>NC_064819.1:207496746-207799776 GCF_024166365.1 Elephas maximus indicus | reverse complement strand
GGAGTCCAATCAGGATTTATACCAGGGAGGGGGCTGGAACGATTGAATAGTCGCGTTTAGTGTATACACCTGGGGGCTCTTTGGGGGAGATGGGGCTGCCACGGGCAACTTAGTTCAAAGGCTCTAATGTATTTCTGTAAAAGCTGTGTTGTTCAACCACTATCTTGAATATAAATTAACAGGAAATTCCTCTTAAAATTTTTTTTGTAATCATTTGGAAATGGATAGTGGTGATGATTGTACATATGGTAGATTACACTGTACACCTAAAAATCATTACAATGGCAAGTGTCTGTTATATAAATTTTACCGAAATAAAATTAAAAAAAATACTTATCTGAAAATTTCATTGTGATTAGGGAAGATGGAAATTGTAAATTTATGAATTAAAATACATTGTGCAGGAAAAAAATTAAGTCGAAACTTCTAAGGATTATTTTAGTGACAATAAATGGAACAGATCTGGACACTGACTAAATTACAGGGGTAAGGAATGTTTGTACTGTTGTTGTTGTTAGGTGCTGTTGACTCATTTCCGACTCACAGCGACCCTATGTACAACAGAGGGAAAACACTGCCTGGTACTGTGCCATCCTCACAATCATTGTTATGTTTGAGCCCGCTGTTGCAACCACCGTGTCAATTGACACGTTGAGGGTCTTCTTCTTTTTCACTGATCCTCTACCAAGCATGACGTCCTTCTCCAGGGATTGATCCCTTCTAATACATGGCTTAACTATTGTGAAAATTATCTCGCCATCCTTACTTCCAAGGAGCATTTAGTTTCAAAGTTTTTACTAAGAGGTCTTAACTTTTTAATGAATGACTTTCTAGTACCTTATAAATGGTATTATAGCCCTTCTCATCAGCTCAAGGGCAGAGGACCAAGAACTGACCTGATAACTCAGGCCTGTTGCAAGATTGGCCCACAGGAACAAGGGTCCTTTTTATTCTGTTTACCCTGGGTAGTTCAAACAGCTAAGCTCTTGGCTACAAGCTGAAAGACTTGCAGTTCAGACTCAACCAGCGCGCCTTGGGAGAAAGACCTAATGATCTGCTTCCAAAAGGTCATGGCCATGAAAACTGTATGGAGCACAGTTCTACCCTGCAATGCACGGGGTCGCTGGGAGTCAGAATTGACTGGAGGGCAATTTTTTTTTTTTTTTAACATGGTATCACAAGACAGGAAAGAAAGAAAAGACCAAGACAGATGTCAGAAAGGACTCTGAAAGTTGCACTTGAACTTAAAGTAGCTAAAGTGAAAGGAAGAAATGATGAAGTAAAATTGCTGAACAAAAGATTTCAAAAGGTGGCTGGAGAAGACAAAGTAATATAATGAAATGTGCAAAGACCTGGAGTTAGGAAACCAAAGGGAAGAATACAGTCAGCATTTCTCAAGCTGAAAGAACTGAAGGAAAAAAAAATCAAGCCCTCGAGTTGCAATATCGAAGGATTTAACAGGGAAAATACTAAATGATCCAGGAAGTATCAAAAGAAAATGAAAGGAATACAGAGTCGCTATACCAAAAAGAACTGGCCAACATTCAGCCATATTAGGAGGTAGCATATGACCAAGAGCTGATGGTACTGACAGAATAAGTCCAAGCCTCACTTTTGAAAGCACTGGCAAAAAACCAGGCTCCAGGAATTGACGGAATACCAACTGAGATATTTCAACAAATGGATGCAGCACTAGAAGTGCCCATTCGTCTATGCCAAGAAGTTTAGAAGACAGCTACCTGGCCAACCAACTGGAAGAGATCCATATTTGTGGCCATTCCAAAGGAAGGTGATCCAACAGAATGCAGAAATTATTGAACAATATCATTAATATCACACACAAGTAAAATTTTGCTGAAGATCATTCAAAAGCAGTTGCAGCAGTATGTTGATAGGTAATTGCCGAAAATTCAAGCTGGATCCAGAAGAGGACATGGAACAGGGGATATCACTGCTGATGTCAGATGTATCCTGGCTGAAAGCAGAGAATACCAGAGAGATGTTTGCCTGTGTTTTATTAACTATGTAAAGGCATTTGACTGTGTCGATCATAACAAATTACGGATAACATTGAGAAGAATGGGAATACCAGAACACTTAACTGTGCTCATGAGGTACCTGTACTTAGAACAAGTGGCAGTCATTAGAACAAGGGATATGGCATGGTTTAAAGTCAGGAAAGGTGTGTGTCAGGGTTGTATCCTTTGACCATACTTATTCAATCTGTATGCTGAGTAAATAACCTGAGAAGCTGGACTATATGAAGAAGAACAGGGCATTAGGATTGGAGGAAGACTCATTAACAGCCTGAGATATGCAGATGACACAACCTTACCTGCCCAAAGTGAAGAAGACTTGAAGCACTTCAAGACATGAAGTACGTTTGGGCAAGGTTTCTTTTTATACGATGTTTCACTATCAACATTCTTTTAACAAACTCTGCCCTACTCCTTGCTCTCTAGCAGTAGCAGCTGGTGTTAAAGCCTGTTTTCTCTCTGCCTTCCTGAGATTTGTGAATGTATAATCTCAGAACGTACCTGTGTCATTCAATGGCACTCAGGAAGATAAAGCCTGTCCAGATAAAATTGTGAATCTGGGAAATTTTGATTTTAACTTTTTCAGACTCTGTTTTCTTCTCTTTAATGACTTACCTTTCAAACACCTTTCTATTTTAGACCTCTTTAAAGTGTTCAAAAGCAAAGGTATCACTTTGAGGACTAAGGTGCGCCTGACCCAAGCCATAATATCTTCAATCACCTCATATGCATGTGAAAGCTGGAAAATGAATAAGGAAGACTGAGGAAGAATTGACGCCTTTGAATTATAATATTGGTGAAGAATACTGAATATGCCATGGACTGCCAGAAGAACAAACAAGTCTTTCTTGGAAGAAGTACAACCAGAGTGCTCCTTGGAAGCGAGGATGGTGAGACTTTATCTCACATACTTTGGACATGTTATCAGGAGGGACCAGTCCCTGGAGAAGGAAATCATGCTTGGTAAAATAGAGAGCAAAAAAGAGGAAGACCCTCAACGAGGTGTATTGAAACAGTGGCTGCAACAATGGGCTCAAACGTAGCAATGATTGTGAGGATGGCACAGAGCTGGGGAGTGTTTCCTTCTGCTGTACACAGTCAAAACTGTGAGTCAAAACTGACTCGATGGCACCTAATGACGACAACAACAACCTATTACTGATGTAAAAAATGAAATGGCATGACAAATCATTTATACTCTGGCTGAAACTCATTCACATCATCAGGTGTGTGAGAATATGGTGATAATGAAAAGCTATTTTATATTGGGGGGAATATGATCATGAGAGAGAACTTAAAGATGTGATTTGTATAAAAGCAGTATTAATTATTGCAACTGTGTGACCTGCTTAGCAGTTATGCCTAATTACCATCAGTGTATTTTTGATGATACATTGTTAAATGCCAGCTAATTTTGCTATAAATTGTATTTGATTAGAATAGCAGACTATATATGCATGTTCAGCCTTCACAGTTTATTGCTCAATAAACAAACTCATGATTTTAAAAAGTCCATGTAGGAACATTTTTCAGTATTACATGAGGTTTTCCCCAGTGGGCATTTTTGGGGACATCTGTAAAACATCACAGATTTCCTACCCTAAATTCTTGCTACTCAAAATGTGGTCCACCGGCTAGCAGCCTCAGCATCACTGGGAGCTTGTTACAAATACAGAATCACAGGCCCCCACCCCGGTCCAATGGAATAAAAAGCTGCATTTTAATAAGATTCCCAGGCAATTCAATTCACAACAACATTTGGGAAGCACAGCTCTAGACCGCTCCTTCCTTCATCCAGGGGAGTGGACAGAGGAATGGGGATTCCAGAGGAGAAGCAGGTCACTGTCTGCCCTAGCTGGCACTTACATATCCCAGGTAAGCCTGTGGGCTCCTTTCAAGTGAAGATTCCCAGCCCCACCCCCAGTGTTGCATTCTATGGGGCTCAGGTGGAGTCCAGAAATCTTTCATTAACCAGAACCCTCAAAGGATCTGAGAAGCCTTCAGGTGTGAGATCCATTTCTTCGCCTTCTTGCTGATTGACAGTGGAGGGAAGGAGAGGGCTGGGAAAGAGGCTGCAGCTGGAGGGTGGAATGGGCATTAAACAATACCAATAAAAAATAACACAAGATGCTAAAGAAGGAAGAAAACTGTGGTCAGTTCCTTTTGCTCTCTGGAAATGTCTGTATTTACACTTGGATTCAGATGACCAACTTAACAAATCTCTTGGGCAAAGAATGTGCTTTCTTTTCTTTCTAACTAATCATCCTTTTAGTGACCTTGAGCCTTAAACCCATAGCCACATAATCACAAAAATCCAAACCAAACTGGTTGCCATAAGTCGATTCTGACTCATATAGGACAAAGTAGAACTGCCCCATAGGGTTTTCAAAGAGCAGCTGGTGGATTTGAACTGCAGCCAAGCTTTAACAACTGTGTCACCAGGGATATAGCCACATAATCTAGAGGAAATAACCACAATGTACATTATCTCCTCACCCAGTACACCAATTCAAATAGTTGTAAATAATTGACTAATTTAAATCACCCCCACCAATAGGTGTCCATCTTTAGCCATAATTTTCGAGACTGTTTATACCTGTTGTTAGTTTCTTTTTTTATTGTACTTTATGTGAGACTTTACAGCTCAAGTTAATTTCTCATACAAAAATTTATACCCATATTGTTATGTGACCCTAGTTGCAATCCCTGTGATGTGACAGCACACTCCCCCTTTCCACCCCTCATTTCCTGTGTCCATTCAACCAGCTCCTATCCCTTTCTGCCCTCTCATCTTGCCTCCAGATAGGTGTTGCCCATTTAGTCTAAGAAGCACACTCTTCACGAGCATTATTTTATGTTTTATAGTCCAGTCTAACCTTTGTCTGAAGAGTTGACTTTAGTTCTGGGTTAACAGACAGCCTGGGGGCCATGTCTTCTGGGGTTCCTCTAATCTCAGTCAGACTATTAAATCTGGTCTTTTTACGTGAATTTGAGTTCTGCATCCCATTTTTCTCCTGCTCTGTCAGGGACTCTCTTTTATGTTCCTTGTCAGGGTGGTGGTGGTTGTTGTTTCTAATATCCTTGTTTGGGGAGGAGCGAGATGATTTGTGAGAGAGACTTTTGAAAAATCCTGTGAAATTTATATATTTATCACTAGTAAAACAAAACAAAAAACATGTGTTTCATAGTAGAACTGTGTTCCATAGGGTTTTCAATGGCTGTGGCTTTTCAGAAATAGATTGCCAGGCCTCTCTTCTGAGGCACCTCTAGGTGGACTCAAAACGCCAACCTCTCAGTTAATAGCCAAGAGCTTGTTTGCACCACCCAGAGACTCTCATTTATGATGCATTGCTCTCCAGGAGTCAATGCCTTCTCAAAGGCTCCACCCATTGGAATTTCACATGTAAGAGTCCATTATTGTGTTCCCGCCCCACCCCGAATTTCAGGGTAAATTTACTCATTCAATTACAAACGAAACCTGTGGGACATGAGGCACAGTTGGTCACCAGTGCTTCTTAAAGTCTTGTCCCAGAGGATAAATATTTAATAGCTGACGACAGCTAGATCTGTATTTGCTGAACACAGCATAAATCTGAAGTTGCTATAAAAAGGACGCTCAGCTAATGCGAGCCCAAGATCTGATTCATAGGTTTTTAGATGATTAACCTCACGCTCTTCCCCACCCTTGCCGGCCAGTGGCAAATCATCCTTTAGGGATTTAATGAATTAAGAGAACATGCTCAACATTAATATGTCAGGCATCCAATTAAAAAATAGGCAAAGGAAACGAACAGACACTTCACCAAAGAAGATATTCAACCACCTAACTGACACGTGAGGAAATGCTCATAATCACTAGCCATTAGAAAAATGCAAATCAAAACCACAACAAGATACCATCTCACCCTGACATTACTGGCATAACAAATGTTGGAGAGGCTGCAGGGGAGATAGGAATTCTTAGGCACTGCAGGTGGGAATGCAAAATGGTACAACCATTTTGGAAAATGATATAGTGCCTCCTTAGAAAGATTTTTTTTTTTTCTTTTAGAAATAGAAATGCCATATGATTCAGCTATCCCACTCCTAGGAATATGTCCTAGAGAAATTAGAGTCGTCCCACAGACGTATGCACACCCATGTTCACTGCAGCATTGCTCACAATAGCAAAAATGTGGAAACAAACTAGATGCCCATCAACAGATGAATGGATAAACAAACTGTGGTACATACACACAATGGAGTACTATGCAAAGAAAAAGAACAAGGATGAATCTGCGAAGCATCTGCAAAGCATCTCACAACATGGATGAACCCGGAGGGCATCATGCTGAGTGAAATAAGTCAATCACAAAAGAACAAACATTGTATGAGACCACTACTATAAGAATTCACAAAAAGGTTTACACACAAAAAAGAAACAATCCTTGATGTACCAGGGAGGGGAGAGGTGGGGATGGAAAAATGCTAAATAGACAATAGATAAGTGGTAACTTTGGCCAAGGGTAAGACAGTACACAGTACTGGGGAAACTGGCACAACTTGTAGAAAGCAAGGTCATGGAAGCGCCATAAAAAAAAAGGTCATGGACTCTTCTAAATGCACTTGGATTGATATGTTTAAATACAGTTTCACATAAAGTGTAATTTATATTTGCATAATTTGGAAACTCAAGTTTTTATGAAATACTCTAATACACAATAAAAATTATTCTTCAAAAAGATAGAGCTGAATTCTGCCAAAGTCTGACTAATTATGTGATTCCTTTAAGATATGATCCACTGAAGAGTGAGGAGTGGATAACTTTTAGGTACATATGATCTATACGGAGAGCCACATTCCAACTGATATTATTAATAGGTAATATTAGATAAACCCACTCCAATTAGATACATTAAAAAAAATAAAAATAGTACATATAAGTATTCATAAAAGAAGATGCCTGGCAACTTGTTCAAGGACTTACAACTTCCTAGTCCAAACTAACATTTAAGATGTTCTCTAGCTGTCCATCATCCATCCATCCACTCATTCATCTACCAAGTATTGAGGAGCTGCTCTTCACTAGGCACTGTTGAGGCATAAAGTGGTGTGGGGCGTAGTCACTAGATTTTATGCTCTTGAGCAGGAAAGCTGACTCCTAGAAGTTCTGGAGAGACTTTATTGCTATCAAATAGCATTTTTAAATGAAACACAACCACCACCGATACAACATAGGCATTTTTAATTGGACAATGCCACTTACACTTTCCAAATTCATTAAGTAATCTCTCTTCTGTGTTTCATTCTGCCATTCTTGCAATAATCACAACCCTCTGACTTTTAGACTCCACTGCTTCTTCTCGGCATCATTTTTAAATTAATCAAAGGTTTCTTGAGAAGTTTTTATGTTTACTTAGGACCTGGGGATGTATACAAACAGGAGCAGAATGTGCCCTCAAGAAGCTTATATTTTCGTTGCACTTGTGTTCGACAGCTAACCTGGTGGTTTGAAACCACCTAGCAGTACTGTGGGAGAAAGGCCTGGTGATCTGCTCCTGTTCAGATTGCAGCCAAGAAAACCCTATGAGCAGTTCTACTCTGTAACACATGGTGTTGCCATGAGTCAGAATCAAGGCGATGGCAACTAACAACAACAACATATGGAGTCCATGAGTGGTGTAAGCAGTTAACATACTCGGCTGCAAGCTGAAGGTCGGTGGTTCAAGTCCACCTACAGGTGCCTTGGAAGAAAGGCCTGGCATTCTATTTCTGAAAAACCGGCCATTGAAAACTCTATGGAGCACAGTTCTACTCCAACACATATGGGGTCGCCATGTGTCGGAATAGACTGGTTATAAAACATACATATGCAAGTAGCTAAAATCCATGGAAGTTATTGTCAGGGAAAGACCACCATTCACAATTCCCTCCTCTTAAAATCTGGTGAAAAAGTTAGATTATTGAACATATAAAAGGCAATATTTAAAGACGAAAAAATGCAAAAATAAACAAACCATGATTTACTTTTCTATATAGGTCGTTACACTTTGTGCACAGCCCATTTTATGTAACAAAAATGCATTTTAGTTCAACTAATCTGGGCCCAGCTAGCTTTACCAAAAAACCCCAAACAAAACCCGTTGCAGTCGAGTGAATTCCGACTCACAGCGACCCAATAGGACAGAGTACAACTGTCCCACAGAGTCTCCAAGGAGCAGCTGGTGGATTCGAACTGGCGATCTTTTGGTTAGCAGCCTAGCGCTTAACCACTACTCCGCCAGGGTTTGGTATAAATCGGCTGTGCTCTGGTGCCACCTGGCGGCAGACAAAGAAAACACGAATGGAGAGACGCTTTCAACGGCAATTGGGGCAACTGCTTTAATTTTGCTTGTTCATCAAGTCACTTTATTTTATTTTTGCAATAGGAAATTATGATTTGGATTTATTAAACTAGAATTTTTTTTCTAAGGTACAGATTTTCAAGGAGAGTAGTAGGGTTAAGTAAAAGAGAACAAGTTCAACTTTAAGGAATCTGTCATGGATTCTTCTAAAGGCAAGTAGATGTAAGCTTAAATACAGTTTCACATACAGCGTAGTTTATATGTTTGCATAATTTGTGAAACTCTGAAATTTTTATGATTCACTCCAAAGCACCATAAACTATTTGTTGAATAAATGAATGTATTAATGAACTGCCATGGTTTATGTCGGATGAGGTAAATATATCTTATTTAAAAAGTACTTAAAAGCCCAACTTCTAGAAGCGTCTTCATTCACAAAGACATGGCACCTTTTTCTTTTAATGCATATGTTGAACATGGTTTATGATTATAGATGGATGGAGAGGAGACGAAATTGTAGAATCATTTTCCCCAAGGAAATTGTGTACAGTCTTTGACAGTGACCAGGAAGAATATTTTTATCTGGTGGAAATCTATTCCTGCCTTCAGGGGAAATTTACTTTAATGGCATGATACATAACGCTCGTGTTAATGTTCAACAAAACGATTTTATTTTCTGGAACAAATACTGAGCCACAAATTCACCTGCTGATTTGATATTGGGGGATCCCAGGCCAATACAGATGTACTTTGCCTTAAATTAAGAAAGTCCCTCCACATCCCTTCTGGAGAGAAAGTAGGACTCACAAATACCCATGACACCATTGGCACCATAACGTCATCAACTTAATTATGCATTTTAGGCAATATGCCACCCATTGGCGTAGTGGTTAAGTGATACGGCTGCTGACCAAAGGGTTGGCAGTTCAAATCCTCCAGGCGCTCCTTGGAAATTCTACGGGGCAGTTCTACCCTGTCCTATAGGGTCGCTATGAGTCGGTATCGACTCGACAGCACTGGGTTACTGGGAGACAATATGCATTAAACTTGGTTTTCCAATATGACGGAAAAATCAGTATGCTAGTTTACTAGATATTTCGGTTGATACAAATATACTATGTCGACACATAGGGTTTACCAATTTTCAAAGAATGAGGACACAGCAAATATAACTGATAGTATATGAAGCATAATGGAATCATTTCTTGATGATTAGAAGTCACTTTAGCGTCTTTTACTGCCTGGGTCATCAATGTGAACATTCATATAGGAGTCTAGAAAGGTGTAGTAAGGCTCAACTGGAAATTATGAATGATTGGAGACTCAGCAGTGAGATGAGTGATTCTAGAAAGACAAAACTTCAGTTAAGAATATTTACAAGAGTTATTATTATATTAACTATAATCACTACCACAAGACTAAACTGAAAAAATATTTAAAACGAGAACGATATTTCTCACTCCTGCCTCCTGCAGCTACGTATAGATTTCTTTGGAACTGTGTATAAATTTTGATGGTAAAGGCCCTGGGAAGAGAAAAGGCAATTTAAAAAGAGGGGCGGGAAAGAAAGAGAACTCTACCTAATTGCACAATACTTATTTTTTAGCAACTTGCCTTTGTCAGGTATTTACAAATTATTCATCCTTAGTGTATACAGAAACGACTGTCTTTTCCCACCTGTTTTTCTCTAACTCACAGGATGTTTAACTAAAGTAAAAATGAAAATAATAGATACACATGGTTATGCATATAAACATCTTTGAGAACAAAACACAAATGATTCTTGGTAGAGATACAATCAAACTTACCCAAAGGAATTGCACACGGGGACTCAAAGGGATACTTGTTCATCAATGTAATGTTCACTGCAGCATCATTCACAAATTGCTAAAAGGTGGAAACCACCCCAATGTCCATCAACAGATGAACAGATAAACAAAAAGTGGTATAGGCATGCAATGGGATGTTATCAGCCGTAAAGATAAATGAAGTTCTGACATAGGCTACGGCATGGATGAACTTTGAAAACATTATGCTGAGTGAAAAAGTCAGTCACAAATGGACAAGTATTATGTGATTCTGCTTACATGCACTATCCAGAATAGGCAAGTGCATGGACAGAAAAGTCTATTGGTGGTAACCAGGGCCTGGGGGAGCGGAGGGACAGGGAGCTCCTGTTTAGAGGGTACAGAGTTTCTGTTTGGGATGATGAAAACCTTGGAGATAGATAATGGTATGGTTGCACAGCATGGTGAATATCATTAACGTCACTGAATTGTACATTTAAAAATGTTAAAATGGCAAATTTTATGTTATAATGTATTTTAAATATATATAAAAACAAAACAAAAAAACCAAAAAACTGAACTTGACCGAGCAGAAGTGCAGAGTACATTGAAGGCCTCCTGGAGGGAGTTTGCAGTATGCCAGTGACTGTACTTCCTGGAGGGAAGAGGGAGCTTCTACTATAAACATCTGCTACAAATACTGCCACAAGCCCCAGCCCCAGAGGCACCACTCTTAGTATTTTCACATATATTTCTCTACGCATAAATACGGCTTTATGTAAGTGCCTTTGCAGTAAATATGTTAGGTTGGTACCTAACTCACCCAAAAATATATAGTAGGAAGCTTTCCATGTCATTGAATAAATATGCATATCACTCTTCTCAACCCACTACCAAAAAAGAGAGAGAGGGAAAGGCAGAGGAGAGGAGAGGAGAGAAAGGGAAGGTCAACCACCACCACCACCACCACAGAACAAAAAAAGGAAAGAACTGCTTAAAACAGAAGCAACTTCACAAGATTCAGTGACTGTTTAGACCCACCTTCTAAGCCAGAGCATGTCCTGTACTCTGCACAGGAAGCCAGTGAGAGGACGACAGTACATACCACCGCTGATTGAGGCTCTCAGGAGCACAGAAATGCACGGGGCAAACTCAGGAATCAGCACTGACCCCTGCGTTCCCTTCCTTTTCCTTTCCCTTATCCCTTTCTCCTTTCCTTTCCCCACCCCTCCCTGCCCTTCCCCTGGCTTCCTTCCCCTCCTTCCTTCCCCCTCTCTTTCTCCTCCCCTCCTTTCTTTCATCTCTTTCTAAACATTTTAAAATTGATTTATAATTACCTGCAGCGAGGTGCACAGGTCTTAGGTATGTAGTTCAATGAGTTTTGAAGAGTGCACACACCCATGGAATCCACGTTCCCATCACTCCTTATGGATAGCAGCAGAACATTGTCTGATATAGTGTTGGAATGTGAACCCCTCAGGTTGGAAAGCATTCAAAATACTGGAGAAGAGCTGCCTGCTCAAAGCAGAGTCGACTTTAACAATGTGGGTGTTCTTGAGCTTTTGGGACCTTCGGGACCTTCATTTGCTAATATGGAATGAATCAAAATAAGAAAAAACAGCCGCAAACATCCATGAATAATCGGAATGTGGAATGTATGAAGTATGAATCTAGGAAAATTGGAAATCATAAAAAATGAAATGGAATGCGTTAGTGAACTGAAATAAACTGGTATTGGCTATTTTGAATTGGACAGTCATATGGTCTACTTTGATGGGAATGACAAACTGAAGAGAAACTGCATCGTATCCATTGTTAAAAAGAACATTTCAAGATCCATCCTGAAGTACAATGCTGTCAGTGGTAGGATAATTTCCATATGCCTACAAAGAAGACCAGTTAATATAACTATTACTCAAATTAACACACCAACCACTAAGGCCAAAGATGAAGAAATTGAAGATTTTTACCAACTTTTTCAGTCTGAAATAAATCGAACATGCAATCAGAATGCATTGATCATTACTGGTGACTGGAATGCAAAAGTTGGAAACAAAGAAAAAGGATCAATAGTTGGAAAATATGGCCTTGGTGATAGAAACGGTGTCAGAGATTGCACGACAGAATTTTTTTTTTTTATTAACTTTTATTGAGCTTCAAGTGAGTTTACAACGTTCACTTGAACGTTACAGTCAGAGTGTCACATATAAGTTTATATACACCTTCCTCCGTACTCCCACTTGCTCTCCCCCTAATGAGTCAGCCCTTCCAGTCTCTCCTTTCGTGACAATTTTGCCAGCTTCCAACTCTCTCTATCCTCCCATTCCCCCTCCAGACAGGAGATGCCAACACAGTCTCAAGTGTCCACCTGATATAAATAGCTCACTCTTCATCAGCATCTTTCTCCTACCCACTGTCCAGTCCCTTTCATGTCTGATGAGTTGTCTTTGGGAATGGTTCCTGTCCTGGGCCAACAGAAGGTTTGGGGACCATGACCGCTGGGATTCCTCTAGTCTCAGTCAGACCATTAAGTATGGTCTTTTTGTGAGAATTTGGGGTCTGCATCCCACTGATCTCTTGCTCCCTCAGGGGTTCTCTGTTGTGCTCCCTGTCAGGGCAGTCATCGGCTGTGGCCGGGCACCAACTAGTTCTTCTGGTCTCAGGATGATGTAGGTCTCTGGTTCATGTGGCCCTTTCTGTCTCTTGGGCTCTTAGTTATCGTGTGACCTTGGTGTTCTTCATTCTCCTTTGATCCAGGTGGGTTGAGACCAATTGATGCATCTTAGATGGCCGCTTGTTAGCATTTAAGACCCCAGACGCCACATTTCAAAGTAGGATGCAGAATGTTTTCATAATAGAATTATTTTGCCAATTGACTTAGAAGTCCCCTTAAACCATGGTCCCCAAACCCCCGCCCTTGCTCCGCTGACCTTTGAAGCATTCAGTTTATCCTGGAAACTTCTTTGCTTTTGGTCCAGTCCAGTTGAGCTGACCTTCCACGTATTGAGTATTGACCTTCCCTTCACCTAAAGTAGTTCTTATCTACTAATTAATCAGTAAATAACCCTCTCCCATCCTCCCTCCCTCCCCCCCTCGTAACCACAAAAGTATGTGTTCTTCTCAGTTTATACTATTTCTTAAGATCTTATAATAGCGGTCTTATACAATATTTGTCCTTTTACCTCTGACTAATTTCACTCAGCATAATGCCTTCCAGGTTCCTCCATGTTATGAAATGTTTCACAGATTCGTCACTGTTCTTTATCGATGCGTAGTATTCCATTGTGTGAATATACCACAATTTATTTAACCATTCATCCGTTGATGGACACCTTGGTTGCTTCCAGCTTTTTTACTATTGTAAACAGAGCTGCAATAAACATGGGTGTGCATATATCTGTTCGTGTGAAGGCTCTTATTTCTCTAGGGTATATTCCGAGGAGTGGGATTTCTGGGTCGTATGGTAGTTCTATTTCTAACTGTTTAAGGTAACGCCAGATAGATTTCCAAAGTGGTTGTACCATTTTACATTCCCACCAGCAGTGTATAAGAGTTCCAATCTCTCCGCAGCCTCTCCAACATTTATTATTTTGTGTTTCTTGGATTAATGCCAGCCTTGTTGGAGTGAGATGGAATCTCATCGTAGTTTTAATTTGTGTTTCTCTAATGGCTAATGATTGAGAGCATTTTCTCATGTATCTGTTAGCTGCCTGAATATCTTCTTTAGTGAAGTGCGTGTTCATATCCTTTGCCCACTTCTTGATTGGGTTGTTTGTCTTTTTGTGGTTGAGTTTTGACAGAATCATATGGATTTTAGAGATCAGGCGCTGGTCGGGGATGTCATAGCTGAAAATTCTTTCCCAGTCTATAGGTGGTCTTTTTACTCTTTTGGTGAAGTCTTTAGATAACCATAGGGGTTTGATTTTTAGGAGCTCCCAGTTATCGGGTTTCTCTTCATCATTTTTGGTAATGTTTTGTATTCTGTTTATGCCTTGTATTAGGGCTTCTAAGGTTGTCCCTATTTTTTCTTCCATGATCTTTATCATTTTAATGTTTAGGTCTTCGATCCACTTGGAGTTAGTTTTTGTGCATGGTGTGGGCCCTGTTTCATTTTTTTGCAAATGGATATCCAGTTATGCCAGCACCATGTGTTAAAAAGACTGTCTTTTCCCCAATTAACTGACACTGGGCCTTTGTCAAATATCAGCTGCTCATATGTGGATGGATTTATATCTGGGTTCTCAATTCTGTCCATTGGTCTATGTGCCTGTTGTTGTACCAGTACCAGGCTGTTTTGACTACTGTGGCTGTATAATAGGTTCTGAAATCAGGTAGAGTGAGGCCTCCCACTTTCTTCTTCTTTGTCAGTAATGCTTTGTTTATCTGAGGCTTCTTTCCCTTCCATATGAAGTTGGTGATTTGTTTCTCTACCACATTAAAAAATGACATTGGAATTTGGATCAGAAGTGCATTGTATGTATAGATGGCTTTTGATAGAATAGACATTTTTACTATGTTAAGTCTTCCTATCCATGAGCAAGGTATATTTTTCCACTTAAGTATGTCCTTTTTAATTTCTTGTAGTAGTGCTTTGTAGTTTCTTTGTATAGGTCTTTTACATCTTTGGTAAGATTTATTCCTAAGTATTTTATCTTCTTGAGGCCTACTGTGAATGGTATTGATTTGGTTATTTCCTCTTTGATGTTCTTTTTGTTGATGTAGAGGAATCCAAGTGATTTTTGTATGTTTATCTTATAAACTGAGACTCTGCCAAACTCTTCTATTAGTTTCAGTAGTTTTCTGGAGGATTCGTTGGGGTTTTCTGTGTATAAGATCATGTCATCTGCAAATAGAGATAATTTTACTTCCTCCTTGCCAATCCGAATGCCCTTTATTTCTTTGTCTAGCCTAATTGCTCTGGCTAGGACTTCTAGCACAATGTTGAATAAGAGCGGTGATAAAGGGCATCCTTGTCTGGTTCCCGTTCTCAAGGGAAATGCTTTCATTCCATTTAGAGTGATGTTGGCTGTTGGCTTTGTATAGATGCCCTTTATTATGTTGAGGAATTTTCCTTCAATTCCTATTTTGCTGAGAGTTTTTATCATAAATGGCTGTTGGACTTTGTCAAATGCCTTTTCTGCATCAATTGATAAGATCATGTGGTTTTGGTCTTTTGTTTTATTTATATGGTGGATTACATTAATAGTTTTTCTAATATTAAACCAGCCTGGTATAAATCCCACTTGGTCGTGGTGAATTATTTTTTTGATATGTTGTTGAATTCTATTGGCTAGAATTTTGTTGAGGATTTTTGCATCTATGTTCATGAGGGATATAGGTCTGTAATTTTCTTTTTTGTGTGATGTCTTTACCTGGTTTTGGTATCAGGGAGATGGTGGCTTCATAGAATGAGTTGGGTAGTATTCCGTCATCTTCTATGCTTTGAAGTACCTTTAGTAGTAGAGGTGTTAACTCTTCTCTGAAAGTTTGGTAGAACTCTGCAGTATAGCCATCTGGGCCAGGGCTTTTTTTTGTTGGGAGTTTTTTGATTACTGTTTCAATCTCTTTTTTTGTTATGGGTCTATTTAGTTGTTCTACTTCTGATTGTGTTAGTTTAGGTAGGTAGTGTTTTTCCAGGAATTCATTCATTTCTTCTAGGTTTGCAAATTTTTTAGAGTACAATTTTTCATAATAATCTGATATGATTCTTTTAATTTCAGTTGCATGACAGAATTTTGCAAGACCATCATTGCAAATACCTTTTTTCAACAAAATAAACTGAATATAAAAGTGGACCTTGCCAGAAGGAATACACAAGAATCAAATCGACTATATTCATGGAAAGAGATAACAGAGAAGCTCAATATCAGTCAGAACAAGGTCAGGGGCCAACAACAGAACAGTCCATCAGTTGCAATTGTGCAAGTTCAAGTTGAAGCTGGATAATTTAAAACAAGCCCTTGAGAGCCAAAACACAACCTTGAGTAACCCACCTGAAT
This sequence comes from Elephas maximus indicus, assembly GCF_024166365.1. Classification (NCBI taxonomy): domain Eukaryota; kingdom Metazoa; phylum Chordata; class Mammalia; order Proboscidea; family Elephantidae; genus Elephas; species Elephas maximus. The sequence continues at coordinate 207,783,631 of NC_064819.1, read as the reverse complement.
TTAGAGACCATCTCCAGAATAGATCTGATGCATTGAACACTAATGACCAAAGAACAGATGAGTTGTGGAATGACATCAAGAACATCACACATGAAGAAAACAAAAGGTTATTAAAAGGACAGGAAAGAAAGAAAAGACCAAAATGGATGTCAGAAGAGACTCTGAAGCTTGCTTTTAAATATAAAGTAACTAAAGCAAAAGGAAGAAATGATGAAGAAAAAGAACTGAACAGAAGATTTCAAAGGGCACCACTAGAAGACAAAGTAAAGAATTATAATGACATGTACAAAGATCTGGAGTCAGAAAACCAAAAGTGAAGACCACGTTCGGCATTTCTCAAGCTGAAAGAACTGAAGACAAAATTCAAGCCTTGTGTTGCAATATTGGAGGATGCTACAGGCAAATATTGAACAATGCAGGAAGCGTCAAAAGAAGATGGAAGGAATACAGAGTCACTGTACCAAAAAGAGTAAGTCAACACTCAACCATTGTAGGAGGTAGCATATGATCAAGAACCAATGGTGCTGAAAGAAGTAGTCCAAGCTGTACTGAAAGCATTGCTGAAACACAAGGCTGCAAGAATTGATGGAATACCAAATAAGATGTTTCAACAAACAGATGCAGTGCTGGAGGCCCTCACTCGTATATGTTAAGAAATTTGGAAGACAGCTACCTGGCCAGTCGACTGGAAGAGATGCATAATTGCACCCATTCCAAAGAAAGGTGATCCAACTGAATGCAGAAATTATCGAGCAATATCATTAGTGTCACACACAAGTAAAATTCTGCAGAAGATCATTCAAAAGAGGTTGCAGCAGCACATCCACAGGGAACTGCCAGAAATTCAAGCCAGATTAGAAGGGGACATTGAACGAGGGATATCATTGTTGATCTCAGATGGATCCTGGCTGAAAGCAGAGAATACCAGAAACTTGTTTACTGTGTTTTATTGACTATGCAAAGGCATATGACTGTGTGGATCTTAACAAATTATGGATAACATTGTGAAGAAAGAGAATTTCAGAACACTTAATTGTGCTCATGAGGAACCTGTGCATAGAACAAGAGGCAGTTGTTTGAACAGAACGAGGAGATATCGTATGGTTTAAAATCAAGAAAGGTGTGATTCAGGGTTGTATCTTTTCACCATACTTATTCAATCTGTACGCGGAGGAAGTAATCCTAGAAGTCGGGCTATATGAAGAAGAACATGGCATCAGGACTAGAAGAAGGCTCATAAACAACTTTTGATATGCAAATGACACAACCTTGCTTGCTGAAATCGAAGAGGACTTGAAGTACTTGCTGATGAAGATCAGAGACTACAGCCTTCAGTCTGGTTTACACCTCAACATAAAGAAAACAAAAATCCTCACAACTGGACCAATAAGCAACATCATGATAAAAGGAAAAAACATTGAACTTGTTAAGGATTTCATTTTATTTGGACCCACAATTAATGTCCATGGAAGCAGCATTGGGCAAATCTTCTGTAAAAGACCTCTTTAAAGTGTTCAAAAGCAAAGATGTCGCTTTGAGTACTAAAGTGGGCCTGACCCAAGCCATGGTATTTGCAATCACCTCATTTGCATGTGGAAGCTGGGCAATGAATAAGGAAGATGGAAGAAGAATTGGTGCATTTGAATTGTGGTGTTGGTGAAGAATACTGAATATATGGAAGAAGGAACAAGTCTGTCTTGGAAGAAGTACAGCCAGAATTCTCATTAGAAGTAAGGATGGCAGAACTTCATCTCAGGTATTTTAGATGTGTTATCAGAAGGATCCAGTCCCTGGAGGACGTCATGCTTGGTAAAATAGAGGGTCAACGAAAAAGATGATACTCAACAAGATGGATTGACATAGTGGCTACAACAACGGGCTCAAACATAGCAATGATTGTGAGGATAGCACAAGGCCAGGCGGTGTTTTGTTCTGTTGTGCATGGAGTCACTATGAGTTGGAACCAATTGGATGGTACCTAACAACAACATGTGTATCAGGGCTTGGAACAGGTTCTTTCCAACTGGAACCCCTGCTGAGGATTTGCATTTCTACCCAAGGTATACTGAATCAGAATGTACATTTTAACAAGATCCCTAGCTGATTCTTATGTAATAAATTTTGAGAACCACTGCCCTACTAGTGGTTCCCAGAATTAGTCCCTAATCAGCAGCATTAGCATCACATGGGAACTTGTTAGTTCAAATGAGAACTAACTGGTTCAAATCTCTGATATGTACATGTTTGTGTGTGTTTGTGTACATAAAACCTGCATTTCTTAATGTCTTTAGTATCAAGGCCAACTTCTTTGCTATAGGCAAAATGACTAAGCGATTATACAGACACAACCAAAACTATGATGTCTGACTTTCTCATGGGTAATAACAGCTCTAGCTGGTATAAAGGTAATGTGGGAGTGGAAACTAGGGAGCAATGGTATGGCATGTGGGCCACAGAAGGCCTTAGGCCAACATCTGCAAAACAAGGTCAAGGTCTGTGCCTTAGGTATTGACTTCAGGAGCAGCTCCAGGAAGGACGGAGTTGTTGCGATAGTTAGTGGGCGTGTATGCACAGACAGCCCCAATGTCTCACCCCAATCCTTTTGATATAGATGTCTCCTTTTAGGGTTACAGGATCTTAAGGCATAAGCAGGAATATATGAAAACATTCAACAACAAATAAGGCACTAGCCGTTTGGAAGGGATTCTACCAAACTAGCATGGCCATACCTACTTCTGCCAGGTGAGGATCAGCCCTCTGACGCTGGTGACACTTTTTTTTTTTTATCTTCTAAGGTGCCTTTTTTTATTTTTGTCTTAGAAGTAGTATTGCCAGAATGCTTCTTGAAAGTGAGGATGGTGAGACTTTGTCTCACGTACTTCGAATATATTATCAGGAGGGACCAGTCCTTGGAGAAGGATATCATACTTGGTAAAGTAGAGGATTAGCAAAAAAGAGGAAAACCCTCAGTGAGATGGACTGACACAGTGGCTGCAACAATGGGCTCAAACATAGCGATGATTGTGAGGATGGCACAAGACCAGGCAGTGTTTTGTTCTGTTGTATATGAGGTCACTCTGAGTCAGAATCGACTCAACAGCACCTAACAACAATAATAAGAGTAGAACTTCTACGTCATAGGGTGGGTGCATCTTTTACTTTAAAAGAAACTGACAAGGAGTTTTTTAAAGTGGTTGTACCATTTTATATCCCATGAGCAGTGTTACTCCATAACCTCAACAATGGTATTGTCAATTTTTAAATTTTATCCCTTTTGATGAGTGCGAAATAGTATCTCGTTACAGTTTTCCACTCTGTCCTATAGGGTTTCTATGGGTCAGAATCGACTTGATGGCAACAGGTTTGGTTTCATATTTATGGCTTTAATTTGCATTTCTTTCATGACTTTTTATGTGCTTTTTTAAAAATAATATTTTATTGTGTTTTTGGTGAAAGTTTACACAGCAAATTAGGTTCCCATTTAACAATTTCTATACATACTGTCCATTGACATTGGTTACATTTTTCACAATGTGTCAGCATTCTCATTATTTCCATTCTGGTTGTTCTATTTCCATTAATTTAGTTTCCCTGCCCCCCCCACCTTTGCTTTAGGGTAAATGTTGACTGTTTGGTCACATACAGATGATTTTTAAAAAGAGCTCAGTACTCACTGGTGATATTGTTTATTTTATGAGCCAATCTGTTATTGAGCTGAAAGGTGACCTCTGGGAGTGGTTTCAGTTCCAAGTTTAAAGGATGTCTTAGGGGATCCTCTAGTATCTACCGGTCCAGTTAAGTATGACCTTTTTTAAAGAATTTTAGTTTTGTTCTACATTTTTTTTCCGTTCTATCTGGAACCATCTATTGTGTCCTAGTTAGAATGGTTGATAGTGGTAGCCAGGCACCATCTCGTTCAGGTCACAGGATACATAAGGCCATGGTTCATGTGGGCTATTAGAATAGTGTAATGAATTGAATTGTGTCCCCCAAAAATATGTGTCAAAAATCTGTGTAGTTGTCCTCCATTTTGTGATTTTCCTACGTGTTATAAATCATAATCTCTGCCTGTGGTTAAAAGGATTGTGGTGGGGTGTAACACTCTTGCTCAGGTCAACTCCCTAATCCAAATGTAAAGGGAATCTCCCTGGGGCATGGCCTGCACCACCCTTTATCTCTCAAGAGATAAAAACAAAGGGGAAGCAAGCAGAAAGGGGGAAGGGGAAGCAAGCAGAAAGGGGGACCTCATACCACGAAGAAAGCAGCACTGGGAGCAGAGCACGTCCTTTGGACCTGGGGTCCCTGTACCTGAGAAACTCCTAGACGAGGGGAAGATTGATGACAAAGAATCTTACTCTAGAGCTGACAGAGAGAAAAAGCCATCCCTTGGAGGTGACACCCTGAATTTGGCCTTTTAACCTACTAGACTGTGAGAGAATAAATTTCTCTTTGTTCAAGCCATCCGCTGTGGTATTTCTCTTGTAGCAGCACTAGATGACCAAGACAAATAGTTTCTTTTTTGAGTCTTTGGTTTTCTTCTTTCTCTTTTGTTCTAGACAAGTAAAGACCAACAGTTGTGTCTTGGATTGCTGATCACAAGCTTTTAAGACTCCAGATACTACTCAACCAAACTAGGATGTAGAACATAAACTTTATGAACTATGCTATGCCAATTGACTGAGTTGCCCCATGAGACTATGGTCCTAAACTTTCAAACCCAGTAAACCAATCCCGTAAGGTGTCTGTTTCTGTCTAGGATCAAGTGCTTTTTGAATATATAGATATTCAAGTTTTTGCCCTTTTAAAAAATTGGGTTGTTTGTCTTTTTATTACTCATTTGAAGATATCCTTTAAATGGTCTGGATACAAATCCACTCTTTATTCCTTCCTCCTTTCTACTTATTTTCAGTATAACAATTTTTCTTTTCTAGCTTCTTGAAGTGGATGTAGTTTAAACGAGTAACTTTCTCTGTGTTTCAATAATAGTACAAGGCTCTATAGAATAAAATGTTCAAGAGATCATACTCTATAAAACATCTTATAACTACATTCTAATAGACTGACGGTGTCATATATTTACGTGACTATTCAGGAAAAAAAACTGATGAACTTCTAATCACTTATTTCTACAGGTGAAACAAACCAAGATATGGCTCACAGAAGCGAATCATCCCAGATAGGTAATGCATTTAAATGCAGAGTCCCAAGTAATGTAAATGTATGAGGGATAACAAAAGTATAAATTCCACAGTAAGGCCAAAAACTCAGGGATTTTCAGTTTCTTACCTCCACTCGTGTACTATCTAACTTTGTATTGTTGGATATTTAAGTTTGAGATAACATAATATGTATTGAGTGTTTACCATGTACCAAGCACTGTTCTAAGTTCTTTACACGTATTAACTCATTTAATCCTTACAACATCCCTATGAGTTGGGTGCCATTATTATACCCACTTTACAGAAGAGGAAGCCAAAGCACAGAAAGATGTAGTGACCTGCCCAGAGTTATATGCATGCCAGGTGTCCCTGAAACCATCCCCAGATTTGATGATTCACCAACAGAACTCACAGCACCCAACATGTAATCATACTCATGGCTATGGTTTATTTTAGTGAAAGGGCACAAAATCAGCAAAGGAAAAAGGCACATGGGACAAAGTCTGGGGAAAATCAGGTGCAAGCTTCTAAGAGTTCTCTCCTAGTGGAGTCACATAGGATGTGGTTAATTCTCTCAGCAACTAGTTGTGACAATGTGTGTGAAATGTTGTCTATCAGGAAAACTTGACAGAGAATCAACACCCACAGTTTTCATTGGGGGCTGGTCACATAGGCAGCCTCTGCCTCATACTTATCAAAAGTCCAGAAGGCAAACAGGTGCTCAGCATTAAACCACATTTTTTTGTGCAAACAGTTTAGGCACAGTGAGCCACTCATCAGTTCTGGGAATGGTGGGTATCCTTCTGAAATCCAAGTTCTGAGACACCAGTCAAGGGCCAACCTTGTAAGCAGGTCTTTCAAAGGACAGCAGTCAGGCCTGCTATGTTAACTCTTTCCTGCACATATGTCTACTAAGTGGAAGAGCTGGGCTTCACACACAAGCTGGAGGTCAAACATGAAACGTGGCCTACCAGAGATGTCCAGTAGACAGATTAAGGAGTTAGGAATTCAGGGGAGAGGTCTGGGCTGGAGAAATCAACTTGGGAGTTGATGGCTTCTAATGACACTGAAAACCATGAGATTGACTAAGACTCCAAAGAAACTGAGTATAGACTGAGAACAAAATAGTTCAGAAGATTGTGTCCTTTTTCAATGAGAAAATTGAAGCAATTGGAAGAGAAATTCCACAGGCTGCCACTTCCACGTCTACCACCTACCTGCGTTTGTGCTCAGATAATGTGCCTTCACTCCTGCTGCTCTGGATGAACAGTCCATCATCCAATCTAAGGCCAGCTTGCTCCCTATGCCCCACCCCTTTCACTTACTCAGAAACACCACCATCCCCTCTGTCTTGGTTTCCTAATGCTGTTGTAACTGAAATACCACAAGTGAGTGGCTTGAAACAGCAGAAGTTTATTCTCTCACAGTTTAGGAGTTTAGAAGTCTGAATTCAGGGCACCAGCTCTAGGGGAAGACCCTTGTCTCTCCCAGCATTCCTTGGTTCCTTGGCATCTTTCTTTCCCCATTGGGACACTCCAGTATCCAGAGGCTGGGTATATGAGGATCAAGCAGCAGTGGACACTAAGAGGGAGAAGTCAGTGGATTCAGAGAGAACCAAGAAGTAATGGCCTTAGAAGCCAAGTGGACTGTTTCAAGAAGGCAATGCTGAACAACTAACAGTGTCAGATGCAGTTGGTAGGTCAAACAAGAAGAGGACTGTGAGCTGACCATTGAACTTAGCAATTTGGAGGTTGCCAATATTGACAGTAGCTGTTTCAGTGGAGCTCTTGGGGCAAAAGCCTTACTGGAGTGAGTTCAAGAGAGAATGGGAGGAGATGAACTAGTGATAACAAAATATTAAAACTCTTTTGAGAAGTTTTGCTATAAAAGGAAAAAGGGAAATGGGATAAGAGCTGGAATAGAAGAGGATTTCAAGAGAAGGGTGTGTGTGTGTGTGCTTAACACGGAAGATGTTGCTGTATGTTTGTATGCTGATGGGATTGCTCCAGTAGAGAAGAAAAATCAATGATACATAAGATGAGGGTGTTATAGGTTGAATTGTTGTCAGGTGCTGTTGAGTCAAGTCAACTTTTGACTCATATGGACCCCGTGTGACAAAGTAGAACTGCCCCACACAGTTCTCTAGGCTTTAATCTTTATGGAAGCAGTTCGCTAGGTCTTTCTCCCATGGAGCAACTGGGTAAGTTTAAACTGCCAACCTTTTGGTTAGCAGCCAAGTGCTTAACTGTTGCACCATCAGGGCTCCTTGACTGAATTGTGTCCCTCCAAAATGTGTGCTGGAATTCTAACCCCTATACCTGTGAATACTGGAGCCCTGGTGGCACAGTGGCTAAAGAGCTTGGCTGCTAGCCAAAAGGTTGGAAGTTCAAACCCACCAGCCGCTCCAAGGAGAAAGATGTGGCAGTCTGCTTCCATAAAGATTTACAGCCTTGGAAACTCTATGGGATAGTTCTACTCTGTCCTATAGGGTCACTATGAGAGGGAATTGACTGGACAGCAACAGTATACCTGTGAATGTTCCCATTTGGAAATAAGTTTTTCTTTGTTATGGTAATAAGGTCTAATAGGGTATATCCTAAACCTAATCACTTTTGAGTTCTAAAAAAGATCAGATTAGATACAAATGGAGAAAGAAAAATGCCAAGGAACCAAAGAATGCTGGGAAAGACAAGGGTCTTCCCCTAGAGCTGGTGTCCTGAATTCAGACTTCTAGACTCCTAAACTGTGAGAGAATAAATTTCTGCTGTTTCAAGCCACTCACTTGTGGTATTTCAGTTACAACAGCACTAGGAAACCAAGACAGACGGGATGGTGGTGTTTCTGAGTAAGTGAAAGGGGTGGGGCATAGGGAGCAAGCTGGCCTTAGATTGGATCATGGACTGTTCATCCAGAGCAGCAGGAGTGGAGGCACATTATCTGAGCACAAACGCAGGTAGGTGGTAGACGTGGAAGTGGCAGCCTGTGGAATTCCTCTTCCAATTGCTTCAATTTTCTCGGTGAAATTGGACACAAAGCATTCAGCTGAGAGTGAGGATGGGGAAAATGTGATGGAAGATGAAAGAGAGAAAGGAGAGGATAAATACCAGTCATTAAATGGTCAAAAGACTGAGCTGACTTGGGAAACAGGGGAAAACTGCCTGGGCTACTCAGGGCCTAAGAGCACCTTAGACATTGTCATGAATTTAAAGTAAAACGAGTTGCCGTGGTTGGGTATTTTTCCAGTTTTTAAGCTGCAGGGTTGCAGGTACAGGGTGACAAAGAGTGGGATTTAATCGGGGGTGAACTTCACCAGGCAAGTATGAGGAAGGGAAAAGTGACGTGGACAATGAGTTTGGATGCAAGGGAGTTTATTGAAACAGGAGTGGAAGAGTGTTGTGGAACAAAGTTCTGATTCCCTCCTGGAGGGTGGTGTAGTGCCAAGGCTGGTATTTTCTTGTAGTTAGTTGCCCTCAAGTCGATTCCAACTCATGGCAACCCCATGTGTGCAGAGCAGAACTGCTCCATAGGGTTTTCAAGGCTGGGACCTTTTGAAAGCAGACTACCAAGCCCGTTCTCCAAGGCTTCTCTGGGTGGGCTTGAACTGCCAGCCTTTCAGCTAGTAGTTAAGCACTTAACCACTTGCACTGTCCAGGGACTAGGTGCCTCAAAAGTTATTTTCCTTTAATGCACAGTGTATTGTACAATAAATAAAACACGAAGGGTGCAAGATTAATTTGTGAAATATAACCTACGACTTTTGATGGCTGTGACTCACCTCTGTACCAGCTGGCCAATCTGGTGGCTATCATTCCTTGGTTTTGGAAGGAAAGAACTTGTGAAATGTTGCTGTGACTTTACCAGACGCCTCAGACTGCTTTGCATGTGGCCCTGCTGTAAAACCACCCCAACCTTTACCATCAGTATACCTTTCACATGGCATCAACTCACCCTTTCTTTATGAGAAAAAGCATTTGAGAGGTTTATTAGCTGTTCCCTACCCAGGTGTGAATCCCAGTTCCACCCTCACCAGCCCTGTGCTTATCAGAGAACTTTGTACAGCTTTCTCCTTCTTACTCAGCCCTGCGCCTCTGTTCAAACTTATACCTCTGGGTTCTTTCGTTCTTCCTTTATTGCAGGCTCCAGTGACTTGGCCTGCTTTCCCGGTCCTCACTGTCCCCTGGGGGCCTGGTCCCCTCTCCCCCCAGCTCCCCCCCTCTCTCCCTAGTCATCTCTGAAGACAAGTCCTCAGGTCCTTTTGATTTTAAAGGATTTATTGCTTATCACAAATATATAACAGTAATCACTAATACAGGTAACTAAAATTGGGATAATTTTATTGGCTGGGCATTAGTTTATTATCTGTAAGCGGTGGCAATACAAAGTTTCTAGAATCCCAACTAAGTCTGAAGAAATATGGTCCAATTTATGGTCCAATTTATGGTTTGGACTCCTGCTTGTGAAGGAGAATGGAAGCTTTGGCCTTTAGCTTATTCTCAAGGCTGAATTCACCATCGACAACAAGACTCTCTCCCACCTCTTCCCAGCGTCTCCCTGGGACCTTCATTTCAGCACTGAGGTCTGACTACATGCCCCCTCCCTTGAGATCAAATTGGCCATGCTGAGGACCTCAGTAGGCCCAGCTCATTTCCTAACAGTGTCCCTGGCCAAGTAGCTCAACTTCTCTGAACCTGAATTTTCTCATCTTCCAATTGGGGAGAATAATAGATGTTTCACGAAGTGGCCGTAAGCTGTGGGAACAGAAATGTTAGTCTTGTTTCCCTTTCCTTTTTCTACAGCACATCAAAATCGCTCTGGAATGGCCATTCTAAAACTACAAATCAGAGCTGAACTGTTTAGATGGGCAACAATGGGCTCAAACATACCAGATGTGAGGATGGTGCAGGACTGGACATCGTTTCATTCTGTTATACGTAAGGATGCTGGTCACTAACAGTCAGACCTGACTCGATGAAACCTAACAACAACTGTTTAGTGCTGCGAAGCAAAGACAGCCACAGAGCACAGAGTAAAAACCAAAGCAAAGGGAGAGCGCGGGTGGATTATGCCCATGAAAACATCGTGAACAGGACTTACACTCATTCCCTAAGGCCTTGTTACATTCAATATTTATGCCAAAGGAAACCTCCCATCTCTCTACCTCTTCTCCTCATGCTACAGGGAGTCTTTGTGGTTGGTTGTCAGAACAAGTGTATTCTAACCCACGTCTGCCATTATACAAGCAAGGAGACCTTAGGCAAGTTAGGCAGTTGCTGGGCCTCAATTTCTTAACTGTGAACAGTGGCAGGGGGTCTACAGTCTTCCTCACTCTAAAATTTTTATCTCATTTCACTGTTGCCTAAACCATGCTCAGAAAGGGAGGTTAAATAAATATTTTTGAGCACTAGCTCTTGTCTTAGTCATCTGGTGCTGCCATAACAGAAATACCACAAGTGAATGGCTTTAACAAAGAGAAATTTATTCTCTCAGAGTCTGGTAGGCTACAAGTCCAAACTCAGGGCTTCAGTTCCAGGAGAAGGCTTTCTCTGTCAGCTCTGGAGAAAGGTTCTTGTCATCAATCTTCCTCTGGACTAGGAGCTTCTCCAAGCAGGAACTCTAGGTCCAAAGGATATGCTCTGCTCCAGGCATTGCTTTCTTGGTGGTATGAGGTCCCCCCTCTTTGCTCACTTCCCTTTCATCTCTTGAGAGATAAAAGGTGGTGCAGACCACACCCAGGGAAACTCCCTTTACACTGAATCAGGGATGTGACCTGGGGAAGGTGTTACATCCCACCCTAATCCTCCTTAACATAATCTAACCTTGCCTCATTAACCGCAGGCAGATATTAGAATTTATAACACAGAAAATTCCATCAATCACAAAATGGAGAACAACCAAACAATACTGGAAATCATGGCCTAATCAAGTTGACACATATTTTTTGGGAACACAGTTCAACCCACGACAACTGTGTAGCAAGCAAAACTCCCATAATCCCTAACCTCTTGTAATAGGGAAAATAGAGATGAAAAAGCTAACTATCTGTGTAAGGATTGTTATGAAAGGAGAACTACAGCCGCATGTAGGGAAGGAAACCAAACTACTCACAGACTGCACAGTGCTTTGGAGAACCAAAAGGGGGCAGATACATATGGAGTGTAAGAGCCTGGAGAACTATAACGGGAATCCGATCCTGGAGGGCTGGGTTAGGGATTTCAGACTTTCATCAGAGGACAAGGGAGGCAACGAAGGACTTTGAGGACAGCGAGATCATCAGGTTTGAATTTTAAAGAGATATTCTGGCAGTAATGTGGAGATTGTATTGTTTGTGTGTGTGTGTGTGAACGAGAGAGAGAGAGAGAGTAGAAAAGGAAGCTCTTTTATTACACTAGATCAGAAACGGTGGTGGCTCTGACTAGGGCTATGGTGGTAAGGCTGGGAAGAAGGGGACAGGTAGGAGAATTAAGGGGTAAATGCAAAGAGATTTGGTTATGGATCGTGGAGTTGAGAGGGGAACTTTCAAAGAGGTCTCCCACAGTTTTGGTCTGAAGATCTGGTTAGATGATGGTGCCATTTTCTGACATGGTATGTGTGTTTGTGTGTGTGGTGATATGTATGGTGATAGGTTTGGGGAGGGCTGGTGATGGGGAATGGATTAAAAAAAACCACTGCTGTTGAGTCAATTCTGACTCATAGTGACCCTACAGGACAGAATAGAACTGCCCCATAGAGTTTCCAAGGAACACCTGGTGGATTTGAACTGCCGACCTTTTGGTCAACGGCCATAGCACTTAACCACTACACCACCAAGGTTTCCATAGATGTAATCAATTTTGGACCAGGTGAGTCTGAGGTCCTGACATTACCCAAGGAATTCAGACTGCTTAGAGCTTTCATTAAAAATCACTTTGTATTTTTTGAGGAAACTCCCTGCCACAGTAAGGGAATAGACATTTACATTGCTTCATTCAGCAAATACTATTTTGGGCTTAAAAAAAAAATCACCCCAACTTTTTGCCTTGTTTTCTGTCTCTCCTCAAGTATTTGACTTTTGATTGCTTATCTAGGTAGGTTGATGTCAGCGTCATGATATAACTCGCCAATTCCCTTAAATTAATGCAGTAGATTTTGCTTCTACAGGGATGACTTAAGAGAAAATAATTATAAATACTCAAAAACTAAGAAGTTCCTTCAGAAGACTGCAAACATGCCACAGGCCTATAAGAAAGACTTTCCTATACTTGTTCAGTTTGGGAACACACAATTATACCTTCTTCCTGAGAGAAGTCAAAGGCTTTGGGGATATTGAGGAGCATGGGGCTTGAGACGGTCTTAGCTTTGGGTCCTGGGGCCTAAAGCATGAAGTCAGATAACATTGATTGTTGGTTTACCGAGGCCCCGGCTGCATGGCTGTGCATTTTCAGGTATTGCAATAATTCTGAACTCTGTATTTATTGACTAGGTGATTATCTCAATGTACCACAAGATGGCAGCATGATGTTATTAAAAAACAAACAAAAAAAACCAACCCAAACCCATTGCCAAGTCAATTCCGACTCACAATAAAGAAAGTAGGTAATGATTACATTTCTTTTTCCAGAGCACAGGTAGAAAGATAGATGGTTGGAAAGCAAACGTAACTGGGAAATTTCTTATTTTTAATAACAAAGCTTGGAATAAAGTATGGAATGAAGGAACAAAGGAAGAAAGAAAAACTGGAATGAGGAAAGGAGGAGGCGAAGGAAATAAAAAGAAAAAAAGAAAGACACTTTTCACATACATTAACCAAATTAACTAAAGAAAATAACCAAGCCACTGATGCAGGAAACTTCTGAGAGAGGAAACCAGTGCTATAACCACATTTCTTCACAGTCTCGATGTGTGAGTATGGGGTAAACATATGACCTTCTTATGAAAAGTAGTTGTCTCTTTGGGAAACTATGAGAATGAATTTACATTTACAAAGTGTTCTAGTCCCCTTAAGTAAGCCTAGAATTAACATAATTAGCAGTTTCTATTCAAGACCTGTGGAGCCCTGGTGGCACAGTGGTTAAGAGCTTGGCTGCTAATCGAAGGCTGTTTGGATCCACCAGCCACTCCTTGGAAACCTTATGGGACAGCTCTACGCTGTCCTACAGGGTCGCTAGGAGTCAGAAGCACCTCAACAGCAAAGGGTTTGGTTTTGGTGTGGTTGTTCAAGACTTATTCTATTCAGTGTCCTTCAAAAGAGGTCGTTCCAACTGGTTAACACGTTTAATGATGGGGAAAATGCGCAAACATATTTGAGAAGAGGATAAGCTGTATTCAGACACAAATTCACGGCAATGCCTTGCTGTAAAAGGGGATGCCTCCAGTTCAGCACTTCTAGAAGTCCTAGAACTGAAGAATTCTTCCAGAGCTGGCTCCCTGATTTTCAACTGACCACCCACCACTTACTTGGCCTATTGTTTATTCTTTTCAGTTCCTTGCTCTCTCCCCTGACTAAAGGATTTGGCTTGGCAGAGAGTTCTGGAATGGGAGAGATCTTAGGAAAGGTGATTACTTTGGGCATTGAGAGTCTTTAGATAGGGTTTTTCATCCTTGGCACTACTGACATTTCAGGCCAGATAATTCTTTGTTGAGGGACAGGGGCTGTAATATCATTGTAAGAAGTTTAGCAGTATCTCTGGCCTTTACACACTAGATGCTAGTAACACGCCCCACTTGTAACATCCAAAAATGTCTCCAGACATTGCCAAACGTTCCCTCAGAGGTAACTTCCCATCCCCAACTTTTCCATTTGAGAACCACAGCTTTAGATAAATTCTAATTACAGGACCGAAGAGAATCCTGAAAATTTTCTTTGACTTACTGTCTTGTTTGTGAGCACTGACTCATCAGAAAAGTGGGTGTTCTTCAAATTTCCATTAGAGATTTCCAGGCATTGAATTCAGGCATAAAATGCAGTTATGATAAAAAAAATGCCGTTATGATAGCCAAGGTAACTCTTCCCTATATGAAAATGAAATCAACAGGTATTTATTTTGAGTGTTAGAACTATAGGGGATACAAAAAAAGAAGACTCTTCTATAGAAATAAAAGTGTTGGTTGAGTCCTTATTTTGTGCCAGATACTTCTTCTGTTCCCATTGAAAATGTCTATTTTCTATTCATCTCATTTAAACTTTGAGATACCTCTATAAAGAAATATTATTTGCATTTTAAAGATGGAGAAACAGACAGAGAAGCTCAGTCACTAGCCCAAAAGTAGGTGGAAAGGCCAGATTAAAACCCGACCTTTCTAACATGTTCTAGCAGAGGACATTGACTCTTGAGAATCTTACAATCTAGTTGGGGCAACAGTGTAAACACAAAGGAAAAGTGTCTAATGTCATAAGGCAGTAAATAATCTATTACAACTTGACATAAAAACTAAAAGGATGCATTGCTGTAGACTAGAGTGGTCTGAGAAATTGTTAGGACACAATGGGTCTTGATTTGCATCTCTTTAAAGAATGGAGGATTTGAGAGATGGGGATGGGGTGGTTCTATGTTACTGTAGCCATTAGTGCCCTCAAGGTGATTTTTTACTCACAGCAACCCCATGCGAAAGAATAGAACTGCCCATTGGGTTTCCTAGGTTGTAATCTTAACAGGAAAATGCTGGTGGCATAGTGTTTAAGAGCTATGACTGCTAACCAAAAGGTTGGCACTCTGAATCCACCAGCTGCTCTTTGGAAACCCTATGGGGCAGTTTCACTCTGTCCTGTAGGGTCACTATGAGCTGGAATTGACCTAATGGCAATGGGTAACAAGTTTTAATCTTAATGGAAGGATCCCTGCTGGCACAGTGGTTAAGTGCTCAGCTGGTAACCGAAAGGTCAGCAGTTCTAATCTACCAGCTTCTCCAAGGGAGAAAGATGTGGCAGCCTGCATCTGTAAAGATTACAGCCTTGGAAATCCTATGGGGCAGTTCTACTCTGTCCTATATGATTGCTATGAGTCAGAATTGACTCAATGGCAATGAGTTTGGTTTTGTTTTTGAATCTTACTGGAGACAGATGACAGAGCACCTTGAAGGTAAAGATGTGATAAACTGTCAGCTAAATTTGTCTCTCAAATGGATTTTGTTTAGCTCAAAGTTTTAAAAATTGGGAAATTTGACAAAATGCAAATGTCTTGGTCATCTAATGCTGCTATAACGGAAATACCATAAATGGATGGCTTTAACAAAGAGAAATTTATTGTCTCAAAGTAAAGTAGGCTAAAAGTCCAAACTCAGGGCATCGACTCCAGGGGAAGGCTTTCTCTCTCTGTTGGCCTTCTCATCAATCTTCCCCCAGACTAGGAACTTCTTTGCACAGGGACGCTGGGTCCAAAGGACACTCTCTGTTCCCAGCACTGCTGTCTTGGTGGTATGAGGTCCCCTTTTATCTCTGGAGAGATATAAGGTAGTGCAGGCCACACCCCAGGGAAATTCCCTTTACATTGGATCAGGGAAGTGATCTGGGTAAGGGTGTTACAATCCTACCCTAATCCTCTTTAACATAAAATTACAATCATAAAAGGGAGGACAACTACACAATACTGGAAATACGGCCTACCCAAGTTGACACATATTTTTGGAGGACACAATTCAGTCCATGACAACAAAGAATTCAGGTTTCTGAGTATTCTTGAATAATAAGTTGTAGCAATATCGGGCCTGTTGTTGTTAGTTCTGTCAAGTCAGCCTGATTCATGGTGACTCAATAAAAGGAACCACTGGCTGGTCCTGCATCATCCCCATAACTGGTTGTGGATTGGACCATTGTGGTCCATAGGGTTTTCACTGGCTGATTTTCAGAAGCAGACCACTAGGCCTTTCTTTCTAGTTTGTCTTGGTCTGGAAGCTCCACAGAAATCTGTTCAGTATCACAGCAACACGTGAGCCTCCACTGACACATAGGTGGTCGCTGCGCATGAGGTGCACTGGTAGGTATTGAACCTGGGTCTCCTGCATGAAAGGTATGCGTTCTACCACTGAACCAACAACGAGTCAATATTAGGCCTACCTTCCTGTTTATCAAGCCTTGACTGAAGCCAAGCTGGGACTTTAATGGGGTATTGACTCTTACCTGTTCTTGCTTCTTTTAATTATTTGCTTAGTGCCTATAAGCAGTTGAATTTTCAATTCTAAATTTAGAAAGGTGTGCTTTTGGAAGGTTAATCTGATAATACCAATGAAAGATCTACTATTTCCTCTAATAGTCCAGTAGAAATGGGAGACAAAAGCTAATCCTCCACTGGATATTTCTCCATTTAGTCAAAGGTTATTATTAAAACTTCCTTTCATTCCTGTCTTCTCTCCTGAAATTACTCCGGGTTCATTTAGCCTTTTCCTGTGTCTGTACACTACAAATTTTTTATCGTTGTTGTTGCCCAACACTAGAGTTGATGTTGATTTTCATGTCTTTGTACACTGTGAGCACCACCCTGTATTTCCCCAGCACTCATGCCATTTCCTTTGCTTTTGCTTGGTTTGTAACAACTCAACACAACAAATATTTTGAGAGCTTACTATGTTCCAGGCACTATATTCTAGTAGGGGAGATAGACAATACTCAACAAACATAACAAATAAATTATATATCATGATGGAAAATGGTATATTCTAAGGGAGAAAAAGAAAAAAACAGCGACAACAACAGAGCAACGTTAGAGGGCTTTGCAGTTTTAAATAGGGTGCTCAGGGTAGGCCTCATTCAGAAGGTGACATTTAAGCAAAGACCTGAATGAAGTTGTTGTGGGAAATTACCCTGATGCAATGGGAGACTCCAAGTCTCAGGCAAGCTACTTTGTCATACAGAATCAACTTAAAACACACAGTGAGAAGCAAAACGAAAGAAATGGTATAGTCGATACTCTTAGATAAGGTGTAAGCAGGTGGAAGGCCCACACTATGTGAATCCTCATTTATGCAGTATTATCTGTTCTCTCTCTCCTTCCACCTTTTACTCCCTCCACTACCCCAGCTGCACCAATCTTCCTCACTGAGAGCCAGGTTACAAAGACAGACTTGAAGTTAACACAGGAACTCAGCAGACAGAAGGTGCCTGGGACCAACACACACTTACTCTACTCAGAGCTGAGTCCTCCTGGCCAATAGCTGTGACTCATACATTAGCCTGTTGAGCAGATATGGGCTTTTTTCTGGTTATCTTGGGAGGAATACATGTGCAGCCAGAGTGAGGACAATTTGTGATGATATAGCTGTCAATCTGGCATGATCCGTGCCTTACTACTTGGCCCTCCCATCCCTTTCTTGATAGAGATAACAGTTCATGTTTTTTAAGAGATATACATTATGTATCTCTTTTGTTAAGGAATTCTGGTGCTGCAGTGGCTAAGTGCTTGGCTGCTAACTGAAAGGTCAGCTGTTTGAACCTAGCAGCAGCTCCGCAGGAGAAAGATGTGGCAGTCTGCCTCCATAAAGATTACAGCCTTGGAAACCCTATGGGGCAGTTCTACTCTGTCCTACAGGGTCTCTCCCAGTCCGAATCAACTCCACAGCAATAGGTTTGATCCGGCTTCTCTTCCATTGTACCTGGAAACCCAGGTGGTGGAGTGGTTAAGAGCTACGGCTGCTAACCAAAAGGTTGGCAGTTTGAATCCACCAGGCACTCCTTGGAAACTCTATGGGGCAGTTCTACTTTGTCCTATAGGGTCACTAGGAGTCAGAATCAACTCAAAAGCAATGGGTATCTATTTTTAACATGTCTTACATTACTTAGTATCTACGTTTAACATATCTTATGAGTTTTATCCATTCAATTGTCTTTTTCATCTTTCATAGCAAACTGAATATTCTTAAATAATGTAATTACACACATGACACAGCTAAAGGATTTAGCCATGAGGATATAAGAGGGAAGAGCATACCAGGCAGAGAAAAGAAACAATGTAGAGGCCCAAAGGCAAGAGCGTGTGTTTCCAGGACAACAAGACAGGCAGTGTGGTTCAGTGCAGTGAATGAGTGGAAGACAGTGGGACAGGAGCTCAGATTTTATAGGACCGTAAGGTCTAGCATAAGAACTTTGAATGTAACGCTAACACATACCCATCGTCATTGAATTATACTGCCAATTTTATTTTTCCACCCTCTAAGAATTACCCTTTACTCACATATAGGAGGAAAATCACAGTAGTGCAGTGTCATGGAAGCCGAGGGAAAAGAGAGAGGTTCAAAAATAGGTCAACAGTGTCAACCATCGCCAATATGACTTTGATAAACAATAGGCTATAGTGGCTGATGCCAATGAGGTGGAAGAAAAGGCCATTTGAATTGGCAATAAAGATGTCATTGGTGACATTCAAGGGGCAGGTTTCGATGAAGCAGTGGAGGCAGAAGGCTGAGAACTAGTGGTTACAGAGGAAATGTGTGGGGAGGAAATGGATGTACTGCTTCCTCAGGCCCCCGGCAACCTTTCACAGATCATTGTGCCTCATGGTGGCTGATACGAGAAAGGCCCCCTCCCCTCAAGGACTGTGGCCCCGGCAATCAAGCACTTCCCAGCAGAGCCCCACAAACCCAGTTCCCATGTATTAGGCTGCTGATTAAAGTATTTCCAGCAGAGTCAGCCAGATTCTTTGAAAGGTCTTTGAGGTTGCTCATTCAAGCGAATCCTTTTACTCATTGTTTTTGTCTTATGAGTGGAGGAGAAGAAGAGACTAATAACTCTATTTGCTTATTGGTAACATTCAGTACTCAAAAGTCTATCATCCTTGCTCCAAAGATTAGCTGCATATCCATCCATCCATCCATCCATCCATCCATCCATCCATCCATCCATCCATCCATCCATCCATCCATCCATCCATCCATCCATCCATCCATCCATCCATCCATCCATCCATCCATCCATCTTCTTGACAGTTATGTATACCTATGACAGATAA
Source organism: Elephas maximus indicus (assembly GCF_024166365.1). Classification (NCBI taxonomy): domain Eukaryota; kingdom Metazoa; phylum Chordata; class Mammalia; order Proboscidea; family Elephantidae; genus Elephas; species Elephas maximus. The sequence continues at coordinate 207,764,559 of NC_064819.1, read as the reverse complement.
CCTTTTCTTCTGTCCAAGGCTAATTTCCACTTGAACTCTGGATTCTGCTTCTCCACCCCATACCATCCCTTTCCTCTTCCCTCCTTTCAGCTAGGGAACTTGTGGGTCACCCAATCCCTTTTGATTTCTGACCTTTGATCTCTCCCTTTCTGGAACAAACCCCAGTTACTATTTTTAAAAATAACACTTTTTGCCACCTTGTGTCCCTAGGTGTCTTATTTGCTTAGAACCACGTTCCTTAAATGAGACATCTGGAAAAGCTGGTGTCTGCCCAAATCACCCCACTGAAATGCCTGTCCCTAAGGCCCAGCCACACTCCCGTGTAATCCTATAACACCCTCATTTACTTACTGTATTTTGTATTATAATTGCCTATTTTCTTTTATATCTTATTCAATTCACTATAGATTTACTGAGAGTAAGATCTTTTCATATTTACCTTTGTTCCCAGCATCTAGAATAATCTCTGGCACATAGCAGACATTCATTGTTTGTTGAATGAACGAATCAGTGAAAAAAAAAGAATGAATGAATGAATCCTACTTGTTACCTCTTCTACATTTGACAGTCATGCCCTCCTTTCTGAAAACCATTCTTCCATTACTTGCTCAGGCAATATTCTCTCTGTTTTTTATCCTAACCTTCTGTCAGTTCTTTCGTGGTTTCTTATCTTGAAATGATGCAGTTTCCTAGGGGCCTGTCTTCGTTCTTTCCTCAACACTATCTACTCTCCCTGGACAAATTCATCTATAGTCACAGCTTATTTACCAACTTATCTATACCTCCAGCCCTGATCTTTCTCCTTTTCTTTAGACCCACATATCCTTCTGCCTACTGAAACATCTCCATGTAACTATCTTGTAGGCTATGTGAACACATGAACTATACCTCAAATACAGAAGTTTACAAAACTGAACTCGTAACTCCCATCTCAGTCAATGGTACAGCTATCCATTTAGTTGCCAAAGGTAGAAATACAGTTGTCCTAGATAACTTTTTTCCCTCATCCCTTTCATTTAATCAGTCACTAATTCCTTTCCACTCACACTCTAAATATGCCCTCTACCTCTCCATTTTTTCAAATAGTCTTTATTTTTTGAACAGTTTTAGGCTTACCAAAAAATTGTGCAGAAAGTACAGAGAGTTCCCAGTTATCCCCTCTACTCCCTGTAACCATTTCTACTATTATTAACATCTTGCATTCATGTGGTACATTTGTTACAACTGATGGAACAATACTGATACGTTATTATTAACTAAAGTCCATAGTTCACATTAGGGTCCACTCTTTGCATTTAATTTTACTTGGATCCACAATCAACACCCACGGAAGTAGCAGATGAGAAATCAAACGATGCATTGCACTGGGCAAATCTGCTGCAAAAGACCTCTTTAAAGCATTGAAAAGCAAAGACGTTGCCTTGAAGATTAAGGTGCAACTGATCCAAGCCATGGTATTTTCAATCACCTCATATGCATGCAAGAGCTGGGCAATGAATAAGGAAGACTGAAGAAGAATTGACACCTTTGAATGATGGTGTTGACGAAGCATACTGAATATACTGTAGACTGCCAAAAGAACAAACAAATCTGTCTTGAAAGAAGTACAGCCACAATGCTCCTTAGAAGCAAGGATGGTGAGACTATGCCTCAGATACTTAGGACATGTTATCGGAGGAATTAGTCCCTGGAAAAAAACATCAGCTTGGTAAAATAGAGGGTTATTGAAAAAGAAGAAGACCCTCAAGGGGATGGACTGACACAGTGGCTGCAACAATGAGCTGAAGCATAACAACAATTGTGAGGATGGCACAGGACTGGGCAGTATTTTGTTTTGTTGTATGTAGGGTCGCCATAAATCGGAACCGACTTGATGACACCTAACAACAACAACTTTGCCTTGTAAAGTCTGATGGATTTTGACAAATGGGTACTGTCATGTGTCCACCATTAGAGTATCATATGGAATAGTTCCACTTCCCTAAAAATGCCCTGTGCATCACCCATTCATCCCTCTCTGCTACCTCTTCATTTCTGTATTAGCAGTCTGGGTGTCATGGATGAGGTATGAAGCCTGTTGGGGCAAGGATGATGAGCTCTGCTTACCTTCCTTGTGAAACCCTTCCCTACATACGCACACACTCACATGTGCCTGTGCACACGTAAGGAGAGCCGAGATCAGAGGCAGGATGTTACAAATACTAGGTTCAGGGCCTTCTAGCCATGTGTAAGACAAAACAATTAGCCCCCTCCCTGCCAGGAGCGAAGAGAGGTTGGGGAGACAGCACTGAAAAATATACTGAGGATAATGGCTGTCCTTCCCAACCCTGCACTTCAGCCTGAAAAACCCCTCAAATGGTACAAAATAAAATAGAAAAAAAAAAAAAAAAAGGCAGTAAAAGGAACTAAAAGATATTTTGATTGGGGCAATTCCAGCCACACATTTCAAAATCGCTTGTTAACTTCCCCCTCTCTATTTCACTGTACTGAATATCCCTCAACACTCTTTTCCTCTCAGAACTGGACTATGGTGCCTCTTGTCTGCATCAATTTAAAGTGAGTTTGTCAACGTTTTGGCATCATTAGATATGATCCACACTGGCGGTATGGGAGTAGACAGCAGAGTGATGGCCCAGGGACAGAGCAGAGTCAGGTAGAGAGTCCTGGGTTTCACTTGGGCTTAGAGAAGGCCATTAGGTCCTTCAGCATATCATATGTGACAACTTAACTGGCTCCTGGTGATACTACTTCTCCTGTTTTAATTCTGGGGAGTGGGGTGGTTGTGTGTTGCCACTAAACAAAACATGGGAAGGAGTAGGGCTTCTGATAACAAAGGGAGTTGGATTTTTATACTGTAGGCAAAAGGGTACAATTCAAAGATTTTAAGCAGGGGGATAATTGGATCAGATTTATGTATTATAAATAGTAATAAAAATAGCCAGTATTTATTAGTACTTAGTACATGTGAGGCATTGTGCCAAATGCTTTACATGGGTTATCTTATTTAATCTTTAAAACAGCCCGATGAAGTAAGTACTATTCATTTTTTTCTCTTCACAGATGAGAAGCAAAGACTTAGGAAGATAATTTGTCCAACTTCCCATAAATAATAAACAGTAGAGCTGGGATCCAATCCCAGGTCTGTAGGACTCATGTCCATTTTCAACCACCACACAGCCCAGAATCATGACGAAGGAAATTAGTAAGATGCCCCTGCTGGGGTAGCATGTTTTTTACTCATTTGAATCTTTATGCCATCCTTCTCACTCTCATTTGTCACAGTTTCATTGTGTTTAAGCTGTACGACAGCCATATCCAAACATACCAGGCTCTCTCCCGCCTTTGTGCCTTGGCACGAGCTGATCTCCCTCAGGAAAGTTCTTCCCCTTTCCCATCGTGGTGGCCATCACTGACTAGTCCTTCAAGGCTGCTCCCTCACCACCTCCCCCAGTCCACTCTCTGCCTACCCCTTCCCATTCCTTGGCTGAGTCCTGGGCATTAACATTGGTACCCCCCCTCTTCCAGCAATGATCTTCAAACGTCTTCACTTTGTATCCCCTAAAGTAATCTTTAGAGCTACCTACTGCCTTCTGCACTTTTGGTGTGACATTATGAACTTTTTCATTAGAAGCTTGAATAGTTGGAAAAAAACCTAATTTCTGATATATTGTAAACAATGTTGTCGTTAGGTACTGTCAAGTCAATTTTTGACTCATGGTGACCCCATGTGACAGACTAGAACTGTCCCATAGGGTTTTCTTGGCTGTAATCTTTACAGGAACAGATTGTCAGCTCTTTCTCCCATTGGGCTGTTGGATGGGTTTGAACCATCAGCCTTTAGGTTAGCAGCCCAGTGCTTAACCATTGTGCCACCAGGGCTTTTTATAGTGTAAGCAATAGACTTTTAAATAAAATTTTATGCCACTTTTTAAAAATGTTTCCAATGGAAAATAAATACCATATCATTTGCTATCTGTCATCATCCTTGGGGGAAAAAAATACATGCACAAGCTGCTCTTTAACAATTAGTTATTTTATATTATTTCTTTTTCTCCTTTATGTTTTATTCCTATTTCATTATCTCCATAGATTTTTATTACGTGAGCTATTTTTATCTTTGAAAGGAAATAGAACAAAAAACTACCAAAAACAAGTTCTCCAGCAGATCAACTTTAACCAAATACTAGCTGCCGCTGTATTCACTATGACACCTGGAGACCCTATTTGTATCAGAGTAGAACTCTGCTCCATAGGGTTTTCAATCGCTGATTTTTCAGAAGTAGATTGCCAGGCCTTTCTTCCAAGGTGCTTCTAGGCAGACTCAAACTTCCAACCCTGGGGTTAGTAGCTGAGCAAATTTACCATTTGCAATACCAAGTGACTCCGAGATCCACTTTAGGAAACAGTAAATATGAATGTAAATGATCTGGGAATTTATTCCTAACTATCCATGTCTCCATAGCCTTAGGAAGTCTTCGTGCACCTCTGGAACACACAAACTCCAATTTAAAGACTACTGCTCAACACCATGGTACCCTTTGTGCTTTCCAATAACATTTTATCTTGTTATTCCATAATTATTATTTTACCTGTCTTTGTTCCTCCTGAGCAACTCAAGCCTGGGGACCAAGTCTGGTTCCTCTCTGTCTCCAGCACAAAGCAAACATGTAATAAACGTCTGATGATCCATTGAGCTAATCCGGGTCCTGTTCTTTTATTTCATTTAATAGTTCCTTTTTCAGACTGTGTTATTCTAAATGTTCTGTAATCAGGTCCATCAACAGCGAAAACATAGGGGAATTTTTAGCAGGTGAAGAAAAGGGAAGAAAATACGGGCCCAGGCTATGCTTTCAGAGCCTGGAAGTTACAGGTACTTAGGACATGATCCTTGTCTCAAGGAGCTAACCATCTAGTAAAGGTGCACAAATGTGGAAAAATGAATCGATAAAGTGTTATAAAGCAGGAGGGGTAGAAGTAGTCATTCCATTTTTTTTCTTCTAGTGCAGTGCATGTTACAAGAGTTGACCAAGGTCTTAATAAACAGGTGAATTCATTAGATGAACACGTCATGCTTTGTCTCCCTCTCATTGACATTTTAAGAAATCTATATGCTATTAAATTCAATTTTTGAGGTTGAGAAGAAGTCTAATTACTCCTCATTGGTGGCTGAAGTAATCATTTTTGATAAGGAGTGTCATGTAGCAGACAGAGCAGAGGCTATGAAGTCCAACAGATTTGAGTTTGAATTCAAGATTTACCACTTTATTACCTGTGGGAACTTGAGCAGGTACTTAATCTTTCTGAGTTTCAGTTTCCTCCTCTGTGTTGTTGTCAGTTGCTGTCGAGTCGATTTCAACTCATAGTGACCCCGTGTGACAGAGTAGAACTGTCCCCACAGGGTTTTCTTGGCTGTAATCTTTACAGAAGTGGATTGCCACTTTTTCTTCCATGGAGCCTCTGGGTGGGCTCGAACTACCAATCGTTAGTAGTCAAGTGCAAACTCTTTGTACCAGCCAGAGACCTAGTGAGTGATCAAGAGTGGTATATTTAAATTAACAGCTGAGACCCCACCTTGGAACATCTGCCACAGACAGTAAAATGACGTCTACTTCCAGCACAAAGTCTTGGTCTCTGCTTTGAAATCCTCTTTAGTTAATGTTCTTTAGGGAAAGCCATGGAAACTGATCTTGGAAAACCTAAGGTAAAAAAGATTTATGGGAAGGACACTTTCATAGTCTTATAAAGAGCTCAACAATCAATCCTGGGGTGGGATGGAAAACAGGGCAGCTCCGGGAATGGCAGCAGCAGAAGCCTTGCCCTAAGCATTGCCATAAGACAGCAGCTCCAACTTCTTCCACATCTGGGATCTCCACCAAAGGCTCAAATTCCCAAAAAAAAGAGTCTAACTGGCCTAGCTTGAACCAGGGGCCCTTATGGCTAGAGCACCAAGTGCTGATGTCAGAGGGAAGCAATTGCTAATCCATATGCCAGGTCTGGGATCCTTCTAGGACATGGTTCTGGTCAACCATGAGAAATTTAAATTACCACTTGTTTGTACCGTCTGTATCAGAAGCCAGCTCACATCCAGTTCCCTCCCACCTAGCTATGAAACGAAAAACCAAGTCAAGGGCAGCCTTAAGTAAAGAAAACTCAGTGAGGAGAGAGTCCCAAAGCTAGCAAAAAACCTTTCCCTCTGTTCATTGCTCCTTCCTTTCCTTCCTACCTACCTACCTGCCTGCCTACCTAAACCCATTACCTACCATAATATCTGTTTGGTGTCTATTACATAGCAGACTCTGTGGAAATACTAAGATATATATGACACGATCCTTGCCTAAAGGAAATAACTGTCCAACAGAGGTAAACAGACGTGAATAAATAGTTAAAATGTTATGACATGGGGGCTACAGGGTAGGGTGACCATTGGATGAGATATGATGCTGGGGGAAAGTCATAGGTTAGATAATCACGAAGCTAGTGATCTGATTCAGGAAGGCTTGGTACAGTGGCACAGCATCGGTATGGGGATGGGGATTTGTTTCCAGGTCTCCTCTCTTCCTGCTCTAGCTCGGGTATTCCTTTACCAGTTATCCTAACCAGCATACCAGTTGCCGTCAAGTTGATTGCAACTCATGGTGACCCCATTTGTGTCCGAGTAGAACTGTGCTCCACAGGGTTTTCAACAGCTGATGTTTCAGAAGTAGACTGAAGGGTCTTTCTTCCGAGATGCCTCTGGGTGGACTTGAGCCTCCAACCTTTTAGTTAGCAGCCAAGTATATTAGCCATTTGCACTACCCTGGGAGTTGGAAACCCTGGTGGTGTAGTTGTTAAGTGCTACAGCTGCTAACCAAATGGTCAGCAGTTCGAATCCACCAGGTGCTCCTTGGAAACTCTATGGGGCAGTTCTACCCTGTCCTACAGGGTCGCTATGAGTTAGAATCAATGGCACTGGGGTTTTTTTTTTTTTTTTGGAGGGGGGGACTTCAACAATTATCCTAGAGGGGTAGAATTTACAGACAGATGTACATTGTGAATTGGGTAGACTGCCAAATGGCCCCTTGCCCTGACACCTCTTTCTTAGCTGTCTGTTCCAATGCCTGAAGTCTCCAGTTTGGTTAGAATGATTGCTTTGGTTAAGGCAATATAGGTTCAGAAGGCCCCATTAGAATGCTAAAATATGACATCCTTAGTGTCATGGATTGAATTATGTCACCCCAAAAAGCATATGCATTAACTTGGTAGGCCATGATTCCCAGTATTCTGTCATTGTCCTCCATTTGTGATTGTAATTTTATGTTGAGAAGATTAGGGTGGGATTGTAACACCACCCTTGCTCAGGTTACCTCCCTGATCCAATGTAAAGGGAGTTTCTCCAGGGTATGGCCTGAACCACCTTTTATCTCTTAAGAGATAAAAGGAAAGCGAAGCAAGCAGAGGTTTGGGGACCTCATATCACCAAGAAAGCTGCACTGGGAGCAGAGCGTGTCCTTTGGGCCTGGGATCCCTGTGCCTGAGATGCTCCCAGACCAGTGGAAGACTGATGACAAGGACCTTCCTCCAGAGCTGACAGAGAGAGAAAGCCTTCCCCTGGAGCCAGTGCCCTCAATTTGGACTTGTAGCCTACTTGACTGTGAGAGAATAAACTTCTCTTTGTTAAAGCATCCACTTGAGGTATTCCTGTTATAGCAGCACTAGATGACTAAGACACTTAGACAATAATGTGTTAGCAAGGATTAGGCCATCTATCACATCAGCTGACTTTTAATTAGCTGTGAGCTGCCTTAAGACAGGTACATTTTTTAGAAACGAGGAGTGAGGAAACAGCTGGAAACACTGAGCACTTCACAGGAAGAGCTAGACCAGAGAAGGAAAAAGACTGAATATGCAACAGCTGGACAAACTGGTTGCTATTGAGTCAATTCTGACTTATGGCGACCCCATGTGTGTAAGAGTAGAACTGTGTTCCAGAGAGTTTTCCATGGCTGTGATCTTTTGGAAGTAAATCTCCAGGCCTCTCTTCCAAGGTGCCTCTGGGTAGACTCCAACCTCCAACCTCTGGGTTAGCAGTGAAGCGTGTTAACTGTTTGCACCACCCAGGGACTGAAAGGTGGGTGAAAAGAAAGGAGGAGAAGCAAGGTCCTGGAGGTTAACCACTCTTTAGGGTAGGGCAGTGTCTCTGGGGTGGTGGTGGCTTGCCTAAGGAGTATTGAAAAGGCATTCTCTGGTCATTTAAATTTGTGAAAAATTGGATTAAACAAAGTAAGATTTTCTATTCCTGAAGTTTTTCTCAGACTCTTTATTACGCTGTATACCTGTAAATCTTATTGATGATGTTGTTGTTGTTAGTCGCTGTTGCGTTGGCTCTGACTTATGGTGACCTTATGTATAACAGAAGGAAACTGTTGCCTGGTCCTGTGCCATCTTCATGATAATGGCTAGTTCTTACGGAGAACTTGCTTTTCAAGCACTATTAGTTTGTGCTTTACGTGTTGTAGTTCACTGGATCCTCACAGCCCTATGAGTAAGTACTATTATTACAGACATTTCTTCCACTGCTCTTTCTATTCATGTACCGATACCAAGCCATTCAACTATGGAAAATGTAGTATGTTTTAATAACTGATAAACTGAATCTCCCCTTCTTTCTCTCTTTTTAAAGGGGTTTCTGGCGATTTATACTTGTTTATTTTTCCACATGAACTTTATGGTGATCTTTTTACTGGGATAATGTTACATTTAAAAATTAACTTAGGGAGAACTGACAGCTTTCTGTGGCCGAGTCTTCCTATTCATGATATCCAAGATACATCTCTACATTCATTCAAGTCTATTGTAATCTTCAGGAGTTCTTTAGCATTTTCCTCATATAGATTTACAGATTTCTTGTTAAGCTTTTTTTTTCTAGGTATTTTATCTTTTTAGATGCTACTGTAAATATGGTCTTCTATTTCATTTTGGTTACCAACTATTTGTTGTCTAAAAATAAAATATTAACCACTGATTGTTCTGACAGGGATCACAAGAGAGGGTCCCAGACAGAGCTGGAGAAAAATACAGAACAAAATTCTAGCTCAAGAAGAAGGATCAGACTTGCTAGTCTGAAAGAGATGAGAGAAACCCTGAGAGTATGGATCCCAAACACTCTTTCAGCTCAGTAATGAGGTTACTCCTGAGGTTCACCCTTCAGCTGCAGATTGAACAGACTCATGGAACAAAACAAGACTAAAGGGGCACACCAGCCCTGGGGCAGGGATTGGAAGGCAGGGGGGAACAAGAAAACTGGTAATAGGAAAACCAGGGTTGAGAACGGAGAGTGTTGACCTTTCTTGGGGTTGTTAACCAATGTCATAGAACAATGTGTGCACTGTTTGATGAGAAACTATTTTGTTCTATAAACCTTCATCTAAAGTACAATAAAGAAAATAAAAGTATTAAGAAGCCCTATGGGACAAAACACATGTTGCAGTTTAGTAACTTATAAGGTTAGTGAAGGAAAGGAGAAATGAACTAGCTTCAGAACCAGTTTAATCGGCAAAATTTGTACAGACACTTGCCACTACCATTAAGTTACTATGACCCGTATTACTTATGTAGCTGCTAAAATTTTAATAACACAAAGAAATGACTGTTATTGGAAGAGTAAAATGCCGAAGCACAACTGCAGATACAATCATGACAGGATTTTGTTCTTATTTATAACTCCCCACTACCTTATGAAAGGTGGGCTTTAGTCTCTGAAAGGCCCTCCTCTGTTTTGCTGAGGGTCTAGATGTGGGCATGAGTTAACAGGATGTTAGACTAGATGGAAAGAAATAGTTCTAGTAAGAAATAGAGGTGACTTAGACCCCTGGGGGAGGATCCTGGAATGTGAAAGCTTGGAGCCAGCTAGGCTAGAAAGTGGAGGGAGAAGGGCTAGGAAGGAAACCCCCTAGCTGGGCGAAAGTTAGGGAGTGGAAAAAATATGCTGAATTTGTGTGTTGAGAGCCTGGCCATGTTAACCTCCTCTGATCCCCAGAGAAATTATTGTTATTGGATGACAAATGTATCCTTATGGATATTTGTACCTATTACCACCCCCCCCCAAAAAAAATCCATAAATATTTTTTCCCCAGAATTAGCCTCCCTGCAATTAGGTTACTTCTCCCTATACTTATCCCATCATGCCCCAGTCAGTCCTGTTTGTTTGCAATAAATTTGGGGGAAGGGCAGTTTTGTGGAACAAAAGCTTTCTCCCTGTCATCTACAATGATCCACTCTAATATGTCTGCTTATTTTTGCATCTTGAATGAAGAGGAGAAGGGCACTGCTGAGTTCCTTCGCATTTGCTGTGGCTTCCACCCTAATGCTCTTCCACACGATCTTCATGTTGCTGGCTTCTCATCATTTAAGTTCTCAGCTTAGACATCATCCTGCTGTAGTTTCCTTATGGAAAATGCCTGTCTCTAAAGTTCCCTTATGTATATTTGTTCGTGGGCTGCTTTATTGCAGGTATTATGGCCTCTCACACTCAAAACAATAGCTGGGCGGCTCCTGTCTGCTTTATTAACTGCTGTATTCCAGGAGTCTAGAACAGGGGCTCATGGCAGGCCCTTAATACCTATTGAATAAATATGTGAATGAAATACAGTTTAGCTTCTATATTTCTTTCGCTCCCTTAAGTTGCGATTTTCATCTGCTCACTGGCTGAAATACAGATTCCGTAATTGTGTTCATCTGCATTGTAGTAATTAAAAGAATTGTATACCAGGAATTAATTGAGAAGCTGACTTTCAATTCCCCTTCTCTACTCCTTACTTTTCTGTCTCAAATGACTTGAAGTGTCCCCACAAAACAATAATAATAAATAATAATAAATAAACCTAAGGTAAAGTTAAACAAACAACCCCAAGCAATCGCAAATTTTAAAAATTTAGCAGCTTAAAGAAAGGAAGTAATAGAGTAGGGAGGAAGGGGTAGCCTTGGCTAGCACTTGAAATTACTTCTTTTCACTTGCAATGAATATCCACTTTTTTTCTTTATGAGATGATGCAATGTATTTTGTAGGTGCATATATAAATTATATCTCTTTTGTAAATGCACTGGACATCTGCAAAGAAGCAGATGGGAAATAGCTCAAAATAGAAAAATACCTTGGTTAAAGATCTGATATAAAATAAGTTAAATATTTGAATATATTTTTATTAAGTTTAAAAATATCTCTCACCAAAGCAATTACATTAACTTACAGTTCACTAAGTTAAAAAAAATGAAAATGATGAAAACGAAATAAGTAGGCACACAACTGAAGATTCTAGAGGGAAAAAAAACAAAGTAAACAAAAAACAGGAGAAAGAAATAAAAATAAGCGTAGAAATTAATTAATTAGAAAGCAAGTATAAGTTCTAAGGTATGAAGTTAATGAGCTTAACTATATCGAAATTAAAGATTTCTGTTAAATAAAAGATATCATAGGCAAAGTTAAGAGACATGTCATATATTAAGAGAAAATATTTGCAATATTTTTAACTGAAAACTAATAGTATAGAGAAAATACAAGGAGCTCTTGCAAATGAACAACAACAACGTTATCAAACACTACTACAACAACAAATAAAATACACTGGAAGAAAATGAGCAAAGCTTTCTAGAAGTAGGAAGCAGAATGGATGACAAGCATATTAATAAATAGTCAATCACACTAATAATCACATTAATTCCATGAAACTCATGAGAAACCATTTCATTCCCGTAAGATTTAGTAAATAATTAGAAAATCAGATATTAGCAAGTTTTAGCTGGGATGTGGCGAAAATGAGAATCCCCTTACTATAGGTGGGAATGTGAACCGATGCAGCCATTCTGGAAAGCAACCTAAAATAATGAGAGAAATGGCTTGGGTCTCTACCAGCCAGCTATAGGTCTTCTGGCAACAACCTATGGCTATTGAGAGAAATTTTGGGCCTGTAAGGCCCCTGATATGAGTGGACTTGACAAAAATCTCTACATGGGATTCATATTGATCTTCAATCTAGGCCTTTGGTGCCCTTCTTGATGGCAGGGCTTGGTAATTTGTATCAGCTTCTCCCAGCCCTTATTGTCCCTGCATGCATTCCTGAGAAACTGTCACACAGGTCCTTAAGGGGGTGTGTTCAAGGATATTCACCGGAGTTGTACATGGTAGCGAATGTCCATCCCTAACGGCACGGAGAAGTAAAATATGGTGCCTGTATATTATGGAAGACTATGCAGCAGTTAGAGACAAACTAGATGAACATTTGTGTTAGGCTGAATAATGGTCTTCCAAAGATGTCCACATCCTAATCTCTGGACATGTGAATATGTTACCTAATCCCTGGAACCTGAGGATATGGTAAAAGGGACTTTGCAGATGTGATTAAGTTAAGGATGTTGAGATGGGGAGATTATCTTGGGTTATTCAGTTGGCCCAATGTAATAACAAAGGCCCTTATAAGAGAGAGGATCCCAGTCAGTTGCAGGAAATGTGACTAGGATGCAGGAGTTTGGACTGATACCAGGAAGGGGTGCTGAGCCAAGGAATAGAGGTAGCCTCTAGAAGCTGAAAAAGGCAAGGAAGCAAGGTGCCACCTCAGGACAGAGCACCACTGGATGGCCCCACATACTGCACCATGATCAATCAAGCAGCACTAGCAAGAAAACACAAAGCACAGTGTGCGAGAGTGGGGAAGAGAAGCCCCCTTCCTCCTGCAAAGTCGTTCCAGCACTCTCTACTAGCAAAGATTAACATCGTGCTCACCGTGAAGGAGAAATGCTTAAAGGATCCAGCTCAGTTTTGCAGAGCAGCTACTGGAAGGTGAATTTGGAGTTCAAATGAGAGGCAGCAAATTGAAAACTGGCATCATACTGTTGGAATTAGTTAAGTATAAATTCATTTCAAAGCATTATTGACTCCTAGTTGATTTTTATCACTATGTATTTTCGACCAACAGATACAAAGAAGAGAACAGCAGGTGGGGGTCCACAAAATATTTTCATGTTAAAAATGGGTCCCCCTCCTTGACAAGGTAGGAAGCTGCTACTCTAGCAAGCTTCCAATCAAGCCCTGACCATGAGTTCCAGGCATTGCACACCTGTTGACTTGATTTTAAAATAACATCCTCCCTGTTCAAGTATCAGGTTTCTGTAACTTGTGCTGTTCACGCTAGTGAAAATCATTTACATGAATTATTTTGGGAACTACTGAGTCCTTTTTGCATCATTTCTTGCCTTCTGAGTCCCAGGATGTAATCACTCTCTGCAAATATCTGACATTTCCTCAAACTACGTGTTCATTTTCTCAAAAAGCAGCCTTGCCCCATGCCTCCCTCTTGAGATAAGGCAGTTGGCTGAATGAATGAGAGAATAAATGAATGAACGGCCAGCTACCTTCTGCACATTTTCCGAAGATTCCTGTGAAGAACACATAAAATAGAACATGTGAAAGTGTGCTGAATAGCATAACTCATCATCATTGATACTGCTAATAATAGGTGGAGCAGTGGTTAAAGCAATCTAGTGCTAACCGAAAGGTCAGTGGTTGGAAACCACCAGCGGTTCTGAAGGAGAAAGACGTGGCAGTCTGCTTCTGTAGAGATTTACAGCCTTGGAAACCCTATGAGGTTGCTGTGAGTTGGAATTGACAGCAGTGGGTTTTTTTTTTTTTTTTTTGGTAATAAAAGCATAACTATCTTATATGAGGTTTTCTTGCATTTCAGTAGATATCATTTGCAAGTGGTTGGTTTTTAAATATGTGGTTTCTAATTTTACAATCAAGTTCAATGGTAACTAATTCAAAAGTTCTGTTGAATCTGCATTATATGACTCTGTCATCAGCTTCTACTCACTTGCAAACGTGTCTACACATTTCTTTTTTTGTTATTGTTAGCTGCCGTGGAGTCAGCTCTGAACCATGGTGACCCCACCCGCAACAGAAAAAAAATGTTCCCCAGTCCCATGCCATCCCCATGATCTTTGGTATGCTTGAGTCCGCTGTTGCAGCCACTGTGTATTTTGAGTGCCTTCCAACCTAGGGGGCTCATCGTCCAGCACTATATCAGATAATATTCTGAAATATTCCATAGAGTTTTCATTGGCTAATTTTCAGAAGTCAATTGCCAGGTCTTTCTTCCTGGTCTGTCTTAGTCTAGAAACTCCACTGAAACCTGCCCACTGTGGGTGACCCTGCTGGTATTTGAAATACTGGTACCATAGCTTCCAGCATCATTGTCACATGTGAACCACAATAGTGTGACAAACTGACAGATGAGTGGTAGAGCTAAACATTATAGTCTCAGTGATATACGGTCCCAACTGCTACATCATCTGCCTTGGAAGATAGAAACCTAATACCATCTCACATTTCATTTGAGAACTTTGACTTGAATGACACTTTCCAGGAAGTAGGTGAGAGTAGAGGAGAGGAGAGAAGGGGGAAGAATTAAGAGCAAAAGTTAGTTTCATTTAAAATGAAACAAGTAGGTCAGCTGACAAATGCACTATACAAGCCTGCTCACTTTGCAGGTTGAGGATTTACCTTAAGCTCAGCTTTTCGGTAAAAGAAAAAAGAAGAAGATTCTAAGATACAAATTGTGAAACTTGTGAACATGACGTGGTACTTTAGCCTGGTTAGAATGCATTGACAATATAAGTCAGTACAACTTTTGGCTGACACAAATGAGGAGTTACGCTTAAGTGCACAAAAGCTTTCCCAAGAGCCACTTGTTTTTGGTTTTAATAAGGCCCCATCCCTTTAAGTGGATTGCCAGTAAATTCTTTTGCTAGTTTAATGCTAGAAGACAAATGGGAACCTTGGGGTTTTTCCCCTTAAGGTAGCTACTTCTAATATCGAGATTGCTACAGCCATTTGGGGGATGGGAGTATGGAGGTGAGGGAAGCCAGGTACCAAAACAAAAATATATTTGGGTAAGGAAGTAACACAAAGAAACTCATGCTTAAAGAAGAACATTTTTATAGGTTGATATGTAAGCAGCTAAGGAACCTAACAAATTTATGCAGTAATTCAGACGTAAAAGTCCTTAGAAGTTATCTAGTCTAGCCCCTCCTTAGCATAAATGAGAAAACTGAGTCCTGGAGGTCTACAGAGGGACTTGCCTAAAATCTCATAGCTGGTCGTCGGATGAGATATGTCTAGCGATTCATCTAACAAGTTGAATCTACTGTTGATTTCACCGAACTTCATTGAACTTTAGAGGTACCATGGCACTGGTATTTTTAATGTTTTATTTTCTATGTGCTATAAGACTTACATGGAGCCCTGGTGGCACAGTGGTTGAGAGCTTGGCTGCTAACCAAAAGGTCGGCAGTTCAAATCCACTAGCTGCTCCTTGGAAACCCTATGGGGCAGTTCTACTCTGTCCTATAGGATCACTATGAGTAGGAATTGACTTGATGGTAATGGGTTTTAAGACTTCTATACCCCAAAGAATTGTTTCTCACTTGGGATTTCCCACACCTCCTTAAGGTCTTCTCTCCCATTCCTCCAAACCTACTCGACTTGTTTTCTTACCAACCTTAACACGCAACACTGGACTCCATGGTCAACTGACTTTCTCTTTCTTTGACTTTCTGGAGCTCAGCCTGACCCTGGATCACCCCTACCACTGCCTTTCTCTATATCTCCTTCCATCTATGAAGCACATGTGAGTCCCTGGGTGATGCAAACGGTTAATGTGCTTGGCTGCTAACTGAAAGGTTGAAGGTTCAAGTCCACCCAGAGGAGCCTTGGAAGGAAGTCCTGGTGATCTACTTCTAAAAAATCAGCCATCGAAAACACTATGGAGCACAGGTCTACTCTAAAATGGGGTCACCATGAGATGGAGTCTACTTGATGGCAACTGTCTTTATGAAGCACAGCTGTAAGAAGACCAATCCATTGATGTCTTGACTCACTGAGGACTCAGGCACAACATCATTACCCCTCCAGATTACCTATCACTCCTTTGCTGCAGGACCCTCCTCAATGCTCTCCTCACAATGGCTACTTGAGGCCTTCCGTCTCTAAACTCCCTTCCTCACTCTCCAAACAACATTTTTTTTTTTAAACCAAGATGATCCAAGCCAACAAGAATGGCTCAATTACACTTGCCTTCAATTCAAATAACCTACCTTTACATCGTTTTTTTTGTCCTTATTTTTCCATTCAACTGAAGAGATATTCTCTTTCTCTCATACTGTATTAGTCTGTGCCCTACATAAGTGATTGTCAAAGTTGGCTGCACATTAGAATCTACTGGGGAGTTTTACATATCTTGATGCCAGGCATCCCCAGACCATTAAATCAGAGACTGGAGGTGGTCTTCAGGCATTAGGATTTTTTAAAGCTTCCCAGATGATTCCATAATGGAACCAAGTTTAAGAACCAGTTCCCTAGATCTCCTTTGACTCAGCCCAACTTTGACGGTGTTTGCATTTGTTGCTATTCTCTCCCTTTCCCATATATTCACTCTCCTGGCCCACTTTGTCTCGCATTCTGTCTTTCAATATTTATAGGTCTCTCTCTTACTGAGCAAAAGGAGCCCTGGTGGTACGACAGTAACCACTTGGTTGTTAACCAAAAGGATGGTGGTTCAAATCCACCCAGCTGCTCCATGGAAGAAAGATTTGGCAATCTGCTTCCATAAAGATTACAGCCAAGATAATTCTCTGGCAGTTCTACTTTGTCACACAGGGTTGCTATCAGTTGCTGGCATCCAATAACAGCAACTTACTGAGCAACTATTTTCCCTATACCTTGCTGTCTTCTTCAGCAACCATACTACCCCTGTCTACTTCTGTTTGCTCTCAAATGAGTTGAAAAGACTCATCTCACCACCCCTTTTGCTAGTAATCTGACTTCCAAATTTTCTACTCTATTAAAATGCTTTTCGGAAGTTACACGTAAATCTAAATTTCTTTCCTAAATTTAAATTTTAAGGGATTTGATACTGTTGACACTCCTCCTTCTTGAAATGCTTTATTTCTACAACATACGATCCAAACTCTCCTTTTACACATCAGTCTTCTTTTTCTTATTCCCTAATATAGACATTTGCAGGCCCTACCCTCAACTGCCTGGCTTTCTTTTTCCAGTTTCACCCTCTATTTTCAGGGACCTACTCATGACATTTATAATTTTGTGGCAGGATGGCTTTACTGCTCTTTTCTTTCTCCTCATCACTTCTGTTAGAAAATGGGTCTTGGAGAAGACGGGAGTGGAGGGACAGAGTTTATTTACACTATGAGACCTTTTAGTTTGATAGTTAAGAGCACTTATTCTAAAACTCTACTGAAGGGTTAGAAACCCAGCTCTCATAAGTAGTTGTGTGACATTGGACAAGTTTTTTAACCACTCTGAGCCTCAGTATTCACTATAAAATACAGAATAGTATTTACCTCATGGAATTTTCATAAGGACAAAATTAGTTATTACATGTAAAGTGCCTGGTAGGTGATATGGGCTATATATATTTGAGCTATTTTTTTAAATTTTTATTTATTTTGTTGTATCTGTTGTTGAGAATATGCTATTAAAACATACCAATTCAACAATTTCTACATGTACAATTCAGTGACACTGATTACATTCTCTAAGTTGTGCAACCATTCTCACACATTAACATAAACTCACTGCTCCCCTCCCCAGGATTCTTTTCTAATCTTTTGAGTTGATGTTGTGAATTCGATCCCATATAGATAGGTCTTAAAAGAGCATAATGCTCAAGATGAGAAGATAACAGGGCAGGGAAGCTAGAGTACTGGAAATGGAATAACCAGAACACAATTAAAGAGAATGGTGACAAATTGTGAAAAATGTAACTAGTCACTGAACAAGTTGTGTGGAAACTGTTAAACAAGAACCTATCTTGCTGTGTAAACTTTCCTCCAAAACACAGTAAAATATAATTAACAAAAAAAGCACATAATGCTCAAGGCAGACATTTTTTACTAGTTAAGCTAAACTACGGTTTGGTTTTAAGAAGACTTCAAGGGGTATTTTTAGTTTAAGTTTTAAAGATTATCTCAGGGCAATAGTTGCAGGAGTTCATCCAGCCTCCATGGTGCCAGAAAATCTGGAGTCCACGAGAATTTGAAATTCTGTTCTGCATTTGCCCCTTTTTATCAGGATTCTTCTATAGAATCTTTGATGAAAATGTTCAGTAATAGTAGCTGGCCACTATCCAGTTCTTCTGGTCTCATGGCAAAGGAGGCAGTTATTCATGGAGGCAATTATCCACACATTCCATTTCCTTCCCCCTGTTCCTGCCTATTTTAAAGAGACACTGATGTAAGAACAGTTTTTGTTGTGGTTTATTTTGGTGTTCCATTCTGGAAAATTCACATCTGAGCCTCCTTCTAGGTCAGAAGGTAAAGATCTAGCTCAAGTACTTGAGTAAATCACATTCTTGATGATCTCTTAGTATCCCAAATGGAGATGGGATGATGCAGAGAAGGAAGGGTCTCTGTGTGTGTTACATGGTATTGAGGCAGCTCCAACTTATAGCCTCCTCATGTATAACAGTACAAAAAGTTGTGCAGTCCTGCATCATCCTCAGAATCTTTGCCATATTTGAGCCTATTGTTGCACCCACTGTGTCAATCCATTTCATCTCCTTCTCTCACAATCGATCCCTCCTGGTGGCATATCCAAAGTAAGCTAGATGAAGTCTTCTTCTTCTAAGGAGCACTCTGGTTACTTTCTCCAAGATAGATTTGTTTGTTCTTCTGGGTGTCCATAGTATATTCAATATTCCTTGACGACACCATAATTCAAAGGCATCAATTCTTCTTCAGTCTTCCTTATTCTTTGGCCCAGTTTTTGCATGCATATGAGGCGACTGAAAATACCAAGGATTGGATCGGGCACACCTTAGTCCCCAAAGAGACGTCTTTGCTTTTTAACACTTCAAAGAGGTCTTTTGCAGCAAATTTACCCAATCAAATAATTTGAGTTCTTGACTGCTGTTTCCATGGGAATTGATTATTGATCCAAGAAGAATGAAATCCCTGACAACTTCAATTTTTTTGTCATTTACCATGATGTTATTTACTGGTCCAGCTTAAGGATTTTTTTTTTTTTTTTTTTTTTGATGTTTAGGTATAATCTGTAATAAAGACTGTAGTCTTTTACCTCCATCAGTAAGTACTTCAAGTTGTCTTCACTTTTGGCAAGAAAAGTTGTGTCATCTGTATATTTCAGGTTGTTAATGAGATTTCCTCCAACCCTGATGCAGCCTTCCTTATATAGCCCAGCTTCCCAGATTATCTGTTCAGCATATACATTGAGTAAATAAGGTAAAATAATGCAATCTTGCTGCACACCTTTTCCAGTTTTAGAGCATTCAGTATTCCTTTGTTCTGTTTGAATGACTGCCTCTTGATCCAAGAGAGGGTCTCGGAGTAGGAAAGACTAGAGGGAATACCGGTGGAGGGTGATGGATAAGAAGCTGAGAGATTTTAGAGAGCCCATCTGAGGAGCATGTAGCACCTTCAGTCCTGAAGAGTTTGTGTGTGTTTCTGCTAACAGGCTCTATCTGCACAGCTTTCTAGGTACTGTATTGTGATCACAACTGAGGGATTATTTTTTGGAGATACAACTTCTGTATCTCCAATAGTTTATTAGGCATCTTACTTTGGATGTACAGATATCAACTCAGCACCTCTGTCCAAAAACTTTACGCAGTTGGGAACACCTTTCCTCCAATCACTCAGGCTTAAGATCTTGTGGTTATTTGCAAATCTTTGTTCTTAAAATTCAAACTCTAATGTGTGATAGCTAAGTAATTTGAGCAGTCTATTTACATTCCTGATCTTAATTTCCTATTCTGTAAATTGTAGTTAGTTTTAACTACTTTAAGGGTTGTTGAAAAAACAATGGTTCTCATAGCTGTAGTAATGGTAGAGTGGTATTAGTAACAATAATGGCAGCTAAATATAAAAAAAAATTTAAAAACAAATTTTATTTTTAATATTATTGGAGCTTTTAGTATTTTCTAGGAACTGCAGTGAGCACTTTACATGGGTAATCTCATTTAATCCTCATAACAGCACTGTGAGTTCGGTTCTATTTTTATCTTTATGTCACAGAATAAGGAAATGAGGTTTACAAAGATTTATCCATTCATTCAGCAAGTATTATCAAGCGCCTACTCTATAGGTCAGGCACGTTTTTAGGAGCCTGAGATTCACTCACCAGTATACAAGACAAGGTCCTTGCCCTTGTAGAATTTATACTCTAGTGGGGGGTAAACTAAAAACCAGGTGCCATAGGGTTTATTCCAATGCATGGCAACCCCATGTGTGTGAGAGTAGAACTGTGCTCCCTAGGGCTTTCAATGGCCGATTTTTTAGAAGTAGACTGCCAGGCCTTTCTTTCAAGGCACCTGTGAGTGGACTTTAACCTCCTATGTTTCTGTTTGCAGCAGAGCTCATTAACTTTGCACCACTCAGCAACCGGGGGATAAACATGTCAACAAATGAAATAATTACAGACTGTGAAGAGTCCTGTGAAGTAAACAACAGAGCCTTTTGAGAAAGAGTAATAGGTGGGTTGGCCTTTTTTAGATAGAATAATTAAAGAAGGCATCTCTTAAGCTGAGACGTGAGAGATGAGAAAGGATTCAATCATGAAAATGACAGAGGAGAGACTGCAAAAGCCTCAAATGAGGAAGAAGCTGCCATGTTTGAGAAACTTAAGGAAGATGGGTGGGGCTGGAGCAAAGGGGGGTGGTGCGAATAGGGAGAGATGATGTTGGAGAAGTGAGAGAGCCCGAGAAAAGCAAGTTCAGAAGGCCGTGGCAACAAGGTTAGAGCTTATTCTACTTTAACGGGAAGCCACAAAACAGTTAAAGAAGAGAAGTAAAGTAGCTGATCTAAGTTAAAATTTAAAATATCACTCTGGCTTTAGTGTGGTGAAAGGCTTAGAAGGGTGTAAGGATGAAACTTCGGAGACCAGATGGCCAGCTACTGCAACAGTGGAGGCAGAAGAGTGTGGGGTTTGGACTAAAGGAGTAAGTGGAGATGGATATGAGACAATAGATTAGAGATCTATTTTTGAAATAGAGCCTTTGTGACTTGCTGATGAATGTGAACAGAGGTGAGGAAAACAGAGGAGCCAAGGAAAAGGGAGGAGCCAAAAAGGGGTTTCTAGCTTAAGTCACTGGCTGAATGGCAGTCCCAATTACTGAGTTGGGAGGACTAGAATAGAAACATTTGATCTGAGGATTCGAGGAAGAGAAATGCAACAGGAAATCAAGAGGTACATTTTAGCCACGTGAATAAAAGAAGAGCAGGCATCCAAAAGAAGTCAGTTAGGCAGTGGGACACATAAGCCTGAATGAGGAGTCTGGCTAGAGATGCATACGTGGGATTATCTGTATGGACACAACGTTTAGAGCCACTGGACCGAAGAAAAACATGTACATAGAGAAGGGAAGGCACCTCAGATCTGAGACCTGAGGAACCCTAACATTTGTAGGCCAGGCAGAGGAGGACAATCCAGAGATACAAGAAGAGGCTGAGAGGCCAGCATTGAAGAAACATGCCCCGGGTCACCCAGTTAGTAGAGGCTGAGCTGAGGTTACCGGTGCAACATATGTGAAGAGCCTGGCAAAGAGTCTGGCACAAGGAGGACCCCCTGCCCCACTCTACCCCCGGCTTCCTCCACAAATTACTACAATAGTCTCTTCAACCTAAAACTCTTGAGCCAGACATTCAAGGCCAACTTTAACTGACTCCTCCCTCTGTTTCCAACTTACCTCATGAAACTCTGGTGTTCCCGAATAGTTGTTGACTCAATGAAGAAAATCTCTATAACTCAGAAAATCTTAGATGCTTGTAAGAGACTCTTTTAAGTAATAGTAACCACAACAATAACATTCATTCATTCAACAAATATTGAGTTCTTGCTGTGAGTCAGGCCCTGTTCTAGCTTCTGAGAAGATTCCAAGAACAAAAGTCCTATCCTTTTGGAGCTGACATTGGGAAGCAGGGGTCTTTCCGTTCCACTTTTTTCACTGGCCTTCCCATGTGTTGTATTCATCCCCATTTCCACAAATGTTCACTCTGTCTACCTCATCCTCCCTTCTCCCCTCCTCATATTCAAATTTTTCCTTCCCATAGAAGCCAGCCAGTCTAAAAATAGTATCTGCTATGTTCCCACATGTGAGCTCTGATATATCTAAACATAAACATCACCTTCTTACCTTTGCTCCCTTCCACAGAGATACACGCCTGCCGACAGAGCGATCTGACTCTAAACAAAGACATAAACATAGAAACCTCTGCAGAGATATGCAGTTTTCCATATGCAACCTGACACAAAGAAGGAAAACTGGAGAGGCAGACAATCAGGAGAGGAGGGGTGAGAACATGAGCTTTGGTGAGTAAAACGGAAGAGTGAATTTAGGGAGAAAACGGGTGCCACACAGTGAGAGAGGAGATGGATGACAGGGTATATAAATGTTTGGCAAAATAACTTCAGGGCACCTTGATGGAACACTAAACACAAAAGGCACACTAAAGAGCTTTTTTTGGACACGAATTCCCCTGTCCAGCTTGTTACCCGCTGCCAAGACCAGGAGGCAGGAACAGCCACATTCAAGGCTTTTTTCAGGAGCCTGGGCTCCGAGGAAAGCTCTTGCAAGGAAGGTCAATTTTTCTTCTCTAGCAAGTGCAGTCTATATTAGGAAAATTTCACTGGGTGTTAACCTACTTAACACTAAAGCCTTCTCAACCATGTAGATTAGTTTAATGCTCTTCGTCGGGGTTAAATAATTCTCTCACACGTTCACCTACAGCTAACTAATAACTTTCATTAGCACAACTGACACGGTCAAATAGAAAACTAAACCAAAACACCAGTTGCTATTGAGTTGATTTCGACTCATGGCAACTCCATGTGTGCAGAGTAGATATGTGCTCCATAGGGTTTCAAGTCTGTCATCTTTTCAAAGCAAATCCCCTGTCCTTTCTTCCAAGGCACCTCTGAATGGGTTCGAACCACCAACTTTTGATTAGTAGTGGGGTGCTTAACTGTTTGTATCACCCAGGACTTCTAAATGGAAAACATTACAGTGAATTACGATATAATACAGAAAGGATCACCCATAGTAAGAAACACTGGGCCACCGGTTTATTTCCTTATATTCCAGCAGATGGAGCTACAGGCTGGAGGGGCTCAATATGCTTCAAGGGCTGATGCTCCCACCGCCAATCAGTAACAAGAAGAGCTAAAGGGAGAAAGACGGAGAATTACCAAAAAAATTTACTTGGTATAGAGCTATTCTGTGGTGAATAAGTGCACACCAGGGTTTGACTTTTGACCCCATAGTATGAACTCAATAAATAATGAATACATGTGACTGGTGCTGACCAAAACATAGCTTCAGCTTAGAAGAGCAATTTTCTCTTCCTCATTCTGCTTTGTTTCTCCGTTTTGTCCCTTTATCTGCATATTCATGTCCTTTGGACAATCTTTCGTAGCTGCCCCATGAAAATGTCATGGAAAAACTCCGTGAAACTTGACTGCAGGGTCAAACTGGTATCAAAGGAAGATACTGGGCAAGACATGTGATAAAAATAGTCCAGCTGAGGTTCCCACCTGTTTCCATTCCTCTAACACTGTGATTTAGGCGGTGTTTCTTCAAGTGTTTCCTCACCATCTGCATCAGAATCATTTGGGCTGTTTGACAAAAATTCTAATTCCCAGGCCACAGACCAAGAAATTTGATTCAGTGAGTCTGGGCTGGGCCACCCCAGGTGGTTCTCTGCACAACAAAGCTGAGAACTCCTCTTGTAGAGGAAAGCGAACTCAAAACCTGTGACTTCCAATTCTAAGATCCATAGAGTACTGAAAACTGGACGTTTTTCATAACTCAATTTGGAAGCAAAATCTGATCCATAAAGTGATGTGAAGCTATGTATAATCTTTATCTATCTGACACAATGTGGACATTGACATACTTCTATGCAGAAATAGTAGTGTGTCTGGACTATCTCTGACTTCTGGGGATGTTACGAGAGATACGGTATGTGCACCAAACTGCCTTTCTAAAATCCAAAAGTTTTTCAATTCAGGGACACACATGACCTCAAGGGTTGCAGATAGGAGGCACCTGTACTGTGTTCTCATGTCTGGTCTGTAGGTGGTGTTTGAAGCAGTTATCGTCTGGTTTGACGGTGATAAGCCTAACAGTATGAATATTGAATTGTGAGCTGGGAGACTTGGGTTTCGATGACTTCTGTGCCCCTTCTTTTTTCTGGGTCTTGAGTTTCTCCCCTAGAAATGGTGTAGATGACACTTAAGGCCTTCTAGCTCTGAAATTTTGATTTTCACACCTTCTTGCTCTGCCAAGAAATGCTGAGACATTGCTGTCACAAAAATTAGATTGTGGTGTCTTATTATTGTCAATAAGACAATTTTAAAAGACAAAAAATCTTTCTCTGTCTTCTGTTTCCCAGACAAATTCTTGACTGACATTTCTCTCAGTGGTGTAGAAGGGCATTTACCCAAATTCTATAGATATTTTAACAGGTGGCTGCACTTAGCAAAACGACCAGGAAGCTATCAGAACACAGAAGCAGTCATAAACTCCACAGTGTGCTATGTAAAATGTAGAAGAAAGTATTGCACCGAGCCATCGGTATCCGCGGGTTCCATGTCCGGGGATTCAACCAACCACGCCTCGAAAATATTCAAAGGAAAGAAAGCCCAAGGTCCTGGGGGCAAAGTGGAGGGTAGCACAAGGCAAAACAGGGTTCGGCTAACGTGGCTCTGAGGAAGAAGCTTCCAGAGGGATTGAGGCAGCTGCTCCCTGACACAATCTGGACTAGAAAGGCCACTAGGAATGTGGTCTGGGGTCGTGAATTTAAGCTAAAGTGCTTCTTGGCCTGAGGGAGGATCTGGCAGAGCATGTTTGCGGCAGAGGTCTTGCCCCAGAGGGAGAAAACAAAGTTGGCAAGCCCAGGACCTAGCACTCTGCACTGTGTACATGAAACTGCGGAAGTAACCCAGGACCTCCTACCTGAAGGACCTCTTGCTCGAACGGCAGCCAGCGGCTGTAGGGCCCAGATACAGCTGTCCTTAAAAGTGCCTGCTTTGATCCAGTGCCCCAAGCATGAGCCAAAGCAAAACACTGTGCTTTCCTGTGCTATGTAAAAAAATAAATACTAGGCCATATTGGTGGTGAAGTGGTTAAGAGCTACAGCTGCTAGTCAAAAGGTTGGCCCTTTGAATCCACCAGACGCTCCTTGGAAACCCTATGGGGCACTTCTATTCTGTCCTGTAAAGCCACTATGAGTCCAAACGGACCAGATGGCGCACAACAACGCCTTGTTATATGAGGGACTCTTGAGCCTCCAGGGATTTTAGTATTCGCCGTTGGGGGAGGGAGGGTTCTGGAACCAATCCCACCCCCATCCCCATGCCGAGTCGACCGTATTTATGTTAGGTATAGAGGAGAAGCGAGATAAGGAGCTCTACAAAAAGCCTTCACCACTGGAGGCTCTCAGAGCTTATTAGTTGAGGGGAAACAAGTCACCTCTTAGCAGAATCCTGGTGATCCCAAAGCCCACATGATTGGGGACTCTCTCTAGTCCTTTATGCAGTAATGAATGTTTAAATGGTCATCCTACAATCCTGTCAACTCCTGAAACAAGATTCTAAAAATTTCACAATTCATAAAATACAAAATAAGAACAACTAGCTCTTGAGTTTGCTCCATTGGAAGAAACGTCTAGCCAATGGCAGAGGGAGGTGTCTATGCCTTCTGGTGTATGCATCTGGGCACACATTTCACTCCTGGCTTCATTTGTGCCTTGGTTTTTGTTTTCTACTTGTCCCATTTCTCTAATTTTGTTTTCTAATGTTTTATCAGAGCATATGGAATGTATATTTCTATCCACTGCCTTAAATTCTGTAAATGATATATAAACTAGTAAGTATAGATGATCTTGTGTGAAGTACATTTAACTCATACATGGTTGGCATGAAACAAACCAAAATCCACTTCTACTGTAATTGAAGGGAGAGGAGCTGTGAGGGATGGTAAGGTTCAGTTTCATAGAGCAAATGATTGCGGCACTCTGGGAAAGAACTCTTGGGACAGTATGCCACATTAAGGTGACGCTTGAGCCTCCAAAATGTTAGGACTGTCTTCAACTCCTCATGCCAAAGAGCAGACAGAGAGAGACCATTTCTAGATGAAGGGCTGTGACTGGAATTTTATGGAAAGTGTAAAAAGACCAAGCAAAAAGAATTACCGTTTATTGAACATCTGCTAAAGAGCCCTGGTGGTGCAATGGTTAAGCACTTGGTTGCTAACCAAAATGTTGATAGTTCAAACCCCACAGCAGCTCTGAGAGAGAAAAGACCTGGTGATTTGCTCCCATGAAGATTACAGCCTAGGAAACACTATGGGGTAGTTCTGCTCTGTCACGTGGGCTCACTATATGTCAGAACCCACTTGACAGCACACAACAATGAGCATCTGCTATGTTGTAGCAAGCACTGACTAGACACTTGCCACGCCACATACCTTCTAATCCTTAAATCACCTTGGGAAGAGATATTTCCAGACCCCCACTTAAAACTGAAAAATAAGTAGCTTAGAAAAGTAAGGTTTTCTTATTTGAACTGTGATGTTGGCAAAGAATATTGACTATACCGTAGGCTGCCAGAAGAACAAACAAGACAGTCTCAAAGAAATACAGCCAGAATCTTCCTTAGAAGTGGAGATAGCAATACTTTATCTTACTTACTTTGGACACGTCATCAGGAAAGATCAGTCTCTAGAAAAGGACGTTATATTTGGTAAAGTAGTTCAGCGAAAATGAGGGAAACCCTAAAGGAGATGGACTGACACAGTAGCCACAACAGACTCAAAGACACCAACGATCATGAAGATGATGAAGGACACGGCAACGTTTTATCTCTTACACGCGGCATCACCACCAGTTGGAGCTGACTCGATGGCAAGTAACAACAACAGAAAAGTAAAGTAACTTGTGTAAGAGCTGGTGATAAGTAAAAAGCCAGCCAAGATTTGATATGGAAAAATCTGACTTTACACATTACATTATTTCCACTCCTCCAAATTGCCTCCTTAAAGCTTATACATTTTTTGGTTCTCTTAAATATAAATTAGGGTCATCAGTAGTAACTATGGAAATGTAGTTGATGAAGAGTCTTAACTTAGATTTGAACACTTAGAAATTTTAGGCAGAGAAACTTCTAAGTACCTGTATTTAGTATACAAATATGCAAAGGAATGTCTATATCTCGATAACCCCATGTGACATATAAAAACACGTGGGCCGCAGAAGAGGATTAGAAAAACCATAATAAGGAAAGTAGAGGAAACCCAGACTATTGTTTCACAGTTCCTTAGTGAACTTAACCAGTTCCTGGAAGTTAACCTAAAAACCACACAACATATAAATCATAGATATTGTATTTTATGTATTATACTTCAATCCTTGAAAAGCAGACTGTAGTAGAAATTGGCAATTCACCTCCAATATCCACTCTTTCCTTCTTACAAAGACACATGGCTATTCAGCTAAGAATTGTATGTTGCAGCCTTCCCTGCAGGTGGGTGTAGCCCTGGTTCTGGGTGGTGGACAGCGAGAGGAGGTGCTGCGTGCCATTGTTGGCTGTGCTCTCCAAGGGAAGGGAAGTGCCCTCCCTGCCCCTATATTCCTTTCTTTGCCTGGAAAGCAGTGTGTTGCTGGGAGCTGAATCAGCCGTTGTGGACCTTGAGATGGAAACCAGTTGTGGAGGATGAGAGAGCTACAAAAAGAAGAGTTTGAAGATTGTGGGACCACCTTACCAGCTTGGATTATCAGTCTACACTTTTATATTGGAGAAAAATAAATTCTGTTTTCTGTGCTACTGCTAATGTGTCTCATTGTTGCTGCAGCCAAACCTGTATTCTAACTAATAAGCTATGTTCTAACTAATAATTTAATCAGTCAGAGTACTTCATTCCCCCAAATCCTGTAACTATGAATTTATACCAAAATTCTACATGTAGAATTGCCCACCTTATTTCAGTACTTATTTTATAGCCCAGTTACTACCAACAACTGTTGTAGTTGTTGCTAGCTGCCATGAAGTTGGCTCCTAACTCATGGCAACCCCATGACAATGGGATTGAACTGTTGTGATCCATAGGGCTTTCATTGGCCTCTCCTTTGGAGTAGATCTCCAGGCCTTTCTTCCTAGTACATCGTAGTCTGGAAACTCTACTGAAACCTGTTCAGCATCATAGCAACATGCAAGCCTCCACTGACAGATGAATGGTGGCTGTGTTGAAGTGTATTGGCCAGGAATCGAACCCTGGTCTCCAGCAAGAAGGCAAGAATTCTGCCACAGAACTATCACCACCCCTCTCACTAACAACTAAAACCAAAAACCAGTTGTTGTAGATTCTGACTTATAGCAGCCCTATGGGACAGAGTACAAGTGCCCCATAGGATTTCCAAGGCTGTAATCTTTTTAATCTTTACAAAAGCAGGCTGCTGCATCTTTCTCCCACGGAGGCAGGTGGTTTGAACTGCTGACATTTCAGTTAGCAACCCAGCTCTTTAATTACTGAACCACCAGGGCTCGTTCACTAACAACTAAAAAGAAAACATAATGGTGCTATTGAGTTGATTCCAACTATTAACAACTGAAAAAAAAATACAAACCCATTGCTGTCAAGTCGATTCCAACTCATAGCGACCTTATAGGACAGAGTAGAACTGCCCCATAGAGCTTCCAAGGAGTGCCTGGTGGATTTGAAGGGCCAACCTTTTGGTTAGCAGCTGTAGCACTTAACCACTATGCCACCAGGGTTTCCACCAACAACTAGAGATCGTTAAATATTAGGGAACTTATTTCCTTGGTTCCTACACTCTCTTCAAATAAAAAGTTTACCAAGGGATTCTGGCTTTTCACATTCTCTTAGGATTACCTGAACTAGGTCTAAAAATACTGGTTCATTTCTTTACAGGGAGAAATTGGAAAAGTGAAGACACCATGAGGATGATCTGGTATTTGTTTAAGCCCAAATAGTCCAAAAGGTGACTGGAAATTTCTGCCATAATCTGACCTACAAGAGCCCTTTGAAACCTGAGCAGGGTGTTGGATCAGGAGTTTCTCAGACTAGTCTGAGGTTTCTAGAGATAGTACATTGGCAGCTTCCGGAAGAGGTGAGGGGGAGTTATAACCAGAATTCCCCTGTAGTCCCCTTTTCTAAAATAGGGTTTAGAGAAGATGTGGGAGGAGTCCCCAAACCACTAAGAAGTCTCAGTTGTAAAACTGATGACTTATTGATGAGCACATTGGGTCGACACCTTCGAGTTTTATAATCCATTTCAGTGAAGAGAAGAAAAGTGAAAGGGCATTTACGAAACGCACACACACACACGTACATACATGTATTATGTGTATATATATATATGCACACATATATATATATACATACACTCATACATACTAGTGTGTGTGTATATGTACACATGTATATACACACACACAGCTCCCTGGATGGCAAAAATGGTTTGTGCTTGACTACTAACCAACAGGTTGGTGATTTGAACCCATGTAGTTGTGCTGCAGAAGAAAGTCCTGGTGATCTGTTTTTACAAAGACACTTGTTGACAGTGGATGTATACGCAACTGGACGTGTATATACGTTGTTGTTCCGTGCTGTATGTATATAGACAGTTGCCAAGTGCCATCGAGCTGGTTCTGACATAGTGACCCTGTGCACAACAGTACGAAACACTGCCCAGTCCTGCTCCATCCTTACAATCATTGTTATGATTGAGCCCATTGTTGCAGCCACTGTGTCAATCCATCTCGTTGAGGGTCTTCCTCTTTTTCGCTGACCCTCTGCTATGCCAAGCAGGATGTTCTTCTCCAGGGACTGGTCCCTTCTAATAACTTGTCCAAAGTATGTGAGACAAAGTCTCATCATCCTTGCCTCTAAGGAGCATTCTGGCTGTGCTTCTTCCAAGACAGATTTGCTTGTTCTTCTGGCAGTCCACGGTATATTCAGCATTCTTCACCAACACCGTAATTCAAAGACATCAATTTTTCTTTGGTTTTCCTTATTCATTATCCAGCTTTCACAGGCTTATGAGGCAACTGAAAACACAATGGCTTGGGTTTGGCGTATCTTAGTCCTTAAAGTGACATCTTTGTTTTTTAACACTTTAAAGAGATCTTTTGCAGCAGATTTGCCCAATGCAATGCGGCATTTGATTTCTTAACTGCTGCTTCCATGGGTGTAGATTGTGGATCCAAGTAAAATGAAATCCTTGACAACTTCAGTCTTTTCTCCATTTATCATGATATTGCTCATTGGCCCAGTTGTGAGGATTTTTGTTTTCTTTATGTTGAGGTGTAATCCATACTAAAGATTGTAGTCTTTGATTTTCATCAGCATATATATATATATAACTAAAACCCACTGCTGTCGAGTTGATTTCCTACACATAGCAACTCTATAGGACAGAGTAGAACTGCTGCACAGAGTTTCCAAGGAGTGCCTGGCGGATTTGAACTGCCAACCTCTTGGTTAACAGCCATAGCACTTAACCACTACACCACCAGGGTTTCATATATATATATATATCTCCCATTGCCGTCAAGTTGATTCCGACTCATAGTGACCCTACAGAACAGAATAGAACTGCCCCATAGGATTTCCAAGGTTTGCCTGGTGGGTTTGAACTGCTGACCTTTTGGTTAGCAGCTGTAGCTCCTAACCACTAGGTTACCAGGGTTTCCACATAGATATATATGGAGCCCTGGTAGCGCAGTGGTTAAGAGCTTGCCTGCTAACCAAAAGGTCAGCACTTCGAATCTACCAGCTGTGCACACACACACACACACACACACACACACACACACACTCACTGAAAGCAGAGTGAGTTTCAGGTAGAATCAGGAATTGCACTTAATCTTCTTGAATTTTTTTGTTTTCATTTCCCTTTTTATCTGCCATAGCAGAACACAAGGGGTGAGCCTGGCATAACGGATGCTGCAGTTACAGCGGGTGGGATGTGAGTGGAGGGGAGACCACTGAGGCATATTAAGTAGTGCCAAAAAGTAGGCCTGATCATTGGTAAAATTTCCCTGGAAATAGAACTATGAGAGTTATGGTTTTTTGTAATGCTCGAAGATAGAAAGGAAAGTGAGAAGAAGGAGGAAAAATCATGGAGCTCATTGATTAAAAAAAGTCAATAAAGGACATTGCAAGGGAATGATATTGTAAGGAGAGAAAGAAGCATAAATTTCATTACTCTTTTCACTTAATACAAGAAGTCTGTTCATCAAGGTCCCATGACTGAATATTCGAATAACACCATTAAATAATATCTATGTTGTGTGTCAGTTATGGGGCTCTGTGAGTCACAATTGACTTGATGGCACTGAGTTTGGTTTTTGGTTTAAGTTATGGGGCAGATGTTAGGTGCAGAAAATAAACAGATACAGTCCTTGCCCTCGACAATATAGGTAACCAGGACCTAGACTAAGGAAAGCTACAAAGCTGTCAACTATAAAGTTGATGTTTAGACTACCAATCTTATTTTCAAACATCTTTGCTATGCTGTCACCCCAAAGAAATTTCTGCTGCCCTGGAGTTGTATTTAGCTAAGCTAGAGTCCAGAAATATACGAAGCAAATAATTTTCTCTGCAAGGAAAACAAGTTATGCAATAAGAAGGCTTGTTTTGATAGAAAGTGACTGTAGGCATCCTAAGAAAATCTCTGTATATTTTTATTGTTGGCAGGGCATTACTAGTGGAAAACTGATATTTGGAAACAAATCTGTATGAGCAAATCCCACATGTGGTTTTAGGCCAAAAGCCCTGTCTTCACATATGGTACAAGAAAAACACCATAATTCTCCAAACTTTTCCCTGAGACTCCCTGGAGTCCCTTGTTTATTGTCCAGAGGCAATGCTGATAGGAGTTGGTCCCCACACTGAGGTGGATACTTAGCCTTGCTGGCCAACTCTTTTATTTGGCAAACCAAGGCCTTCTCTTATAGAAGAAGGAAATGCTCCAGGCCAGAATTATTTGAAATGAGGGGAAAGTTGGTGCCTTTGCTGAGTTTATGACTTAAGGTAATAATACCGAACTAAAACACAGCCATCAAAAATTGAGAAGCAAACACGAGAAGGACTGAATGATGTATAACCCAGCAGGGCTGTGATGAAAAGAGCATTTGGAAACAGATGGCATAAAAGATTAAAAATATTCAGCGCATATGGGATTAATTAAGAATGGCAGGGGCCAGTTGAGGGAAGGACATGTGGGTAGATCTGGAATTAAGCTTAGTTTAAAAAGCTAAGGGAACCAAAAGTGTTTCAGAGCATATGAACAATTCTTACTTTAGAAATGTGTATTGTAGCCTACCCGCAAATCTTAGTGAGTATTAACACCTCACCAGGAATGTCTGTAAAGGTAAATACAATGGAGTATTCCCCTAAACTTACCTTCATGATAGGCTTTACTACGACTTCGAAAAAAGAAAATAGGGATGTATAAACAGGATTGCTGTATACACTGAAACCTGTGAAAGCCGGAACTCCATGGGACTGCCTTCTTTTTCCGGGTCTTATAAGTTTTCCACCTTTGACAGGGTGCAGTCATACCACTTTTCTATAGTTTTAGTGGAAAATATTTGCATTTTCTTTCTCTGACAGGTTTCCACCTTACACAGGTTCCAATTTTCACAGGTTTTACTGTATATTTGAATATGATTCAAAAGTTTTCAAATATATTTATAGGCTTCACTTTGTAATCCCATATACTTTTAAAATAAAAATGTATTGATTGCCATCTAAAAAGTTATTGATATTAACTTTTATCTTTTAAAAAATCCCTTCAACCTACCAACCCAAGAATGCATTATAAAGGGAGAAACTCATAAAAATTTTAGAGATTATAAAATAATAGAGTAAGATTTGCTAAAGGCCTTTTCCTTTTGACCCTGTTGACTTGTGGTCCGTGAACTCTCAATTCTGACCTTGGCCAATAATGGGCACCAGTCAGATGTCAGTGCTTTTTATGAGACAGGAGGAAATACACAAGAACTTAAAATTTTTATTAGGGTAAAAAAGAAAAATAATCTATTCTTAGGCCCCACTTGTTCAATTTAGGATTCTAATATTTGCTTGCATTGACATTATTGTTTATTAAAAAACCTAACTAATTCAGTCAAGCGGGATATCCTCTCTAGGAACCTTGGGGCCTGGCTGTGTCACAAAGTCCACATGTGATCCTGGTCGCCGGAGTTAGCTTTTGTGAATTTCTGTAAAATGTTTACTACTATTATTGTTTTTGAAGATCAAATCCAATAATTTCTATCAAAGTACTTGGAAAACTGTAAATCATTATACAAATGGAATGTATTATTTTAGGAAATTGTGATTCTCTGCTCATGGAATCATGGCTTGGCTATACTGGAGCCAGTTCGGTTTTCTGTTTTGCTAAAAAAACAAAGGAAAAGAAAAACTTTGTCTCTCCTCACTGACTTATCAAGAGTTCTGCTACAGGTCAAATTATTTAAATGAGCCTAACAATTATCTTGTTTTCTTCTTCCTGAAAGGCAAGACTTAGTGCGCACAATCATCTGCTGACAGTTTCCTGTCTTGGCTACCAACTACAATTGCAATTTGACTAAAAGCCTTGATCCTTGGAACACATCCTTCACTGCAAAAAGCCACCATAAAGTTTGGATAAAATAAACAACTTTTGCTTCACCTAGATAACAAAAGGAATATTTATATTCTCACATTCCTCTGAAGAGGAAAGTATCCAAATATTTCAAGGCAAATGTTCAAATGACAACAGATGGAATAGGATAAACTATTTAGACTATATCTAATAGATAATGTCTATAAAAGAGCCCCACAAGCTGAGAGGAAAAAAATACAACCCAAAATAAAAGTGGGTAAATGACATAAACAGGCAATTCCTAAAAGCGGAAATGCAAATAACTAGTCAACATATAAGGAGTCCTGGTGGTACAACAGTTAAGCACTTGGCTGCTAACTCAAAGGTTGGCAATTTGAACTCACCCAGTGGTTCTTTGGGAGAAAAACCTGGTGATCTACCTCCATAAAGATTACAACCAAGAAAACTCTATGAGGCAATTCTGCCCTGTCACATGGAGTCACTATGATTTGGAATCAACTCCATGGCATCCAATAACAACAACAACAATCAACATATGAAATTAAAAAAATCCACAAGATATATTTTCATCCAACAAATAGTCCGTAATTAAAAAGACTGATGGCATTCAATGCTTGTAAAAATACGGGAACATAAACATACCATGTCTAGTTGGGAGCAAAATTGCTGCAACTTTTTAAGTCAAATCATGTTGCCATTGACACTGTGTTGAGTGCGTAACTTTGTATTTGGCTTAAATTTTCCTCTTCTTTACCCTTGTAACCATGCCTCCAAAGTGCAAATCTGATGCAAATGCTGGTGATGCATCAAAGAGAAGGAAAGTGATCAGGATTGAAAATGAAGTGGAAATAATAAAACCATTGGAAAGAGGTGAAACACCCTCAGTCACTGGAGAAGGTTAGGCTCAAAGACCAGAAGCCTTAGGTCAACAACTGGAACAATTGTAAAGGATAAAGTGAGAATAAAGGAGCATGTGAATAGCTCTGCCCTGATGAAAGCTACAATTATTACTAAGCAACGGGCAATGATTTAATTACTGAAATGGAAAAGCTATTGATAATTTGGTTAGATGATCAAAATCAGTGTAATATGCCTATTAGCCTTACTTTAGTGCAAGAAAAGGCTCTAAGCCTTTTCAGTGATTTGAAAGCTGCGCGTGAAGCAAGTGAAAGTGATTGTGATGAAGAATTTGTTTTGAATAGGGGTTTCAAAGTAAGGGCACGTTGACATCATACTAAAGTGCGAGATGAAGCAGTGACTGCTGATGTAAGGGCGGAGAATGATTTTCTTGAAATGTTGAAAAAATTATTGAGGAGGGAGGTTATTTTCCAGACCAAATATTTAATGTAGATGTGACTGGCTTATTTTGGAAAAAAATGCCTGAAAGGGCCTACATTTCTAAAGAGGAAAAAATGCATCAGGGCTAAAGGCATCAAAGGACAGGCTAACGTTATTGTTTGGGGTAATATATCTGGGGATTGCAAGCTCAGGCCTTTGCTTGCTTGTGTATCACTCCCTAAATCTAGGGCACTTTGCCATATCATTAAGGCATCTCTTCTCCTCATTTGGAAGGCAAATGCAAAGGCTTGGGTTACAACTGCCATCTTTGGAGATTATTTCTTGAAACATTTTGTCCCTGACATTGAGCATTGTTCCTTGGCCAAGAAAATTCCTTTCAAGGTTTTCCTCATGCTTGACAAGACACCGGGACATCCAAGCACTTTAGATGACTTTCACCCCAATGTAAAGGTCATATTTTACCTCCTAACACCACATCACTACTTCAGCCAATCAATCAGGGAGCATCATAGCCTCCTTTAAGGCCTATTGTTTATAGTGGGCCTTCTCACAAAGAGTCAGGGCTACCCAAGATGATGTGATGACCTTAAGAGCGTTCTGTAGGAATTATAACATCTATGATGTCATTGGCTTCTTGGTGGTGCAGTTGTTAAGAGTTTGGCTGCTGACCAAAAGGTTGGCAGCTTGGGTCTACCAACTGCTCCTTGGAAACCCTATGGGCCATTTCTATTCTGTCCTATAGAGTTGCTATGAGTCAGATTCAACTCGACAGCAATTTTTTTTTTTTTTAATGATGCCATCAAAAATATTGCTGATTCTGGGGGCCAAGATGGCTGACTAGGTAGAAGCTACTGCAGATCCCTCTTGCAACAAAGACTCGGAAAAAAAAGTGAACCGATCACATACATGACAATCTATGAACCCTGGCCATCAAACACAGAACTAAGGAGTTGACCTGAGTGACAGGGGAGCGAAAAGCCACACCCTCAAGCAGCAACTGCTTCTGGAACCAGCATTCCCTGCCACAGCCTTGAGCCCTCGAGGTTCCCTGGTGACAGAGTGGTAGGGCTGATCACAGCTTACTGGGAAGGGGAAAGCATGGGATGTAGCCCTAACCCCTAACCCCCTGGAGTAACCTTGGCAGAGACTTAGCCAGCACAAGCAGGCTGAACACTGACATGGCTGACAGGAGAATGAGAACCCACGGGGAAGTAGCGACTGGTTTTGGAGCCTGGAGCACAGCATCTCAGCCAGAAAACCTTGGCACTGGGCTTTGGACTAGGAGCGGAGGAGCTGATCATGGCTTCCTGAGACAGCACAAGCATGGGATGCAGGCCTGACCCTCAGGGGCAATCTCGGCCCAGCCAGCGCGCACAGGCTACATGCCCCTCTGGAATCTCAGATAAAACAGTCTTCACCAAACAACATAAGTAACTTTGTACATCTATCTATCTGATCCCTCCCCTCTCTGCCCCAGAAGGCTTCATTAACATTGGAATTTCCTGGGCCAGGGAGTGAAGTGCTCTGCAGGGTTTTTTTTCTAACCCATTCTCCTGGCCTGAGGGAAGCAGCAGTTTACAATCCAGGAGAGAAAAATCCTTCCCTGACTTCCCTAAATTAGAATAATAATTCAGAACCAGCTGTAGCCATGCAAAAGAGATCCATGGTCTCTGGCTTTCATCCCTACAGGGAACCAGGTGGCTACTATAATGCAAAGGCAATTCTGATAGAGATCTGACTGTAATTCTTTTAGCAAAGCAGTGGGAAGGCAAGTTTTGGAGGTCTGATACCTCTTTACCTATTGAACAGAGCCCTCACTGATCCACAGCAGGGAACTCAGGGCTAAAGCTCCACCCACACCACCTAGCCACCTGCTAAAGGGGTCTGAGGATAGCGATGCCTACCAATCTTTAGAGGTACAAGCATTGGGTGCCTAAGGTACAGCATAAGAGCCCACCCACCAAAGTGCTCTGAGAATAGAGACACTTCTACCTCACTGGCATGTGGGGGAAAGGTGTCAGCATCCTGCACCCCTTGGAGTGTGACCCCTGCTGCTACTAGAATCTGGTGCATACAACCGTCATCACTACTTCTCTAAGTTAATAGGTGACAGCCTACCCCACACTCTAGGTGAACCACAATCAGCACACCTAAGCTGATTCTATTCAAGAATAGTGAATGGACTCAAAGGCTCAAATACCTGGTAACAGCTCAAACCAGCTGGTAATAGGACATAAATGATTCAAAGTCTACAACAATCAAGATAATGCAATCTAGTAGCCCGTCTAGGTATACTGACACAAAACAAAACAAGAAGATAAGACTCAGTGAGCAAATATGAAATAAATCATTACAATATCTTATAGATGGCTTGGTGACAGCAGTCGATATCAAATCACATAAAGAAGCAGACCATGATTGCTTCTACAAATCCCCAAATTAAAGAACCAAAATCTTTCTCAAATGAAAATACAATCCTGGAATTGCCAGATGTAGAATATAAAAAAACTAATATACAGAATGCTTCAAGACATCAGGGATGACCTCAGAAATGAAATAAGGCAATCTACAGAAAAAGCCAAGGAAAACACTGATAAAGCAGTTTAAGAAATCAAAAAGATTATTCAAGAACATAGTGAAAAAAAATTAATAAGCTGCAAGAATCCATAGAGAGACAGCATTCAGAAATCCAAAAGATTAACAATAAAATTACAGAATTAGACAACTCGATAGGAAGTCAGAGGAGCAGAATCAAGGAATTGGAATGCAGAGTGGGGGAGTTAGAGGACAAGGCAATAGACACCAATATAGTTGAAGAAAAATCAGATAAAAGAATTAAAAACAATGAAGAAGCCCTAAGAATCATGTGGGACTCTATCAAGAAAAATAACTTGTGTGTGATTGGAGTTCCAGAACAGGGAGGGATAACAGAAAATACAGAGAGAATAGTTGAAGCTCTGTTGGCAGAAAACTTTCCTGGCATCATGAAAGATGAAAGGATATCTATACAAGATGCTCATCGAACACCATACAAGATAGATTCCAAAAGAAAATCATCAAGGCATATTATAATCAAACTTGCCAAAACCAAAGATAAAGAGAAAATTTTAAAAGCAACCAGGGTTAAATGAAAAATCACCTACAAAGGAGAATCAATAAGTTTGGACTACTCGGCAGAAACCACGCAGGCAAGAAGGCAATGGGATGACATATATAGAGCACTGAAGTAGAAAAACTGCCAGCCAAGAATCATATATCCATCAAAGATCTCTCTCAAATATGAAGGTGAGATTAAGACATTTACAGATAAACAAAAGCTTAGAGAGTTTGCAAAAACCAAACCAAAGCTACAAGAATTACTAAAGGAAATTCTTTGGTCAGAAAATCAATAATATCAGATACCAACACAACACGAGGTCACAGAACAGAACATCCTGATATCAACTCAAACAGGGAAATCATAAAAACAAAATAAGATTAATTTAAAAAAGAAAAAAATGCTTAAAACAGGGAATCACCAAAGTCATTATGTAAAAGATTACAACAATCAAAAAAGAGGGACTAAATACAGGAGGCATAGATCTTCCACATGGAGAGGACAACAAGGTGATATAGGATGATACAAGTTAGGATTTTACTTAGAAAAATAGGGGTAAATATTAAGGTAACCACAAGGAGGTCTAACAATTGCATACTTCAAAATAAAAACCAAGACAAACGTAACGACTTAGCAAAAATAAATTCAACTACTATGAAGATGAGGAACACACAATTTACAAAGAAAAACGTCTCAGCACAAAAAAGTAAGTGGAAAAATGAAATTGTCAACAGCACACAAAAAAATACATCAAAATGATAGCACTAAATTCATACTTATTTATAATTATACTGAAGGTAAATGGACTAAATGCACCAGTAAAGAGACAGAGAGTCTAAGACTGGATAAAAAAACACGATCCATCTATATGCTGCCTACAAGAGACACACCTTAGACTTAGAGACACAAACAAACTAAAACTCAAAGGATGGAAAAAATATATCAAGCAAACAACAATTACAAAACAGCTGGAGTGGCAATATTAATTTCGACAAAATAGACTTTAAAGTTAAATCCACAACAAAGGATAAAGAAGGACACTACATAATGATTAAAGGGACAATTGACCAGGAAGATATAACCATATTAAATATTTATGCACCCAGTGACAGGGCTGTGAGATACATAAAACAAGCTTTAACAGAATTGAAAAGTGAGATAGACGCCTCCACAATATAGTAGGAGACTTCAACACACCACTTTCGGTGAAGGATAGGACTTCCAGTAAGAAGCTCAATAGAGACATGAAAGATCTAACTGCTACAATCAACCAACTTGACCTCATAGACTTATACAGAACACTCCACCCAACAGCTGCAAGATATACTTTTTTTTCTAGTGCACATGGAACATTCTCTAGAATAGATCCCATATTAGGTCATAAAGCAAACCTTTGCAGAATCCAAAACATCGAAATATTACAAAGCATCTTCTCAGACCATAAGGCCATAAAAGTGGACATCAATAACAGAAAAATCAGGCAAAAGAAATCAAATACTTGGAAACGGAACAATATCCTGCTCAAAAAAGACTGGGTTATAGAAGACATAAAGGAGAGAATAAAGAAATTCATAGAATGCACCGAGACTGAAAATGCTTACTATCAAAACCTCTGGGACACAGCGAAAGCAGTGCTCAGAGGTCAATTTATATCAGTAAATGCACACATACATAAAGAAGGAAGAGTCAAAATCAGAGAACTGTCCCTACAACTTGAACAAATAGAAAGCGAGCAACAAAACAATCCATCAGGCACCAGAAGAAAAGAAATAATAAAAATTAGAGCAGAATTAAATGAATTAGAGAACAGAAAAACAATTGAAAGATTTAACAAAGCCAAAAGCTGGTTCTTTGAAAAAATTAAGAAAATTGATAAACCATTGGCCAGACTGACTAAAGAAATACAGGAAAGGAAACAAATAACCCGAATAAGAAATCAGATTGGCCATATCACAACAGACCCAACTGAAATTAAAAGAATCATATCGGATTACTAAAAAATTATACTCTAACAAATTTGAAGAAATGGGTGGATTCCTAGAAACACACAACCTAGCTAAACTAACACAATCAGAAGTACAACAACTAAATAGACCCATAACAAAAAAAACAGATTGAAAAGGTAATCAAAAAACTCCCAACAAGAAAAAAGCCCTGGCCCGGATGTCTTCACTGCAGAGTTCTACCAAACTCAGAGAAGAGTTAACACCACTACTACTAAAGGTATTTCAGAGCATAGAAAATAATGGAATACTACCTAACTCATTCTATGAAGCCACCATCTCCCTGATACCAAAACCAGGCAAAGACATTACAAAAAAAGAAAATTACAGACCTATATCCCTCATGAACATAGATGCAAAAATCCTCAACAAAATTCTAGCCAATAGAATTCAACAACATATCAAAAAAATAATCCACCATGATCAAATGGGATTTATACCAGGTTAAAAAAAAAAAAAATTTTTTTTATGCAAGGTTGGTTCAATATTAGAAAAACAATTAATGTAATCCACCATATAAATAAAACAAAAGACAAAAACCACATGATCTTATCAATTGATGCAAAAAAGGCATTTGACAAAGCCCAATACACATTCATGATAAAAACTCTCAGCAAAATAGGAATAGAAGGAAAATTCCTCAACATAATAAAAGACATCTACACAAAGCCAAAAGCCAGCATCATCCTAAATGGAGAGAGCCTGAAAGTATTTCCCTTGAGAACGGGAACCAGACAAGGATGCCCTTTATCACCGATCTTACTCAACATTGTGCTGGAAGTCCTAGCCAGAGCAATTAGGCTAGACAAAAAAATAAAGGGCATCAGGATGGGCAAGGAAGAAGTAAAATGATCTCTATTTGCAGGCGACATGATCTTATACACGGAAAACCCTAAGGAATCCTCAAGAAAACTACTGAGACTAATAGAAGAGTTCAGCAGAGTGTCAGGTTACAAGATAAACATACAAAAATCAGTTGGATTCCTCTACATCAACAAAAAGAACATTGAAGAGGAAATCACTAAATCAATACCATTCACAGTAGCCCCCAAGAAGATAAAATACTTAGGAATAAATCTTACCAAAGATGTAAAAGACTTATACAAAGAAAACTACAAGGTATTACTGCAAGAAACTAAAAGGGACCTACGTAAGTGGAAAAACATATCTTGCTCATGGATAGGAAGACTAAAAATTATAAAAATGTCTATTCTACCAAAAGCCATCTATATATACAATGCACTTCAATCCAAATTCCAACTACATTTTTTAATGAGATGGAGAAACAAATCACCAACTTCATATGGAAGGGAAAGAAGCCCCAGATAAGTAAAGCATTACTGAAAAAGAACAAAGTGGGAGGCCTCGCTCTATCTGATTTTAGAACATATTATACAGCCACCAAAAAAACCCAGTGCCGTCGATTCTGACTCATAGCGACCCTATAGGACTGAGTAGAACCGCTCCATAGAGTTTCCACAGAGTGCCTGGCGGATTCAAACTGCCAACCCTTTGGTTAGCAACCGTAGCACTTAACCACTATACCACCAGGGTTTCCTATAGTCAAAACAGCCTGGTACTGGTACAACAACAGACATAAAGACCAATGGAACAGAACTGAGAACTCACATATAAATCCATCCACATATGAGCAGCTGATATTTGACAAAGGCCCAGTGTCAGTTAATTGGGGAAAAGATAGTCTTTTAAACAAATCGTGCTGGCATAACTAGATATCCATCTGCAAAAAAATGAAACAGGACCATACCTCACACCATGCACAAAAACTAACTCCAAATGGATCAAAGATCTGAACATAAAGCCTAAAGTGATAAAGATCATGTAAGAAAAAATAGAGAC
This sequence comes from Elephas maximus indicus, assembly GCF_024166365.1. Lineage (NCBI taxonomy): Eukaryota > Metazoa > Chordata > Mammalia > Proboscidea > Elephantidae > Elephas > Elephas maximus. The sequence continues at coordinate 207,722,610 of NC_064819.1, read as the reverse complement.
AATGTTAGGAGTGCTATACAAGGCATAAACAGAATACAAAACATTACTAAAAATGACGAAGAGAAACCAGATAACTGAGAGCTCCTAAAAATCAAACACCTATGCTCATCTAAAGACTTCGCCAAAAGAGTAAAAAGACCACCTACGGACCGGGAAAAATTTTTCAGCTATGACATCTCCGACCAGCGCCTGATCTCTAAAATCTACATGATTCTGCTAAAACTAAACCACGAAAACACAAACAACCCAATTAAAAATTGGGCAAAGGATATGAACAGGCACTTCACTAAAGACATTCAGGTGGTTAACAGATACATGAGGAAATGCTCTCGATCATTAGCCGTTAGATAAATGCAAATTAAAACTACAATGAGATTCTATCTCACTCCAACGAGGCTGACATTAATCCAAAAAGCACAAAACAGTAAATGTTGGAGAGGATGTGGAGAGATTGGAACACTTATACACTGCCGGTGGGAATGTAAAATGGTACAACCACTTTGGAAATCGATTTGGCGTTTCCTTAAAAAGCTAGAAATAGAACTACCATACAACCCAGCAATCCCACTCCTTGGAATATATCCTAGAGAAATAAGAGCCTTTACACAAACAGATATATGCACACCCATGTTTATTGCAGCACTGTTTACAATAACAAAAAGATGGAAGCAACCAAGGTGCCTATCAACGGATGAATGGATAAGTAAATTATGGTATATTCACACAATGGAATACTACCATCCATAAAGAACAGTGATGAATCTGTGAAACATTTCATAACATGGAGGAACCTGGAAGGCATTATGCTGATGAAATTAGTCAGTTGCAAAAGGACAAATATTGTATAAGACCACTATTATAAGATCTTGAGAAATAGTTTAAATTGAGAAGAACACATTCTTTTGTGGTTAGGAGAGGGGGGAGGGAGGGTGGGAGAGGGTTATTCACTGATTAGATAGTAGGTAAGACCTACTTTAGGTGAAGGAAAGGACAACACTCAGTACAGGGGAGGTCAACACAACTGGACTAAACCAAAAGCAAAGACGTTTCCAGAATAAACTGAATGCTTCGAAGGTCAGCAAAGCAGGGGCAGGGGGTTGGGGCTCATGGCTTCAGGGGACATCTAAGTCAACTGGCAGAATAAAATCTATTAAGAAAACATTCTGCATCCCACTTTGAAGTGTGGCGTCTGGGGTCTTACACGTTAGCGAGCAACCATCTAAGATGCATCAATTGGTCTCAACCCACCTGGATCAAAGGAGAATGAAGAACACCAAGCTCACAAGGTAATTATGAGCCCAAGAGACAGAAAGGGCTACATGAACTAGACACTACATCATCCTGAGACCAGAAGAACTAGATGGCGCCCGGCCACAACCGATGACTTCCCTGACAGGGAACATAACAGAGAACTCCTTGGGGAGCAGGAGAACAGTGGGATGCAGACCCCAAATTCTCCCAGTCTTAATGGTCTGACTGAGACTAGAAGGACCCCAGCGGTCAGGGTCCCCAAACCTTCTGTTGGCCCAGGATAGGAACCATTCCTGAAGCCAACTCTTCAGACATGGAAGGGGCTGGACAATGGGTTGGAGAGAGATGCTGATGAGGAGTGAGCTACTTGCACCATGTGGCCACTTGAGACTATGTTGGCATCTCCTGTCTGGAGGGGAGATGGGAGGGTAGAAGGGGTTAGAAACTGGCAAAATGGTCATGAAAGGAGAGACGGGAAGTAGGGAACGGGCTGGCTCATTAGGGGGAGAGTAAATGGGAATATGTAGTAAGGTGTATATAACTTTATATGTGAGAGACTGACTTGATTTGTAAACTTTCACTTAAAGCACAATAAAAATTATTAAAAAAAATATTGCTGATTCTTGGGATGAAGTGAAGCAGTAAAATATGAAAGGTGTGTGGAACATATTGCACCCCTAATTCACACGTGCTTTTCAGGAGCTTACAGCTGATGACATCACCAAACTCAGGCAAACTGTTTGATATTGGTAATCATCTGCAGTTAGACATCAGTGAAAATGATGTAGAGTTACTCAATTTCCATGCCGAAGAACTAACCAGTGAAGAACTTAGAGAATTAGAGAGCAAGATCCTAACAAAGAGACGTTAGCCAAGGTTTACCGTACGGTCACTGAGGGCCTCGGCTGCTACAGGGCCATTTACAATGAGAAGAAGCAAAACTCTGTACAAACATCCCTTGATGCCTATTTCAAGAAGTTGACTACAGTAGTAAATCCCCCTCTCCAGCAGCAGAATCAAACCCTGATTCTCCAGCACCAGGTCCATCCTCTCCAACACCAGGCCCATTATCTTCAACAGTAGCCATTTCTCCATCTTCTCCTGCATCACCCGATTATTAATGTTATCATAATATTACCTCATGAATGCACCTTCCAGTATGCAAGCTATCAGTGGAATAAGAGTACCATAGTTTTATGCAAATAACTCGTCTCTTGTAAGTTTTTTGCCAACCGACCAAGCCCCTCATACATTATTTTCCTAGGTGCACTACGTGCATTATACAAGTGGGTGCATTATCTACGTGGGTGCACTGTTTGTGAAAATGCAGTGTTAACCTTTAATCGTGACCTCTTCTGTTTTTTTCTATCTAAATTGTTTTAAGTTTATTTACAGTACTGTATACCTACACACATAACACACACAGACTCTCTCTCTCTTCAATATAGTACTGAATGTGGATACTTTTCTCACTGCTGTTGTTAGGTGCCATCAAGTTGGTTCCAATTCATAGGCCCGGTCCTGGGCCATCCTCACAATCATTGTTATGCTTGAGCCCATTGTTGCTGTCACTGTCTATCCATCTCTTTGAGGGTCTTCCTCTTTTTCACTAACTCTTTACCAAGCATGATGTCTTCTCCAGGGACTGGTCCCTCCTGACAACATGCTCAAAGTATGTGAGATGAAGTCTCACCATCCTTCCCTCTAAGGAGCATTCTGGCTGTATTTCTTCCAAGGCAGATTTGTTTTTATTATTACTACATTATTATTATTAACATGTAGTTACTGTATTATTATGTTTAAGATGTTTTAGTGTATTTGGAAGTATTTCTTAAGTATTTTATATGCTTAGAAATGTAAAAATATAAGTACATAATATATGATATGTGACAAATATTTGACTAACTGATGCTAAATAAGAACCAAATGTACCTGTTTTGACTTACCTACAAATTTGACTTAAAGACAAACTTAGGAATGGATCTTGTTTGTAACCTGGGCACCACCTATAGCTTCAAATACTAAGCTAGGAAGAATGGTTGACTGCCCATCTTCACTCACTCATTTATTGTATGCCTACTGTGTGCAGGCAACGTAGCCATGAACAAAATAGAAATCAGTCTCTGCTCCTGTGGAATTCACTTTACTGGGGAGAGACAGACATTGGGTATAATAAATAAGTTAATTGCATAATGTATGAGGAAGCGATAAATTCCATGTAAAAAAATACAGCAGAGTAAGAAAAGCTAGAATGCTGAGGTGGAAATGTGGGCTGAGGTTTTAAACAGTGGAATCAGTGCAGGCCTGGAATGAGAAAATGAAATTAGAGCATAAACTTGAAGGAAATGAGAGAGTGACTATATGGATGCACAAGGGAAGAAAGCTCCAGGCAGAGGAAACAGTCACTATAAACATAAACACAGTTGATCCTCACTATTTGCAAATTCTGTGTTTGCCAATACACCAATTGCTATAATTTGTTTGTAATCCACAAATCAATCATTGTGGCGCTTGCAGGCATGCACAGAACGGCAAAAAATTTGAGTCTACCAACTGGCACGTTCCAAATGAGGAGACTTTCTGCCTTCTTGTTTCACATTTTTGTGCTTTTTCTTGGTGATTTTGCTGTTTAAAATGGTCCCCAAACGTAGTGCAAAATGCTGTGTAGCATTCCTGAGTGCAAAAAGACTGTGATGTGCCTTACAGAGAAAACATATATGTTAGATAAATGTCATTCAGGCATGAGTTACAGTGCTGTTGGCCATGAGTTCAATGTTAATGAATCAAAATGTGTATCAAATAAGGTGTCTTTAAAAAGAAACACACATAAACCAAGGTTATGTATCGACCAGTCGGCAAAAATATTGTGACCAGAGGCGCACACACACACACACACACACAAAAACCAAATCCGTTGTGTCGAGTTGATTCCGACTCATAGTGACGCTATAGGACAGGGTAGAACTGCCCCCATGTGTTTTCCAAGGAGTGCCTGGTGGATTCAAACTGCCGACCTTTTGTTAGCAGCCATAGCTCTTAACCACTACTCCACCAAGCTTTCCACTGAACCATAGCTCTGAGGGGAAGTACAGGGTTTTATGTGTTTACTAATTCAATGTTTGCTGTGATTTTATTGACCGTAACTACCATGAATAATGAGAACCGATCGACTGTACATGGAAATTAATTAAAATAAAGAAATGATTGACTATAAATATTTGTTGTGCGTCATCGAGTCAATGCTGATTCCGAGTGACTCTGTAGGACAGAGTAGAACTGCTCCATAGGGTTTCCTAGGCTATAATCTTTACAGGAGAAGATCACCAGGTCTTTTCTCCCATTGAATCACTAGTGGGCTTGAACCACTAACCTTTTGGTTAACAGGTGAGCACTTAACCATTGTGCCGTCAGGGCTCCTTCACTATAAATACAAAGAATGAAAAAAAGATGTGGTTGGAGATCACTCTATTCTTTTCCAAAGTTTATTGCTTCCTTTCTGCTTATTTTCTTCGTTCCTTTATTCAATTAATGGGACCTGTATCCCTAACATCTGGAGGGCAGGTTGAACGGTCAGTCATCAGAGAGACAGTCTTACTGTTGGTCATCATGCATGCTCACAGAGTCTAGAAATTTTAGCAAATTATTTCCTTATTTTTCCCATAAAATCACCCATCAGTCTATACAGGGTCCACCTGGAATGAGAGGACCTTAAATGGCATCACTGAATCACGATCTTGGGTCTCCCTCCCTGGGCTCTTTGGTGTTTCTTCCTATTCCTCTGCCAATTCTCAGAATCTTCTGTAGGCAGCCTCAGAGCCCTGAGGTTTTTTGTCAAAGAAATTGAAGTTGTCAAGAGTTTCATTCTTCTTGGATCAGCAATCAATGCCCATGAAAACAGCAGTCAAGAAATCAAATGATGTATTGCATTGGACAAATCTGTGGCAAAAGACATCTTTAAAGTGTTAAAAAGCAAAGATGTCACTTGAGGACTAAGGTGCTCCTTGATCCAAGCCATGGTATTTTCAGCCACCTCATATGCATGCGAAAGCTGGACAATGAAAACAGGGAGACCAAAGTACTTATGTGTTCAAATTGTGTTGTTGAAGAATTTTGAATATACCATGGACTGTTAGAAGAATGAAAAAATCTGTCTTGGAAAAAGTATAGCCAGAATTCTCCTTAAAAGGGAGAATGGAGACTTCCTCTTGACTACTTTGTGCATATCATCAAGAGGGACGAATCCCAAGAGAAATACACCATGCCTGATACAGAGTCGGTGAAAAATGGGGAGACCCTCAATGAGATGTGTTGACACAGTGGCTCAGGAATGGGCTCAAACATAGCAATGATTGTGAGGATGGTGAAAGACCAGGCAATGTTTCGTTCTATTATATATATGATGACTATGCCTCAGTGGCACCTAACAACAACAACAACAGCCTGGAGGAGGGTTTAGATTCTTTATGAACGAAGAACATCTATAAGACCAACCGACTAAGCTCTTGCTGATGAGGCCTTTCATTCCATTAATATTGTTGCATTAACTTTCTAACAAAGACCCTGTCCTTTATTATGTTTAACCAAAGACTTTTTTTACACTAATATAGCGGTAACCGTTACACCTACGACTGGCAACATTACTATGGATTTTTTCTGTGCTCCTTTTACCAACTATTCTGACAATTTCTCATACATCAGAAGTTTTCATTTAATTTTTTTAGAGGTTTAACATACTCTTCAGTGTAGACTTTGATGAATTTTTAAATATGGATGCACCCATTTAAACACCACCCTGATTGAAATACAGAACATTTCCAGCACACTCTTAAATCTCCTTCCACCTCCAAGATGGCCACTAGCAGCATGGATTGATTTTTACCTGTTCTTCAACTTTATATAAATGGAATTATTTATAGGTACTCCCTTGTGTCTGGCTTCTTTCACTTGATATTATGTTTGTGAGATACATTCATATTGTTGCAGTAGCAATAGTTCATTCTTTTTCTTTTCTGTGTAATAGTCCACCTGCATAAATGTACTGCCATTTATTCATTCTACTGCGGGTAGACATTTGGGTGCACTCCAGTTTTTGCCAATTGTGTATAAAACTGCCATAAACATTCTTGTACATGTTGTTTTTTAATTATATGTACTTATTTTCTTAGGCAAATGGGGTGAAACTTTTTCTCTACTGAGTCAGAGAGTAAAATACTTTAGAATTTGCTGGTCATATGCTGTCATAATTACTCAATTATGCCGTTGTAATGTGAAAATAGCCCTAGATGATATGTAAACAAGTGGAGTGGCTGTGTTTCAATAAAACTTCATTTTTAAAGGCAGGATTTGACTCTCAGGCCATAGTTTGATGAACCATGCATGCTCTTAAGTACATACCTAGGACTGGAAATACTGGGTGGTAAGGTAGTTTTTTGTTAAATATGTTTTTTGCCAGTTTTCTAAACTGCTTGTACCAATTTATACTCACACTAGCAATAGATGAGAACTCCACATTTACATCTTAACATTTCCCAAATATTTTTTAAGCTCCTGAAAACATCATATTTTCCTTTCAATTATGCATTACCTGTTTCGTTATTGTTATATGGTCAAATTTGCAAAAGCTGGAACCTGTATAAGGAAAATGCAAACATTTTCTACTAATAGAGAACTACAGAAAAGTACTAAGACTGCAACCTGTCAAAGGCAGAAAACTCACGAGACCTGGAAGAACAAGGCAGCCCCATCAAGATCTGGCTCTCAGAGGTTTTACTGTAATAGTGAACTATCGATTCTAGCTTTTTCTTCTGTGACAATTTGCTATCACAGTGGCTTACCATGAATGTCTTTAATCCTTGCAAAGGAATACGACAACACTAGTTTCATGCTTTTCTGCCTTTTTAAATTTGTTCTGGGAGAGGAGCACTGTAACAGCAAGTGAGAGCCTGAAGCTGAGCTGTTCCATGACGTCAGTGTTGTTGCTCCTGTCACTCATTTTCCTAATCTGTACAATGGCGCTAATAACATCTGCCCTGGCTATTTCTCTGTTTTTTCTTTTTTTTTTTTTAAATAATGACAAATAAAACAATGAATGAACAAAATTAACGATAGGAAAATTATTATAATATAGTAAGTGGAAAAAAATCCTGTCATTGAACAGCATGTCTAGCTTCACCTAGGGGATTGGAGGTGAGAATGTGTGCTTATAGGTATAAAAAAAAATTCCAGAAGACTATTTCTTAAAATGTTTAGAGCGATGATCAATACTGGTAATTTTACTTCCCATTTGATGTTCTTCAGTGTTTTCCAAAACATACAAAGTCAACACGAATTACCTACAAAGTTGACACGAATTACCTACATCATCAGGAAAAAAGGTTGATCTTCAACGGTGCACAGCATGGTCTGTGGGCTGAGAGGTGCATGTGCTCTGCTGTGTGACCACCTCACTTTCACTGTGTTTCTGCATCCTCTTCTGAATAAACCACAAACTCAATCTGACTACAACAACAGAAGTACAGTGTACAACAAAGTCAGGAATGATAACGACGAACTGCGAGAGGCCTCTAACTCCAGTTTTGAAAAATGTGATATTATTCTTTTAACACTTATGGGCTTTCAAGATATTATTGGGTCCAGGCCCCAACTCATGGCTACCCCATGCACAGTGGAACAAAACTCTACCCGTCCTGCCCCATCTCCATGATTGGTTGCTGATTTGACCATTGGGATCCTTAGGGTGTTCACTGGCTAATTGTCAGAAGTAGATCGCCAGATCCTAGTCTTAGTCGGAAGCTCTGCTGAAACCTGTTCAGCATCATGGCAACACACAAGCCCCCGCTGACACACTGGTCGTGGATGCTCTTGAGTTACGTTGGCCGGGAATCAAACTCAAGTCTTCCACATGGAATTTGAGAATTCTACCTCTGAACCACAGGGCTTAGCAGAGGAAATCATTGAAGAAAAGATGCCTGGAAGAAGGCCACAGACACAGTCTGCTTTGATGGGGACTCTGAGCTGAGCTACTGTCACTCAGATGATATAAAGGAAAGGAAGGTACGAGGAGCCTTGCTGTGGGTGGCAGGGGCCTGTCCTGAAACCAGTTTCTGCAGTGATGTCACAGAGATTGTCAAGAATGCAGAAGGGTCCCAGGCAGCCTAACTCAAATTGAACATCTAAACGCACTTTAAGCGAAAGCGTAAGGGCAAAGCTGTTTGGCTTTCTTTATAAAGTGACTGTTACCTTTTAAATATTTAAAATTTACAAAAGGAAACTGCTACTTTTCTCCTTCAGGCCATGTTATAGGTTACAGACATGTATGAAATATATTTTCGGAAATATAAGCTGCTTCTTTTTTTTTTAAATTTAAAGCAAATACAAACTGTTTCATGGAGAAATGTTGGCAAAGTTCCAGAAACCAGGACAGAACTGAAGGGGGAGGTTGAAAAGAAATGCTTGAAAGAAAACAAACATTAAGTGGGAGCCACCCCAGCACATGGATTCAGCCCCTGCCCAGAGGCACAGGGAAGACGGGTCCAGGTGCCGCATTGAAATGATAGCCCTGGTTGCTGACCCTGTGGGTGGCAGGAAGGAAGAGGAGTGACCATGGCTGTCATCGAAGGACGAGTTTTGTCCTATCGCTGGCACAGAAGTTGAATTCTTAGACGGCTCGACCACTGGAGTGTGTGGTGAAGAAGGGGATTTCCACTTTCAAAAATAGCATGTCTTCAGCTGGGTTTGAGATTGCCTTTTTTGGGAAGTTTGTTATATATAGAAGCTGGTGCTTTTTTTTATTTTGGGGTTTTGTTTTTTGTTTTTTTCTCCTTCTGGCTTGGCTTTATAAAATCCATCTGCAACATGGCACAAGTCCTCAAAAATTATCTTGGTGTTCAATTTGGAATCAAGATGTTTTCTTAAAACGTGCAAGCAGCCATTGCACTGAAAAAAATACATTCTGATCAAAATGCTGCAAGTGGTGAAGTGAAAGGGGATTCTTCTTCTTCTTTAGGTTTCTTTGTACTTTTCATATTTTCTAGATTGTGGTTCCTACAGAGGAGATGTCTCAGCTCTGGCCAGTGGTTTCTCGGGGCGGCTCTTCTTGTGTAACTGTGCTCACTCAGGTGGCCCTATTCTGGAAGTCCTGAAGTTTCCACATGGAACCATCCGACTAGAGGAATCTCTGCTCAAGTGATTTAGAATATCAGTTATGTTGTTCTGTTGTTGTGTGTGCTCCAGTCGATTCTGACTCAGAAGGACCCTGTAAGACAGAATAGAACTGCCCCACAGGGTTCCCTAGGCTGTAATCTTTATGGGAGGGAATCACCAGGTCTTTTCTCCTCAGGAGCCGCTGGTGGGTTCCAATTGCCGACCTTTTGGTTAGCAGCCGAGTGTCTTAACTATTGCACTACCAGGGGTCCTTCTATCAGTTATACATAATGCAATAAACTCCACAATGGGCATTTTTTTTTTTTTTTAAGTTTTCTTCTCCCTTCCCTCAAAAAATAAGTCCCCTTTAAAATGCAGCAGTCCCCATGAGGGAAACTCAGTTTTCAAATCCTGGCTGGCATGGAGGCTAAGGGGATCGCTCACTCATATTCCCGCAGGAGTTAGTGGGTGCATTCCACCACACAACGCACTGCAAGGTATGGAGCGAAGAGATCATCTATAGTCATGGATATGATTTTGGATTTGTGCAATCACATGGTCTGCTCAATCCAGTTTCTGATCGTTCTATCTACCCTCTCCGAAAATGATTTTCTGTTCAATTTTAATGGTTGGCTCCTCTCAGTAGCCCTAAGCTGCAGCTGAGGGGATCAGACAAGGAAAAGAAGGAAAGCTCCTTCTTGAATACTGAGGTCCCACAAAAGACTCTTAGAGACTGATTTTTGCCTCCAATTGAAAAGTGGAATGAAAATAAAGACGTGGTTATAATTTTGTATCAACTGTTTTAAAATGCCTCTTTTACCTGAGTACCAACAACTTGAAATGACCAATTATTTCTATTTTGGTAAAAATATTTCCCTATTTCTATGAACTATTTTATAACAAAGCTTCCTATTGTATTTTTTCCCCCACTGTACTAATCATTTGCCAGAATAAGCAGGAAATTCCCTAGCGGGCAGCTGCTCTGGGTAGACCTCAGTCTACATTTCCTGGTAGATGAAATTTGGGAACCATTCGCAGCAATGCAACAAAGGAACCAACTTCTACTGAGAGCTTGGCCATTTAGGCCTACTCTGAGGTCCTACACTCCTCCCACCTCATGGCAACTTTCATCTGTCACATCCCCTTCCAGGGCACATTCCAAGGTGTTGACCAACTGATCGACTAAGGAGCTGCTGGGAGTGAGCAAAAAGGATTCTCAAGAACTTAGGAGCATTTTTTTTTTTTAATTGTGCTTTAAGTGAAAGTTTACAAATCAAGTCAGTCTTTCATATAAAAATTTATATACATTTTTTTTTTGCTATATACTCCTAGCTGCTCTCCCCTTAATGAGACAGCACACTCCTTCTCTCCACCCTGTATTCCCCATGTCCATTCAACCAAGTCCTGTCCTCCTCTGGCATCTCATCTTACCCCTAAACAGGAGCTGCCCACATAGTCTCACATGTCTACTTGAGCCAAGAAGCTCACTCTTCACCAGTACCATTTTCAATCTTATAGTCCAGTCCAATCCTTGCCTGAAAGGTTGGCCTCAGAAATGTTTCCTGTCTTGGGCTAACAGAGAGTCTGCGGACCATGACCTCCAGAGTCCCTCCAGTCTCACTCAGACCATTAAGTCTGGCCTTTTTACGAGAATTTGAGATCTGCATCCCACTGTTCTGCTCTGTCAGGGATTCACTTTGTGTTCCCTTTCAGGGCAGTCATCGGTGGTAGCCGGGCATCATCTAGTTCTTCCAGTCTGTCTAATGGAGTCTCTGGTTTATGTGGCCCTTTCTGTCTCTTGGGGTCATCTTTACCTTTTGTCTTTGGTGTTCTTCATTCCTTAGGAGCGTTTTTATAAAGCCTTATGGGGTCCCTGTGCGGTGTAAAGGGTTAACATGCTTGGCTGCTAACAGAAAGGTTGGAGGTTTGAGTCTACCAGAAGCACTTTGGAAGAAAGGCCTGGTGATCGACTTCCAAAAAATAAGCTATTGAAAACTCTGTGGAGTGCAGTTCCAATCTGATGCGCATGGGGGTGCCGGGAGTCAGAATCGACTTAATGGATATCGGGCATAAGTTCGCCCCTTGTTGTTGACTCTAATGGCTGTAACTGCAGCTCACACAGGGAGGAGAACTGGCTCCGGTGGGTCAGGATAAACAGATGCTTTGGGCTGTTAAGGGACTCCTCCATGCAAAGCTGGCCCTATTCTAGTGATGGTGACCAGCACCCAGAAGTATATAAAAGCAAATGAGAATTAAAAAGCTCTGAGGCAATTCTTTATCTGAAGTTGGACTTTTTTTTTTTTTTTTTTTTCCCCAGCTTAACAACTTTATTGTGAGCCAGGTGAGTATTGTTTTCCTTTGTTTTGTCAGAGTGCTACCTACAATATCAGCAAAACCCCTTACCCATCAAACCAGTGCTGTCGAGCCATAGAAATGATTAACGACTATTTTGGGGAATAAGGGACAAAAGGGCTTGGAGGTGAGGAAATGGAGCAGTCTTGGGAAGGAAGCACACACACTGGAAGGAGGTGGGGATACACCCTGTGGACAGGACAATTATGGGAAAACTCAGTACTGCACAAAATAAGCCAGGGTCTGGTGGAAAGACAAATAATGGCCAAGTAGCCGAAAAGGCTCTCACTCTGGCATCACCAGCATGTAGACTTTGGCAAGTCACATTGCCTTCCAGGACTCAGTTTCCCATTTGTAAATTGAAGAATTAAATGCTTCGGATTAAATGTTTTATCTCTAAGGTCCTTTCCAGCTTTAAATTTCTGCAAGATGAATTGCCGTGAAGCTTCTATTTTAACATAAACTTCCCAAAGAGAAAAGGCAGAGGGTGGGGCAAGAGTTGAATCACTTAGCTGCTAACCAAAATGTTGGTGGTTTTAGTTTACCAAGAGGAACCTCGGAAGAAAGTCCTGGAGATCTACTTCTGAAAAATTAGCCATTGAAAACCTTATGGAACATAGCTCTGTTCTGACACAAATGGGATCGCCAGGAGTCAGAATCGACTCGAGGTGAGTATTGACTGAAATTGATGAATGACAAGTCGAAAGAAAAGACTTATTGTGTGAAGAGCAGTATAGAGGGGTGGGGAAGGGGGGGCTCTGGTTCCAGTTTCTGCTCTCCCATGTGTCATCTTTGGCTGTCATAGTACCCCTCAGAAAACAATTTTCTTCTAAAATCAGGGTAATACCAGGGCCTACTTTATTGGCGGTACCTGTGGAGATTTTAAGGATAACATAACATAATGAATGTGAAGATCTTGGCTCAGCGCCTAGCATATGGCTGAAAAGTGGTGGCTGCTGCTTAGAAGCAGATGAGGATGGAGTCACAGGTGAGGGAAGAAGGGCACATTGAAGGACTTTTGAGGACACAGTGACTTAGGGAAACCCCCACCAGGAGTAGGCACTCCACCCAGACAAGGAAGCAGTCAGGAGAAATCGAGATACCTGATGAAGAGGACGTATCAGAAGTACAACCCCAAGGCCAGAGTCTACTGGGCCACACTGGAGCCTGAGGTAAAAGTCAATAATACTCATCCTACCTTTATTTAAAATTTTGACATTTTGTTTATCATGGATTTTTTAAAAATTTATTTTGATTGCATTTAAATATGGCCTTAATTACTGAGGTTTTAGCCACCTTCTTAAATTTTGTGACTGAAGTGAGTGCCTCACTTTCCTCATCCTAGTCTCCACCACGCCGGTTGCTGCCGAGTCAATTCCATCTCATGGCAACCCAGTACATGTCAGAGTAGGACTGTGCCCCATAGGGTTTCTGATGGTTGATTTTTTGAAGTAGACCATCTGACCTTTCATCTGAAGCACTTCTGGCTTCCTCAAAGCAAGGTCGAAGACTTGTTTGGTTCTAAAAGTCAATCTCAAGGAAAATATATATATATATATATATATATATATATATATTTGATATAGATGGCTCAGACCTATCAAATAATTAAAATAATTGCAGCAACTGGAAGAGAAGCACACGTGTCTTTTTTCTACTATGGAAGGAAATCAGTAAATAAGAAAATCATTGTCTCCCCTGTTCCAGCCCCCACTTATCATAAGAATATAATCTGGTTCCCTTAGAGCTGTGGAAGAAAACCAGCCAGAGCACTGTCATCATGAGGCTTTATTCTAGAATGCCAAGCGTGAGAAGACACTAAAGGGCCATTCTAACTTTAAGAAGGAAAGTGAAATGTTTTAGGGGGCTGGAACAGGTAGGCAGAAGTTCAGCTAGTTTCAGGACTAGGGTGTTTCTCTGAAGAAGAAGGACAGGTAAAGACCATATGAATGATGTCCAGCCCTCAAGGGTCCCTCACAGACCTGCTCTGGGCATCTGCAGGCCTCGGGGAGATGAGACAAAATTTTCAGAGACTCTGATTTCTACCATGCAACTGGTGGTCTCCGGGGTATATGTGTAGGAGGAGGGGAGGTAGATAGTTTAAAGTCTCTTAGGAAGTTCTGATGTCCCTTGGGCTCTTACCTGTTCACAGCTAATAGGACATGCTGAACAGGCAGCAAACTCACTTACCAGTACTTACTTCCAGGGAACTACTTACAAGGGTCCTGCCCTTGAGGAGCTTATGCTACAAACTCCTGGGCACCTAAGTGACTATAATACAATGTAAGCAGTGCTTTGCTATCTACATCACCTCGTATGGCATGGGAAGTGTTTCGTTGTGAAAAGGTTACACACCTATTGCCTAGTTTTTGTTTTCACGATGGCACCATGTGTAGGGCAACTTTTATCCATTTATTTTATTGACGAAAAGACTAATCTACAGAGTGGTTAAGTGACTTGCCCCATATCACACAGCCAGTTAATGAGATGATTGGAAGCTGAATTTCCTAGGTCGCATAGCGGGAGAGTTTACAGCTATGGATCCCTCTGACCCCATAAGAGCTCTTTTTCTTGCAAACTTCACCATGGTGCTTTTGTTGCCAAGGTTGGCAGGTCTCCCCAAAGCAGGCTGGGAAAAGGCCAATAACCTGAGTCCACCAGCCAGTTCTCAGGGGCCAGACTGCTTGGGTGGTACAAATGGTTAACAAACTCAGCTGCCAACTCAAAGACTGATAGTTCTAGTCCACCCAAAGGTACCTTGGAAGAAAGGCCTGGTGACCTAATTCCAAAAAAAACAGCCATTGAAAACCCTGTGGAGCATAGTTCTCCTCTGACACACAGGAGGTTGCCATGAGTCATAATCAACTCAATGGCAACTGATTTTTTTAGAGACCGCCCCAACTTTCTTTCATCCCTTCCTACTTCATCCCAGAAAGGAATTGACAAAGTTGAATTTTACCTGAGTCCCGTGATCCTTGAAAACACGCCCTCCCCTTATCAGTTCCTGAAAATGGCTTATTGCAAAGACTCACCCTTCCTCATATAACTTAGACAAAACTTACTGATGTCCCTCTTGTTTACCTATGCCAAGGCCAGACATAAAAAAAAAAAAAAACATAGACCCTCCAAATTCCCATTCTTTGCCTCGTAAATGATTAGCTGAACTACTTGAACTCACCAATCAGCTGGAACAAACTGCTTGTTAACCAAACTGGTTAGTCTCCTCTCCTCCTCCCAGGGCCCACACCTGAGCGAGAATACAGCCCCTCCTGGAGAATAGGCTGGGCTCGGTGTAAAACATTCTCCGATCTACTATCCGATCACACAATCCTTTTATCCCACTTGGCACCTGGCTTGCTCTAGCTTTGTTCACTCCTCTGTTGTTGTTGTTGTTGTTGGGTGTAGGCAAGTCAATTAGACTCATAGCGACCCCATGTGGCAGAGTAGAACTGCCCAGTGGGGTTTTTGTTTAGCTGTAATCTTTATAGAAACAGATCATCAGGTCTTTCTTCGGCAGAGCCACTGGGTGGATTCAAACTGTCAACCCCTCGGTTAGCAGCTGCACACTTAACCATTGTGCCACTAGGGCTCCTCTTCTATAAAAGGAAAATAATTTTTCTCTAACCCAAGGGTCTAACTCAAGAGACACTTGCTGATCTTATGGTCAGAACATACTCCCTATTGCAAAAGTCCCTTTTCCCTCATTGCAATATCCTTTTGAATAAAGTCAATGCTTATTAAGTCCAGATATGCTTTTTATTTGAGAGTATAAACATCTAAGGTATCCCACCACGGGCCACCAGGTAAATTTCTGATTAGCCTCTGTGGTCTAATCCTGGTTCTTTCTCTGTTGGAGGGAAAATACAGTGGAGGAAAATCCCCAGTGTGACCCAGAGAGTATTCAAATATAATCATCAAATCATAAAATGTATCATTTTGATGCCAGTGATATCATCGTTGTTAACATCCTCATCATCAGTAAGTGCTGAAATTACAAGGGAAAATATAGAGCCTCTGTCTTCGGGAAACTTCCTATAAAGCATGGGAGATAGATTCAGAAACAGGCAGTCCCTACTCTGTGATCCCTGATGGGGGATCAGACCCCTCATTAGATTGAGGCAACACTGGCAGGGCTCATTCTGGGAGGAGTTTCATTATACATTGGTGAATCCTATTTAATGTTTTAGATTATGCTAGGGGCTACAGTCTCTGTTCTGTGGCCGGGATTAACCACAGAAATATGTAATCAAATAAGAAATTCAGCAACAATTTTGACTTTACTTACATTCCTGGGGCAGTGCTCTAGTCTGCTTTATAATTGTGATACCACCAATTGCTGTCCACTCTGACTCATGGTGAGCCCACGTGTGTCAGGGTAGGACTATGTTCCATAGGGTTTCTAATGGCTGGTTTTTCAGAAGTAGGTCACCAAGCCTTTCCTCCCAGGTGCATTTGTGTGGACTAGAACCTCCAACCTTTCAGTTAGCATCTAAGCAATAGCCATTTGCACCACCCAAACAGCATTTATTGAGCACCTACTGTATATCTGGTATTCAGGGCACCAGAGTGATTTCAGTGAACAAAACAGAAAAATAGGGTTTATATTCTAATGCTGCGTGTTGCATATGATTTTCAAACGATGTATGTTTCCCCAGAGCAATGGTTTTCAACTCTGCTCATTAGAATCCCTGGGGGACCTTTTAAAAAATTCCAAAGCCTGGCCCTACCCAGACCAAATTTAGAATCTACCTCTGGGTGTTTTATAATTTTTTTTTTAAGTTCCCCAGGTGATTTTCATCTGCAAGGAAGGCTGAAAGCCACTGCCCGAGAAATTCTAATGGACTTCCCTTGGAAGGCGTGCCATCCCTCCTCCACCTCCCACTGGCCTTCTGAGTCACTGCTATCATTCACAGATGAGGAAGCCCCAACTCAAAGGCTCACAGCAATATGTCCAAGGCAAGTGGGCACACCTAGAGAGTCACAGGGCCAGGTCTTGAACCTGGTTCTTCTGATTTGTTTTTTTATGGAATGGTTTTTTGTTTGTTTGTTTTTTAAATCGTGGTAATACATATGTAATAAAACATTTACCATTTCAACCATTTTCATGGGTACAACTCAGTGACATTAAGTTCATCATGTTGTGTAACCATCACTATTAGTTTCCAGGAACTAACTGATTAACAGGAACTCTGTGTCCTTTAAGTGGTAACTCCCCTTTCCCCCTCTCAACTGCCCCTGTTGTTGCGGTGTGCTGCCAAGTCGATTCCAACTCATAGCAACCCTATGTAAAACAGAATGAAACATCACATAGTCCTGCACTGTCTTCACAATTGTTCCTATGTTGGAGCCCATTGTTGCATTCACTGTGACAACCCATCTCTTTGAGGGTCTTCCTCTTTTCTGGCTCATGGTGACCCTACAGGGCAAAGTAGAACTGCCCCGTAGGATTTCCTAGGCTGTTTTTTTTAATCTTTATAGGGGAAACCATGGTGGTGTAGTGGTTAAGAGCTATACCTGCTAACCAAAAGGTTGGCAGTTCGAAAACACCAGGCGCTCCTTGGAAATTATGGGGAAGTTCTACTCTGTCCCATAGGGTTGCTATGAGTTGGAATAGACTCAGCGGCAGTGGGTTAATCTTTGTGGGAGCAGATCACCAGGTCTTTTCTCCTGCAGAGCTACTGGTGGGTTCAAACTGCCACCTTCTTGGTTAGCAGCTGAGCGCTTGCCCCTGTCAACCACTAATAAACTTTGATCTCTATGTATTCCCCATTCTAGATATTTCACGTAAGTGGGATCATACAATCTTTGTCGTTTTATGTATGGGTCTTCTGATTTTAAGTCTAGTGCGTTTTGCTGTATATGGAGCTGCCTCTAATGCCCATGTGTTAAAAGAGTTGAGAAAGCAGTTAATGTTGTCACTGCTTACAGCAGAGAAGGTGCAGCTCCCCAGGGAAGTAAGGAGACTGTCTGCAAGCCACCTGGTCACTCCCAGTCACACCCTTAAGACTTCAGCACCTGATCTGGTCTTCATCATTCTAAGAAATGTAAACATCCAGAACCCAGTCAACTTATGGACTCCATCCTATGATCTCTTCATCGGCAACACCTTTCTCCTGCAGCCCATCCATCCACTCCCATTACCACCCCAAGGACGCCACCTCTATTGTCCAAAACCCCTGAGACTTATTTTAAGGATTTGACTCATGCGATTGTGGGAGCTGGTAAACCTGGCAAATCTAAAGTCTGTAGATTCAGGCTACAGGCTGGCAACTCTTGCAGTTTTGGGTCTTAAAATCTATAAGTGAGGCTACTGGCTACAGTTCCTGTGGGCTTGTGTCCCAGAATCTATGGTCAGGTGTCAGGAAGAATGAAGAGTGAGGGAGCTCTGGCAAAATGAATGTCTGTTTATAGTCTGGAGGCAGAATACACCCTAGGGAAAACTCCCTTTATTCTCTTAAGGCTTTCAACTGATTGGAGGCACACCCATATTATGGAGGGTAATCTGGGGTCATCATGAGTAGAAATCAACTGGATAGCACCTAACAACAATTTAATTATATGCAACTACTTCATAACAGAGTCTAGACTAATGTTTAACTAAACAGTGGGACACCATAGCCTACCAAGTTGACACAAGAAATTAACCTTCACAACTCCCTTCTCCAAGCAGAAAATCTTATCCCTTCAACCCATGGACTTCAGATCCATCACTGAAACATACTCCAGAGTCATCAGCCTCAAGCCAACCACCCATTCACTGACTCCATTCTTTTCTCTCTCAGCACCTTCCTCTTTCTTTTCCCTTCATGTCTAGCTTAGATCCATCGTTATCATTGTGAAGCAAATATTCGTAACTGCCACACCTACTTCTCCAAACACTTTTTCTTTTGAACACCAGCTCTCGCCCTGTTGTTATCAATGCCATCCTTTAGGTTTTCGTTTAATTACTTACTTTAAGAGGTCCTCCCCAGTCCTCAGTCTAAAGGAGGCACCCTCTCATTACACCATTCCTTCCCAATCTTTATCATAAGTTGTATATTTCTACATATACTGGTGCGATCCATTACTTTAATGTCTGTTTCCCAGGCATAAGCATGGGGTTCTCAGTTTTGATTATTGTTGTATCCTCAGCTATTGGCACACCTTCTGGCACATAACAGGTACTTTGTAAGTACGTGAATGAATGATTGATTGACTAATTTCACAAAGTCATCACAGGATTATTAGGTGATAAAACCACAACTCTCCCATTCTGGTTATGGTTTGACCTCTGAGATGATTGTGCACCACAATTAAAATTTACACTTGAACACTGTAAGGTGCTCATCTGCATGTGCCCTGTTGCACAGACCCCCATTGGAGGCAGAAGTTCCCCAGCAGTGAATCCTAAAGTCCTGCCATTAAGGATCAATCTTCTGTAAGACAGTACCAAGAAGTTGTCCATGCGGATAGGTTATAGGCCTCAGAAGCCATAATGCATCACAAGGCAGGGATGAAAGGAACATTTTAAGCTATTCCTTGGCTCCACTGTCAGCCTCAGAGATGACAGTCCTCAGCACCTTCAATTTTTCTTTGTTGTCGTTAGGTGCTGCCAAGTTGGTTCCAATTCATAGGTACCCTATGTACAACAGAACGAAACACTGCCTGGTTGTTTGCCATCCTCACAATTGTTGCTACGTTTCAGCCCATTGTTGCAGCCACTATGTCAATCCATGTTGTCGAGAGTCTTTCTCTGTTTCTCTGACTTCCTACCTTACGAAGCATGATATCCTTTTCCAGGGACTGGTCCCTCCTTATAACATGTCCAAAATACACGAGACAAAGTCTCGCCATCCT
Source organism: Elephas maximus indicus (assembly GCF_024166365.1). NCBI lineage: Eukaryota > Metazoa > Chordata > Mammalia > Proboscidea > Elephantidae > Elephas > Elephas maximus. The sequence continues at coordinate 207,703,029 of NC_064819.1, read as the reverse complement.
TGCTTCCAAGGAGCACTCTGGCTATACCTCCAAGACAGACTTGTTTGTTCTGGCAGTTCACAGTATATTCAATGTTCTTTGCCATCACCATAATTCAAAAGCATCAATTCTTCCCTACCTTCTTTACTCATTGTCCAGCTTTCATATGCATATGAGGAGATGTAAATATTATGGTTTGGGTCAAAGGCATCTTTGCTTTTCAACACTTTAAAGAGGTCTTTTGCAGCAGATTTGCCCAAATGCAATATGTCATTTGATTTCTTGACTGCTGCTTCCATGGTCCCTGATTGTGGATCCAAGTAAAATGAAATCCTTGACAACTTCAATATTTTCTCTATTTATCATGATGCTGCTTATTGGTCCAGTTGTGAAGATTTTTATTTTCTTCATGTTAAGGTGTAATCCATCCTGAAGGCTGTAGTCTTTGATCTTCCGCAGTGCTTCAAAGTCTATTCAATGGATTAAATGGATCTTCTTAAACTAAATTTGAAATTTTCTTCACATACAATGATTGTTACTTAAAACTTTTTTACTTCTGAAAATATTCAACTTCTCTCTAAAAAGGCACTCTTCTGGCAGAGCTTGCCAGTGTTCATGTTGTTGTTGTTGTCGTTGTTGGGGGCCTTCATGTGAGTTATTATGAAAACCATTTTTCCCATAGGAGATTGTTTCGGATCCCTCAGAAATCTCAAACTTCTGTTGCTTCTTTGAGTATTACTTAATCTCTGACTGAGAAGAATGAGCTAGAGACCTAAGGAATGGGATAAGACGTCCATTGCCTTAATTGGTTCATTTATTAAGACAAAGGGGAGGGTGACTATAATAGTTTTATAGAGAGTAAGGTACATGATTTGGAAAGTTTGAGGCAATGGTCATCCAAAGTGACTTGGGAAGAAAGGCTTCCTTTATTCTCTGCTTGGTATTCTCATCGGGAACAGGGCATGACATCTTCTTCTGTTATTCACCAGGCATCCAGATGGAGCACACTATTGGGTGACCTTCCATAACCACTGTTTTCACACAGCCTATGTAATTTTGGCTTCCAAACTCAAACTAATATTGATGCTGGAGCCTTATTGCGAGAGATTTGATTAAGAAAAACTGGAGTGGAAGTTGAACATCTGTAGTATTAAAAAGCCCCACAGGTGATCCTGATGCTGGGCAGAGTTGGCCACTTTCTGCCGTCATGGAAATCTCTGAGGAGAAATTCTGCAGTGATTTAGATGACCAATGATATGTATTTATTCAGTGTAAGAATTATCTAGGCCCTGAACTTTAGAAAGCCCAACACAAACAAAACCAAATACATACAAAAAATAAATTTATAGAGGAACACATGGATGCCTCTGTTGCTTGGGATTTACTGCTCTGTGCTGGCCTAGTACTTAACCTTCCAGTTGCCGTTGAGTTGATTCCAACTCATGGCAACCCCACGTATGTCAGAGTAGAACTGTGTTCTACAGGGTTTTTGTTGTTCTTAGGTGCTGTCGTGTTAGTTCTGACTCAAAGCAACCCTATGTACAACAGAATGAATCACTGCCCATTCCTGCACCATCCTCATGATCGTTATTTTGCCTAAGCCCGTTGTTGCAGCTACTGTGTCAATCCATCTCATTGACAGCTTTCTTCTTTTTCACTGACTCTATTCCTTACCAAGCATGATGTCCTTCTCCAGGGACTGGTTCCTCCTTGTAACATGTCCAAAGTATGTGAGACAAAGTCTCGCCATCCTTGCTTCTAAGGAGAATTCTGGCTGTCCTTCTTCCAAGACAGATTTGTTTGTTCTTTTGGCAGTCCATGTATAGCCAATGTTCTTTGCCAACACCATAATTCAAAGACATCAATTCTTCTATGGACAGGGTTTTTAGTAGTTGATTATGTGGAAATAGATAACCAGATTTTTCTTCCCAGATGCTTCTGGATAGACTCAAACCTCCAAGGCCTTAACCTCTTAACCATTTTCATTCCCAGGAGACAAATCAATTAACATGTCAAATCCTTCCTCTCAGGTAACGTAAGTTCAATTGATTCTTCCATAATGAATCATTTTATTATGTAATTTTGAAAATTTTAGAAGAAAAAATAACTTGTTTTGAAACAATATGTAAAGAACAACGCTAATTGTGATGGTTAATGTTATGTGTCAACTTGGCTATGCTCTGATTCTCAGAGGTTTGGCAGACATTTGACGAATTGCTCTTTCATAATGTAATATAACGTAATCACTTCCATGATGAGATCCAATATAATATAATCCCCTCCATGATGTGATCTGCTATGAGCAGCCAATCAGTTGAAAAGCGAGTTTTCTTGGGACTGTGGCCTGCCTCCAGTATATAAATGGATGTTCCAGCAAGGCTGACTCTTGCTCATTCTGGATCCTGCATCTGACTTGTCATCATCTGACCTCTGATTCTTGAGCGGTGAGCAGCAGTTTGCTGCCTGACCTGCAGATTATGGGATTCTTCAGCCCCTGCAACCACTTGAGTCAGGAGAAGCCTCCAGCCTGTTGCCTGACCTACGAATTTTGCAACTTGCCAGACTCTACAACTGCATGAGCCATTTCCTTGAATTAAATCTCTCTATGTTTACATATGTATATGTTTCCTGGTTTTATTCCTCTAGAGAACCTGACCTAAGACACTAATTTAAAATTTATTTACATTTACTTTAACTTACAGTCCTAGTGACTAAGTGTTCAAATTTTCTACAATTTGAATACAATTACATTTGCTTTAGTTCTTTAGATAATTACAACAATAGGCATAAATTCTCAATTGTTAGCAACATAGTTATTGATTTTGCTGAAATGAAAGCCAAAAAGTAAATTTTATGGTATAAATATATAATTACTTATGATTTATGTGTGTTTTTATCTTAGTACTCATCCAAAATTTGAACTGAGCACTGAGAACACTCAGACATACAAAATTAAAGTTAAATTTGTTGTCTTTGTCATTTTGCTGTCTTTATACCATAACTTTGTACACATTTTTCAGTTTTGTCATTTTGAAAGTATATTTGTCAATGGAGGTGGACAGAATCTCCTTAGCTATTTCTTTGTTAGCTTGACTTATGGTTTTGAAAGTTAGACAGACAGTATGTGGGATTTCATTGATACTCTGGCCCAGGCCCTGCAGTGTTAGGGGTCAGTTTGCAGGGCAGCAGAGCAGCCCAGAGTCTTGGATTGACCCCACTGAGCCCCATCTCACACATGCTTCTCTTCACCCTCCACCCATCATCTCCCTCTCCCTCCCCAAAGAAGCTAGAGTATCTTTTGGCTATGCTAAGTAATTTTGGTGAAAAACGAATGATTCATTTGAAGTTCATTATTAGAAGACCAGTTTTTCCTTTGATAAGAAACAGTGAGAAATGGACTGGGGAAGCACTAACCTGTTCAGGCTGTTAGTCTTTATCGAAACATGAATTCCCCTGGATTGAGGCCTACTGCCGAAATCCCTCATTTTTTACATAAACAAACAAATAAATAAAAAATTTTGGCTGCTACCTAATAAAAACATGCAGGCAAATCAAGTTTACCATGTACCCTGGAAACTCCCAGATTTCAAACTTCAATAAGACAGTCATATGGTATCCGACCCAATTAAGGTGCACAGGCAAATTCCCCTTTTAGCCTAACAAATAACAAATAACAGGGTCTTCTGTTGTTTTTTTTTTTTCCAGACCCTTTGATTGTGGTTTAGTGGCTAAGACTGAGATTAGTGAAGAAAAACATCACTAATCTAAAGATGTTTTTCCCTTGGAGGAAAATGCCATGATGTATCAAAATGTGCTAAGCAATTATTTAAACAAAATACAGCAAAAACTAGACTGAAAATGATCTTTTGGCAATAGGCTTTGCCACTCTTGGCTTCTGTGCTTATTTCCAAAGAAATGAAGGGAAAAGGGGTAGACGTCATACCCCTGCTCTGGCCACCTGATTTGAGTCTTATTTGGATAATGACAGAAACTTCCAAAAGCAGAGATTGATCAGCTTCCCAGCTTTCAAATAATGCCAAACCAGGATACATCTCCAGCCTGTTTTGGCCCCAAGGCCAAAATCACAAAAACAATCATGAAAAATCCCCAGCAGATATAACTTATTTCTCGTGGCATAAATTTTACATTTGGAGTTTGGAAACTGGTTTAATGTGACAAAGGTAGAGATTAAGATCTCTGAGACCCTTTCACTTTTCTTCAACAGCACTTAATCGCTGATTCTCAAGCAGGGGAGATTTTGTCCCAGGAGGCATTTGGCAATGTCTGGGGATGTTTTTGGTTGTTACAGACCTGGAGGGTGGAGGGAAAAAATGCTCCTAGCTTCTAGTAAGAGAGGCCAGAGGTGCTGCTAAACACCCCACAATGCTTAGGACAGACCCCACAACCAAGTATTATCTGGCCCAAAATGCCAATAGTGCCAAACTTAACAAAGGCTGATATAATAGGTACCTTTAGTGAAGTACAAAAGTTATTGTGTCATGTACATACTCACCCCAGAGACCTTGAATGATAACAGCTGTTATTTATTGGGGGTTCCTTGTGCACCAGATACTTCATACACATTATTTTTAATTCTCCTAATTGCTTTGCAAGATCGGCACTTTCTCCATTCCAAACTTGAGGAAACGGAGGCCCAGGAGGGTTAAATATCATGCCCAATTTAATTACTTACTAAGTGATAGAGCTGAGATTTGAATTGGGGTGTGTCTTGAGTCTGACTTCAAAAACCATAATCTTTCCATAGTGCTGCTTTTTTTTTTTCAAATTAAAAAGCATTTGCTTTCTGGGAAGGTTTTGCAAAGTCTACCTCCTGTTCTAAAAATCCAAGTCCATTTTAGGGTAGAGTTTATTTTTAAATGAAATATTTTGCTATCTTAAGGGAGAATGGAATATTGAGACCCACAACTGTGTAACAGAAATATAAGGCTTGACCTTTGGCCTTTTCAGTTGCCTCATAAGCATGCAAAAGTTGGATAGTAAAAAAGGAAGACAGAAGAATTACCCTTGAACTTGTGGTTTTGGCAAAGAATATTGGCTATACTGTGGACTGCCAAAAGAATGAAGAAATCAGTATTAGAAGAAATACAACCAGAATATTCCTTAGATCCCCGGTGGCACAGTGGTTACAAGCTTGGCTGCCAGCCAAAAGATTGGCAGTTCGAATCCACCCGCAGCTCCTTGGAAACCCTATGGGGAGGTTCTACTCTGTTCTATAGGGTGGCTATGAGTCAGAATCAGCTTGACAACAATGAGAATGGGTTCCTTAGACACGAGGAAGGCAAGACTTTGACTTGCCTACTTTGAACATGTCATTATGAAAGTCCAATCGCTAGAAAAGAACTTCATGTTTGGTAAAGCAGAGGGCCAGTGAAAACAAGGGCAACCCTCAATGATATGGATTGACACAATGGCTGCAATAATGAAGTAAAACATACCAATAATCGTGAAGAATTCCCTTTCTGCCCTCTCATCTCACCTCCAGACAGGAGTCGCCCATCTAGTCTCATGTATCCACTTGAGCCAAGAAGCACACTCCTCACAAGTATCATTTTATGTCTTATAGTCCAGTCTAATATTTGTCTGAAGAGTTGATTTCAGCAACGGTCCCAGCTTCAGGCTAACAGAGAGTCCGGGAACCATGTCTTCTGGGTCCCTTCAGTCTCAGTCAGACCATCAAGTCTGGTCTTTTTACTAGAATCTGAGTTCTATACCCCACTCCTCTCCCACTCCATCAGGGACACTCCTTTGAGTTCCCTTTCAGGGCCTCATTGGTGGTACCTGGGCACCATCCAGCTCTCCTCGTCCCAGGCTGATGGCGTCTTTGGTTTATGTGGCTGTTCCTGTCTCTTCAGCTCATATTTTCCTTGTGTCTTTGGTGTTCTTCATTCTCCCCTCCTCCAGGTGGGTTAAGACTAATTGATGCATCTTATATGGCTGCTTGCTAGCGTTTAAGACCCCAGACACCACTCACCAAAGCAGATGCAGAACATTTTCTTAATAACCTTTGTTATGCCAATTGACACAGATGTCCCCCAAAACCATGGTCCCTAGACCAATGCCCCTGTTACTCGGTCCCTCAAAGTGTTTGCTTATATTTAGGAAACTTCTCAGCTTTTGGTTTAGTCCAGAGGTGCTGACTTCCCCTGTATTGGTGTTGACTTTCCCTTCACCTAAGATAATTCTTGTCTGCCATCTACCTAGTGAATACGTATCCCTCTCCCTCCCTCCCCACCCTCGAAACCATCAAAAAATGTTTTCTTCTGTGTTTAAACCTTTTCTTGAGTTCTTATAATAGTGGTCTCATACAATATTTGCCCTTTTATGACTGACTAATTTCACTCAGCATAATGCCTTCCAGATTCATCCGTGTTCTCAGATGTTTTGCAGATTCATCGTTGTTCTTTATCGTTGCGTTGTATTCTGTTGTGTGAATATACCGTAATTTTTTTATCCATTCATCCATTGATGGGCACCTAGGTTGTTTCTATCTTTTTGCTATTGTGAACAGTGTTTCAATGAACATGGGTATGCATATGTCTATTTGTGTGAGGGCTCTTATTTCTCCAGGATATATTCCAAGGAGTGGAATTGCTGGATCGCAAGGCACTTCTATTTCTAGCTTTTTAAGGAAGTGCCAAATGGATTTCCAAAGTGGTTGTACCATTTTACATTCCACCAGCAGTGTATAAATGTTCCAGTCTCTCCACAACCTCTCCAACATTTATTATTTTGTGTTTTTTGGATTAATGCCAGCTTTTTGTTGTTGTTGTTGGGGTGAGATGGTATGTCATTGTAGTTTTGATTTGCATTTCTCTAATGTCTAATGATCATGAGCATTTCCTCATGTATCTGTAAGCCACCTGAATGTCTTCTTTGGTGGAGTGCCTGTTCATAGCCTTTGCCCATTTTTTTTAATTGAGGTATTTGTCTTTTTTTGTTGTTGTTATTGTTGAGGTTTTGCCGTATCTTGTAGATTTAGAGATTAGATGCCGATTGGATTTGTACTATTGAAAATTTTTTGCCCAGTCTATAGGTTGTCTTTTTACTCTTTCGCTGAAGTCTTTTGATGAGCATAAGTGTTTGATTTTTAGGAGCTCCCAGTTATCTAGTTTCTCTTCTGGTGTTTATCCATTGTTAGTAATGTTTTATATTCTGTTTATGCCATGTATTAGGGCTCCTAGCATTGTCCTTATTTTTTCTTCCATGATCATTATCATTTTAGATTTTATATTTAGGTCTTTGATCCATTTTGAGTTAGTTTTTGTGCACGATGTGAGGTATGGGTCTTGTTTCATTTTTTTGTAAATGGATATTCAGTTGTGCCAACACCATTTATTAAAGAGACTGTCTTTTCCCCAGTTTACAGACTTTGGGCCTTTGTCAAATATCTGCTGCTCATAGGTGGATGAATTTACTTCTGGATTCTCAATTCTGTTCCATTGGTCTATGTATCTGTTGCTGTACCAGTACCAAGCTGTTTTGACTACAGTGGTGGTATAATAGGCTCTAAAATCAAGCAGTGTAAGGCCTCCCACTTTGTTTTTCTTCTTCAGTAATGCTTTACTTATCTGGGGCCTCTTCCCTTTCCATATGAATTTGGTGATTTGTTTCTCCATCTCATTAAAAAATGCCATTGGAATTTCGATCGGGATTGCATTGTATCTGTAGATCGCTTTGTGCAGAATAGACATTTTCACAATGTTGAGTCTTCCTATCCATGAGCAAGTTATGTTTTTTCACTTACATAGGTCTCTTTTGGTTTCTTGCTTAGTGTCTTGTAGTTGTCTTTGTATAGGTCTTTTACGCCTCTGGTTAGGTTTATTCCTAAGTATTTCATCTTCTTGGGGACAATTGTAAATGGTGATTTGGTGATTTCCTCTTCAACATTCTCTTTGTTGGTGTAGAGGAATCCAACTGATATTTGCATGTTTATCTTTTACCCTGATACTTTGATGAAATCTTCTATTAGTTTCAGTAGTTTTCTTGTGGATTCTTTGGTGTTTTCTGTGTATAAGATCATATCATCTGCAAATAGAGATACTTTTACTTCTTCCTTATCAATTTGGGTGACCTTTATTTCTTTTTTCTGGCCTTATTGCTCTGGCTAGGACCTCCAGCACAATGTTGAATGAGAGTGGTGATAAAAGGCATCCTTGTCTGGTTCCCATTCTCAAGGGAGATGCTTTCAGACTCTCTCCATTCAGAATGATGTTGGCTGTTGGGTTTGTATAAATGCCCTTTATTATGTTGAGGAATTTCCCTTCTATTCCTATTTTGCTGAGAGTTTTTATCATGAATCAGTGTTGGAGTTTGTCCAATGCCTTTTCTGCATCAATTGATAAGATCATGTGGTTCCTGTCTTTTGTTTTATATATGTGATGGATTACATTGATTGTTTTTCTAATGTTGAACTATTGCTGCATACCTGGTGTGAATCTCACTTGGTTGCGGTGAATTATCTTTTTGATATGTTGTTGAATTCTATTGGCTAGAATTTTGTTGAGGATTTTTACGTTTAAGTTCATGAGGGATGATAAACCAAAAAAGAAAAAAAAAAAAACCCGTTTCCGTCAAGTCTATTCCAACTCACAGTGACCCTATAGGACAGAGTAGAACTGCCCCATAGAGTTTCCAAGGAGCGCCTGGTGGATTTGAACTGCCAACCTTTTGGTTAGCAGCTGTAGTTCTTAACCACTATGCAACCAGGGTTCCCTCATGAGGGATATAGGTTGGCATGAGGGATATAGGTCTGCAATTTTCTATTTTTGCGGTGTTTTTACTTGGTTTTGGTATCGGGGATATGCTGGCTTCATAGAATGAGTTTGGGAGTATTCCATCCTTTTCTTTGCTCTGAAATACCTTTAGTAGTAGTGGTAACTCCTCTCTGAAAGTTTGGTAGAGTTCTCTAGTGACACTGTTGAGGTCAGGGTTTTTTTGGGGGGGGGGTAGTTTTTAATTACCCTTTCAATCTCTTCTTTTGTTATGGGTTTATTTAGTTATTCTACTTCTGTTTGTGTTAGTTTAGGTAGGTAGTGTGTTTCTAGAAATTTGTCCATTTCCTCTAGGTTTTCAAATTTGTTAGAGTACAATTTTTCATAGTGTTCTGTTATGATTCTTTTAATTTCAGTTGGATCTGTTGTGATATTGCCCGTCTCGTTTCTTATTTGGGTTATTTTCTTCGTCTCCTGTTTTTCTTTTGTCAGTTTGGCCAGTGGTTTATCAATTTTGTTGATCTTTTCAAAGAACAAGATTTGGTCTTGTTAACTCTTTCAATTGTTTTTCTATTCTCTATTTCATTTCATTCTGCTCTAATTTTTATTATTTGCTTTCTTCTGGTGCCCAAGGGCTTCTTTTGCTGCTCTGTTTCTTTTTGTTCAAGTTGTAGCGTTAATGTTTTGATTTTGGCCCTTTCTTCTTTTTGGATGTGTGCATTTATTGCTATAAACTGACATCTGAGCACTGCTTTTGCTCTGTCCCAAAGTTTCTTGTAGGATGTGTTTTCATTCTCATTTGATTCTGTGAATTTCTTTATCCTGTCTTTAATTTCTTCTATAGTCCAGTAGTTTTTGAGCAACGTGGTGTTCAGTTTCCATGTGTTTGATTTTTTTTTTTTCTTCCTTTTTCTGTTATTGGTTTCTACTGTTATAGCTTTATGGTCAGAAAAGATGCTTTGTAATATTTTGATGCTTTGGATTCTGTTAAGGCTTGCTTATGGCCTAATATGTGCCTCTTCTGGAGAATGTTCCATGTGCGATAGAAAAGAAAGTATGCTTGGCTGCTGTTGGGTGGAGTGTTCTGTATGTATCTATGAGGTCAAGTTGGTTGATTGTGACTTTTAGATCTTCCATGTCTTTACTGAGTTTCTTTTTGGATGTTCTGTCCTTCACTGAAAACAGTGTGTTAAAGCCTCCTACTATTATTGTGGAGCTGTCTATCTCTCTTTTCAATGCTGTTAGAGTTTGTTTTATGTATTATGGAGCCCTGTCATTGAGTGCGTAAGTATTTATTATGGTTATGTCCTCCTGGTATATTGACCTTTTAATCATTATATAGTGTCCTTCCTTATCCTTTGTGGTGGATTTTACATTAAATTCTTTTTTTATCAGAAATTAGTATTGCCGCTCCTGCTCTTTTTTGATTGTTGTTTGCTTGATATATTTTTTTCCATCCGTTGAGTTTTAGTTTGTTTGTGTCATTAAGTCTAAGGTGTGTCTCTTGTAGGCAGCATATAGGCAAATCATGTTTTTTTTTTAATCCATTCTACCACTTTGTTTATTGGTGTATTTAGTCCATTAACATTCAGCGTAATTATTGATAGGTATGAGTTTACTGCTGTCATTTTGATGTCATTTGTGTGTGTGTGTGTGTTGCTGACAGTTTCTTTGTTCTACTTAATTTTCTGTGCAGAGTTGTTTTTATGTATTTTATTTTCATCTTTTTCATTGTTGTTGATTTTGTATTTGCTGAGTCTTTATGTTTTTCTTGTTTTTTATTTTGATGTGTAGGATTGTTAGTTTCCTTTGTGGTTACCTTAGTATGTACTGTATGTACTGCTATTTTTCTAAGTTTAAACCAATTTTTGTGTCTTTTTATCACCTTGGCTTCCTCTCCATATGAAAATCTATGACTACATTTTTTAGCTCCTCTTTTTTGTTTTAGTGTTGTCATCTTTTACAGATTGACTTCTCTGTTTCCCTATTTTCAGTGTTTAGCTTTGATTTATGTTTGTGACTTCCTTGTCTGTGTTGATATCTGGTTGCTCTGCCCTGTGTTCTAGTCTTGGGTTGTTATATGTTGTTACTAATTTTCTAACTGGAGCCCTCCCTTTACTGTTTCTTGTCATTTTGGTTTGGTTTTTGCAAGTTCCCTAAACTTCTGTTTATCTGGAAATCCCCTAATTTTACCATCGTATTTGAGAGACAGCTTTGCTGGATATGTAATTCTTGGCTGGCAATTTTTTTCATTCAAGGCTTTGTATATGTCATCCCATTGCCTTCTTGCAAGCATGGTTTATGTGGAGCAGTCCAAGCTTAGTCTTATTGACTCTCCCTTGTAGGTGACTTTTCATTTAACCCTAGCTGCTCTTAAAATTCTCTCTTCATCTTTGATTTTGGCAAGTCTTGGTGACTTTCTTTTGGAATCTATCTTGTGTGGGGTTTGATGAACATCTTAGATAGATATCTTCTCATCTTTCATGATGTCAGGAAAGTTTTCTGCCAACAAATCTTCAGCAATTCTCCCTGTATTTTCTATTATCACCCCCGTTCTGGTACTACAGTCACTCATAGATTATTCCTCTTGATAGAGTCTCACATAATTCTTAGGATTTCTTCATTTTTTTCTTAATTCTTTTATCTCGTTTTTCCTGAAATATGTTGGTGTCAAGTGCTTTATCTTCAGTCACACTAATTCTGACTTCCATTGCCTCAATTTTGGTCTTATGACTTTCTATTGAGTTATCTAATTCTGAAATTTTATTGTTAGTCTTCTGGATTTCTGTTTGCTGTTTATCTATAAATTCTTGCAGCCTGTTAAATTTGTCATTATGATCTTCTCTAATCTTCTTAATTTCCTCTTTTTCTTTGTTTGTGTGCTGTTTGGTTTGTTCTGCATTTTGCCTGATCTCTTGAAGACTTCTGTATATTAATGTTTTGTATTCTACCTCTGATAATGCTAGGAAGTTCTCTTCATCTGAAAGTTTTCTTGATTCTTTGTTTTGGGAGCTTACTGAAGCAATGAAGTTCTGCTTCTTTATGTGATTTGATATCGACTGTTGTCTCTGAGCCAACAATAAGTTATTATATTTATTTATGTTTGCTTACTGTTTTTTTTTTTTTTACTGTGTCCTGGCTTCTTGTTTTGTTTTTATACACCCAAATAGGCTGCTCATGTGAGCTAGTTTGATTTTGGTGCCTTTGCATCTCTAAAGTCCTGTCGCCAAGTGGCTAGATCTGTTACTAGGTATGTGAACCCTGGAGTCCATTTACTTTTCTTGTATAGATTCAGCTCAGGTGTCCAGGTAGTCAGTCACCAAGTGTGTGGTGCATGCTGGCCCCTACAGTCTTAGATGGGCAGGGGTGATTGGTGTAGGCACAGATGTCTGACTGTAGTAGGAGGTCACATGCTGAACACAGCAGGGTGCTGATAGCTGCCCCAGAGTGTCTGGGAGGAAAGCATGTCCCTGTTCCCTAGAGCGCATAGGTGAGTGGGTTTTGCAGCTGGACTATGGGCACCAAATGCTGTTGGCTGTAAGGATTGGGAGGCACCACTTATTCTTGGACCTGTGTCTTCAGTGGCTAGCTGCTGTGGGTGGAGCCACCAGTCCTCAGGCCCCTGATGTGCTTAATAGGCAGAGCAGTGTCAAATGTCATGAACCTGCCACTCCACCACATAGATGATACAGTTGGAGTTAGGCTTCAGGTATATACCTGTCATACTGTGCTAATAAGGGTCTGCGCTGTTGAAATGGGCCCACACAGGTCTATGTAGGGGTGAAAGGCATTCAAAGTCTGTCGACCCATTATGCCTGTGCCTAGGCAATGGAGCTGTGCTTGCCCTGAGTTCCCGACTTAGGGGAGCCAGCAGATTATTTTTTCCCTGTTTGTTAATTTGTTCTCTCTCCAAGACCAGAAGAGCAGCTCAGAGTGTGTGACAGGTCCTACTTCTGGCCCAGAGGATGCAGCAATCTCTGAAGTTGGCCCAGGACTCAGAGCAGAGCAGAGAAGGTGCCAGTAAATGGGAGGGAGGTTTTTCCCAAAGGGGTGTTTTTGATCCATATGGTAGTTTAGATGCCTGTACTTATCTTTTGCCAGTTGAGCACTGCTTTTCACTGGTTCTGGAGGCTTGAGTAGACTCTCTGCCATTTGGTCTCTTCAGATGTGGAAAACGCATCCCAAGTGCCACTGCTTGCCTCCTTGCTTGCACCAGCCAATCTGGCCTACAGGGTGCTGGTTCCCTCCAGGTCAGGTCTGGCAACTCCTAGCTGTTTCTGAACCATCTCTCCCTGCCCCTGCCACTCAGTCCCATTCCTCAACTTTGCCTTTGATGTTCAGGGCTCTTAGATTGTCATATATAATTGATTCACTTGTTTTTTTTGGGTCTTTGTTGTAAGAGGAATCACAGGAAAGGTCTGACTACTCCACCATCTTGGCCTCCCCCCCCAGCCATTTGTCTTTTGAGTATGTTCTGACCTGAGGGGCTCATCTTCTGGCACTATATCAGAAAATGTTCCCTTGCTATTCATAAGGTTTTCACTGGCTAATTCTTTTCAGAAGTAGACCATTGGGTCCTTCTTCCTAGTTTGTCTTGGTCTGGAAGCTCAGCTGAAACCTGTCTGCCATGGGTGACCCTGTTGGTATTTGAATACCAGTGGTGCAGCTTCCAGCATCACAGTGACACACAAGCCCCCACAATACAACAGACAGACACGTGGGGCAACAGATGAGGTCACCATGAGTTGGAATCAATTCAACGGCAACTGGTTACAATATCATTAATAACACATGCAAGTAAAATTTTGCTGAAGATCATCCGAAAGCAACTGAAGCAGTATATTGACAGGGAACTATGGGAAATTCGAGCCAGATTTAGAGGAGGATGTGGAACCAGGGATATTATGCTGATGTTAGATGGATCATGGCTGAAAACAGAGTATACCAGAAAGATGTTTACCTGTGTTTTATTGAATATGCAAAAGCATTTGATTGTGTGGATCATAACAAATTATGGATAACATTGCAATGAATGGGAATTCTACAACACTTAATTGTGCTTGTAAGGAACCTGTACGTAGATCAAGAGGCAATCATTCAAAGTGAACAAGGGGATACTTTGTGGTTTAAAGTCAGGAAAGGTGTATGTCAGAGTTGTATCCTTTTACCATACTTATTCAATCTATATATTGAGCAAATAATCCAAGTATCTAGACTATATGAAGAAGAATGGGCATGAGGATTGAAGGAACACTCACGAACAACCTGCGTTATGCAGAAGACACAACCTTGCTTGCTGAAAGTGAAGAGGGCTTGAAGCACTTACTGATGAAGATCAAAGACTACAGCTTTCAGTGTGGATTATACCTCAACATAAAGAAAAGAAAAAGCCTCACAACTGGACTGATGAACAACATCATGCTAAACAGAGAAAAGATTGAAGTTGTCAAGGATTTCATTTTACTTGGATCCACAATCAACATCCCTGGAAGCAGGAATCAAGAAATCAAAAGATGCATTGCATTGGGCAAATCTGCTGCAAAAGACCTCTTTAAAGTGTTAAAAAGCAAAAATGGCACCTTAAAGACTAAGTTGCGCCTGACTCAAGCCATGTTGTTTTCAGTTGCCTCATATTCATGCAAAAACTGAACGATGAATAAGGAAGACAGAAGAAGAATTGACACCTTTAAATTGTGGTTTTGGTGAAGAATATTGACTGTACCTCGGACTGCCAAAAGAATGAACAAATCTGTCTTGGAAGAAGTACAACCAGAATGTTCCTTAGAAGCAAGGATAGTGAGATTATGTTTCACATACTTTGAACATGTTATCAGGAGGGATATGTCCCTGGAGAAGGACATCATACTTGGTAAAGTAGAGGGTCAGTGAAAAAGAGGGAGACCATCAATGAGATGGATTGACACAGTGGCTGTAAAAATGGGCTCAAAGATAACAAAAATTGTGAAGATGGCACAGGACCAGGCAATGTTTCATCCTGTTGTACATAGAGTCGCTATAGGTGGGAACCAACTCGACAGCATCTAACAACAATACATGTTTTATTTAGGGGACCACTGAAATTGTCCACAGGATCCAAGTAAAGAAGCTAGAATGGCGGAATGGCTTGTTGGTGGGTGCCATTGAGTCAGTTCCAACTCATAGTGACCCTATAGGATAGAGTAGAACTTCCTTATAGGTTTTCCTAGGCTGTAACCTTTAGGGGAGCAGATTGCCAGGTCTTCTATCCTGTAGAGCTGCTGATGGGTTAGAACCACCAACCTTTCAGTTAGCAGCTGAGAGTTTAACCACCAGAGCTCCATATGGAATGGCTTGTAGCAGGTACTAATACTTTGGAGAAAGAAGCTCTGCCCATTGGCTTTCTCGAATCCTGGTGTATTAGTATTCACTTAGTCCAAGGAATTCATAAGCACTAAAAGAGAAAAATATACTAAGGGAAAAGGGACTTAGTAGTTCCATTAAATCTCCAATAGATAGCTTTCAATTCTTCTGTTGCTATTCTCAACACTCCATAGAGAATGCCTTAGAAAAGTGTATTTCGCAATGTCCAGCCAGATGTATACTAACAGGCAGTTAGTAGTACTCAGTATTTACTACACGTGGATCACTATACAAATTAGTTCAACACTAAGAACAACAAGTAACCTGTTGCTGTGGAGTTGATTCCAACTCATGGACACCTCATCTCTGTCAGAGTAGAACGGCACTCTATATGGTTTTCATTGGCCAATTTTTTGGAAGTAGATCACCAGACCTTTCTTCTGTTGTGCCTCTGGATGGGCTTGTACCATCAACGTTTCAGTTAGCTTTCAAGTGCATTAACCATTTGACTACCCAGGGACTTCACATTAAGAATAAAAAGAAAAAAAAAAAAACAGTTACCATAGAGTTGATTCCCACTCCTGGTGGTCCCATGTGTTTCAGAGTAGAACCATTTCATAGGACTTTCAAGGCTGTGACCTTTCAGAAGTAGATCATCAGGTCTTTCTTCCAAGGTACCTCTGGGTGAAACTGCCAACTTTTTGGTTAGTAGTAGACTGCTTAACCATTTGCCCCACCCAGGAACTCCACACTAAGAATACAAGTGACTTTATACGGAGCCACAAGTGTCTTTACAGGTCAGGGTTGATTTACAATAGTCCAAGGTTAAATCCATTGCAAGACCATCATGTGCATACACCAATAGAATGATGATTGCATTAGTGAGGGAATAATACTATCAATTAGAAGGGTTACAAATTACAGAACACAACACAGTCCTTGTCTCAAGAAGCCTACTTTCTAACTGGAGACGTCGCTCACACACGCTAGATAGCAAGTCAGAGAACACTGGGATGTAAAATGCTAAGGAGGCACCATTGAGAGGCGATCATAAAGTTGAGTGGAATTAACCAAATAGGTCTTACTGCAAGAGGTAAAATTTTTAATTATACTGATAAACACATGACTGCTTTTTTGGATATAGTTCAGTTTGGTTTCAAAGAATTTGATTAAGAGACAGTTAAAAATGATGAAGGATATCGTAGGCTGACAAAAAAGGAAGCAATTGTGCTTGCTGGACAAATTCGTTAGTACACCCTCAGGGCCTACCCAGGAAGAATCTCTAAATAGGAAATGAATTAATACGAAAAGAAATGGCCACCAGAGAAGAAGAGCTTAAGGGGCAGGATAGAGACAATCTGGCTCCAGAATTCTGTTCTTTCCCTGACATACCCACTGCCCGTCCTCCTGCCAATGGACTTGTTTTGTAGCAGAAAGGTGTTTCCCCAGCAGAAATGAGCAGCAAAGATGCCAAAAAAGGAGTGCAGCTTTAACCATCAATCCTCACTTGCATTCATCTCATAAACCTGCTTATTTTTCTGGTTGACTTGATGGGAAAAGCATTGTTTCTGAAGAACAGCCTGCTGAGAGACCGTGGCCGACTGAACCCACAGAGGGGCTTGCTCTAGGGATCAGCACCTGGCCTGTGTGTTTCAGCTCCAACCAGCTGCAAGTCATACAGCTAGACTGAGCATTTCCGGTCCTTGCACTTCATTTCCATTCAATCAGCATTTGTCCAGTGCCCACGTGGAGGTCCCACTTTGATCTGGTGGCTGTGCTGGGCACAAGGGATGATGAGGTGAATACAATATGTTTGCTCTGTGCGGTTCACAGCAGAGTCTATGAGTGCTGGAATGATGGCATTATGGGAGTACAGTGCAGGGCACGCAGCTCAGCTTGGGGGGTTAGGGAAGGTTTTTAGTGGGCTATGAGCTCCGGGTACCCATAAAGGGTACTTTTTAAAAATAAAAACAACTGAGCTTTTGTTTATTTAAAGGAAAATGGGAATAGGAAATGCCTTGTAACCATAAAGAATGAAATTATTGGGGTGGGAAGATTTTGGAAGAAGTAACAAAATCTGTGAATACATAGTGTTATGGATTGGATTGTATGCACCCCAAAAGATATGTTGAAGTCTTCACCTCTGGTACTTGTGAATGTAACCTTGTTTTGGAAATGGGGTCTTTGAAGATGCTATTAGTTAACACGGGGTCATATTAGAGTAGGGTCACTTTAATCCAATATAACTAGTATCCTTATAAAAAGGGGAGAAGAGACAAGAGACAAAGGCATACAGAGGGAAGGTCATGTGAAGAGAGAGACAAAGATTGGAGTTATGCGTCTATAAGACAAGGAACACCAAGGATTGCCAGGAACACCAAAGCTAGGGAAGAGGCAAGGAAGAGTCTTTCCTTAGAGCCTTGAGAGAAATCATGGCCCTACTGACATCTTGATTTTGAACGACTAGCTTCCAGAACTGTAAGGCAATGAATTTCTGTTGTTTTAAGCGACCAAGTTTGTGGTGTTTTCTTATGGTAGCCCTAGGAAATTAGTACACATAGTTCAGCTGTGAAAGGAATAAAACCAAAAAAAAAAAAGAAACCAAACCCAGTGCCGTTGAGTTGATTCCGACTCATAGCGACCCTATAGGACAGAGTAGAACTGCCCCATAGAGTTTCCAAGGAGAGCCTGGAGGATTCAAACTGCCGACCCTTTGGTTAGCAGCCATAGCACTTAGTCACTATGCCATCAGGGTTTCCGTGAAAAAAATAAATAATCCACAAATGATTTATTCATACCTGCAGTAAAAATAGCTATAGCTACATTATACTTGGAGTTAGAAGTTTTGAGGGTAACAGATGCCAAGTTACTTCAAGGATGAGGCAAAGGACCTAGAAAACCTACTAGCTAAGTAATACCTCCAGGAAAACATAGTATGGGTATTACGAAAAAAAAAAAAAAAAAAAAAAAACATGTATATGGAAGTACTAGGCTTCATTTTAATTGATGGACATTTCATAGGCTAGAGTGTATTTTTATAAAAAGAATATGCTTTGGAAATCAGGCTTGAAGGCATAAAGGGGAAGAGGAGCACAGAAGGGGACCTCAGCCACTAGAGGGGTTCAGAAGTAAAAGCCGGTGTGGTTTAGCTTCTCAAAGCTGTCCTCAATCCCCTTCTTCCTTTACTTTTTCCTATTCTGGAAGCTGAACAGGCACAGGACCTGCTTCCCATACTCCTTTGCAGCTGTGAGTGGCTGTTTAATCCATTTTTAGTGAATAAGGTATTAAGTAGATTTGCACGGAGACTTTTGGGAAAGATATTTTGCATTCTGACTAAAAGGACAGGAACTTTCCTTTTCCTTTGATTCCTGCTTGGGGTGCTGAATTGAGGACAAAATCTTGCAACCATGAAGCAATAACCACAAGGACAAAAACCACACCTTGAAGTTGGCTGAGCAGAAAAATGATATGCCTTGGCAGCCTACTAGTTATTGAGCCATCTAATAAATCCTGAAAATGCTTACCTCCAGACTTCAAATTGTAAACAATACAACTGAAAACATGTTTTTCTGTTTATGCCGTCGAAATCAATCTTAATTCACATAGAGGGATTAAGGAAGATGCCAGCTGGTAGAAACAAGATTTTCTTATCTCTACTCATGGGTGAAAGAGTGGCAGTCTGTAAAAATCACAGCTTTGGAAACCCTATGGGGCAGTTCTCCTTTGCCCTACATGGTTACTATGAGTTGGAGTTGATTTGATGGCAATGGTTTTTAATGGGTACCCCCTCTTCACACACACATCCCACCTTTTACCACTTGAATTAAGGTAGATGGAAGTTATATGAAAAATTATCACATGAAGGATACATAAATATAAGATAATACTGTACAAAAGGAGATAAACAACTAATATTTATTTCCAATTTATGAATTCATAGACATTATTGAAGAAAAGAAGAACTGAGGGGAGAACCAAATGGTAAGATAATTAAACAGATCACCAGAGAAAGTTATAGGATTCGTCTACATTTTCTTATGATACACACACACATACTACTATGTATTCTCCATCTATGATATTTTAAGTAATTCAGCCTTGTTTAAGTGCTAGGAGTTGGATTGCCTCATCTTTTGAGATCTACTTGCAGTGACAGAGTAGGGGCATATGAGCAAGTGGGAATTTGGTTTCCTCTGCCCTATTTTGCCTTATCTTTTTGTCTGAGGTGAGCCCCAGGCATTGGTGGTCTAATGTGTCTCTTCTTCCTTCCTTGTCTGTTCTCCTATGCTATGGCTTTTCTTTCCCATCTACCTTTTACTCAAGAAGTATCTAATGAGCATCCCTGCCTGCATGCCCCTCAGAGGTTTTCTCCTCTCTGCCATCTATCTGCTTTTCCTCTGTGTGTCCTTTCCTACACCCTGCCTGGCGTTCTACGCTTTCTCTCCTTTTCCCTTCTTATTTTGTTATGTCCTTCCTCTCACTTTTTCACCCTTCTACTCTTCCCTCCTTCTCACCTTTCCTTGTAGGAAAATGATAGTTAACTATAAAACTATACCTTTTGAAGATACTCATTTATTAAGCAGATTACTGAGCAGAAATTAATCTACCATACGAGGTGACAAAATGATGAAATTTTACATCATCTAATTTCCATAAACCAACACTATTTAACCTTCTACTTTGAAATCTTCTTTTACCACAAAAAGGGAGAGACTTTCACTCCTGCTTCATGAGCACCTTCTCTCCCTCTCAGTTTCTTTCCCTTTTCTAGTCTCATTCTCTGGAGAAGCCATTTTGACTTAGAATAGTGATGATAGAATCCACATTAGAATACCAATGACTGGAGCAGCACCTCAGATAAATTAAGTCTGAATCTCAGGGGTAAGCTCAGGCATTGGTATGTTTAAACACACCCTAAGAGATTTTAATGTGTAGCCAAAAAAGATAAGAACCAATATTCCAGAGCATGCATTCTCAACATAGTACTGTCTATTAAAATAGTATACATAAATTTGGGGTGGGGATATAAGGAAACCCCCATTGAGCTGAGAATGGTAAAATTAAGGAGAAAAAAAAAATCTCCTCATGAGGGTATCATCAGGACTTCCCAAAAGGGTAAGAGGGGGCTGAGATGACAATGTGTGGGCGCTGCCCACGTTCAGGGGTGTGCCCAAAGTTAAAATTGTTTCCAAAAACCCCTGCGTTACCACAGATGCACTGAGCTTGGTCACAGTTATATTTAGAAACAAAGCAACATACACATGGAGGTATTCCATAAGACATAATAATGTTAAAAAAGAAAAACTTCCTACCACCCTAGAAAGAAAATAAAGTTTTACACACTAGTCATCTTGTTGAAAAGTATCCAAAAAAAAATATGCTTTTTAACTTAGTGGGATCAAGCATGACAATTTCTAGGGTGGGTAATTTCACAAAAAATTTTCCCAGGTAGTTTTAGTGAACGTTTTAGGAAGCTGTTTGGTTCCATTAATGATTCAGGTTTAGAGTCTTGTGTGTGTGTGTGTGTGTGTGTGTGAGAGAGAGAAAGGCTGAGAGAGAAAGAGAAAGAGATTGATACAAGAAGGGATCAGCACAGTTGGTGGAAGTCATATTAGAACAAAATCTGTGAAAGATGATTTGGCAATACTATTTTTTTAAAAAACTTATAATTTTACATTTCTCTTCCAGGGATTTATGCTAAGGAAAAAATTATAAAATGATGGCAAATATAAACTATTTATAATAACAAAATATTAGATATAGTCAGTATGCAATAAAATAAAATAATTAATTACGATATACACCTACAATGGAATATATTATATATTTATCAACAATAATGTTGCAGAAAAAATTTTAGTGATGTAAAAAAGTTAACTATGCATTGCTCGTGAAACAAAAAGTCAGGTTGCATAACGCATGTACCATATGGCCTCATTTGTGTTAAAAATATGTATTTATTATTAGAAAATGAGACTGAATGACTATGACATCAAAATTTTTACAGTAGTTATTTATTAGAATGCAAAATCCTTGAAAAGAGGGAACAAATAGCTGTACTTGGATCATATATTGATTCAAATATATTTTGTTGAGTTTTATTAAGTTATATCATAGTATTCTGAGTGATTTTGATTTTCTTGTCATCTTTATTGTCTAAATTTCTTGCAACTAATAGACATTACTTGAAAATGGGAAAATATCAAATTTTATACTGTAAAAATATATGCATATGGACAAAAACTGAAATAAATATTTCTCTGAAAGAAATATAGAAATGTGAAATTAATTTTTATTTAAGTGGTAGGATAATATTATAATGGATACTTTTTAACTTCAGACTTTGTGACTCCCCTGAATTCATTAAAAAAATAAAATAAAATGAAATTCCTCACTATTCTCTACCATATCCCAAAATCAATTTCAAAGATATTAGAGACTTAAATATAAAAAAAACTTAAAATATTTTTAGATGAAAACATAGGATAATATCTTTATGACATCTGGGAAAGAAAATATTTCTCAGATAAGATTTTTGCTCTGAAGGGACCCATTTATTGAAATTCGACAACGTTAAAATTTAGACTTTCTGAAAATCCAGTCTAGAATTTGGAGATGATATTTGTGACATACATGTCTAACAAAAAACTAGTAATAAGAATCTATATAGACAGCCTACCAATTAACAAGAAAACAACAAACAGAATAATAGAAAAACAATGGGAAAAATGAGCAAAAAACATGCAGGCATGAATCAGCCTAAATAATTAATAAGCATATGAATACATTTCAAACTCCTTAGGAATCAGGGAAATTTATACCAAATTCAGGATGAGATACTATTTGATATCTAACAGATTGGCAAAAGTAAAAAAAGTCTTACATCAAGTGTTGGTGAGAACATGGAACAATGGGACATCTTAGATACTACAGACAGACGTGTAAAACGTTTCAATCATTTTGAAAAATGTGACATCTTCATTTTTATAACCTTCAACCTGCCAATTTTACTCTTGGATATATACCCAAGGGAAATTTTGACACCTGCGTGCCAGGAGATTTGGACAAGATTGCTCAATTACATCAAGAACTGGATTCAACACAGATGCCGATAAACAGGAGTACAGATAAATAAACGAGACCTATTCACGCCGTTAAATAGTATGCACCAGTGAAAATGAAGAATATTACACTCATCAACAGAGATTATGTTGGGTAAAAAGGGCAACTCACAAAAGAATAATTACATGAAGTTCAAAACCAAGTAACACATTGTTTAGTGATAAACGCATATGTGGTAACACAAGGAAGAAAACCAAGGGAATGATAAATTAAGAGGGAAGGGTATATGAGACTTCAAAGGTGTTACTAATGTCTGATTTCTTAAGCTCAGTGGTAGGTATACAGACATCTGTTTTATTATTATTCTTTGGTCTTTATATGTGTGTTATAGATATGCTTTTGCTTCTATTAAATATTTAGTTACAGTTTTTTAAAGAATAAAAACATTGAAAATGACAGAGAACTTTATTAGAGTCAGCATGAATAGTCTATACATTCCTCTTAGAGATAATCTACCATGAGTTTTTAAGACAGATTGCAGTTTTAAACTTGACTGTGTGTGACATTTCTGAGCCTCAGTTTCCTCATTTATCAAATAGAGATAATACCTAATTCATAAAGTATTAAGATTAAATTGGACATGCCTGGCTACCATTACTGAACATTTTGATTAAAGATTCTTTAGAAGAATTCCAATCAAAAGGGGACCTGGGGGGAAAGTAGAACAGAATTTCAAACCCTCATGGAATCCAGATTTTATGGACCAGTGGAAGGCTGGACGAACCCCAGAAACTATAGTCTTTAAACCTTAAACCAAAAATATTCCCTGAAATCTTCTTAAAACCAAACAAGAGTTTAGCTGAACTAGTAAAAAATGCCTGCCTTGAGCATTGTGCTCTTTTAAGGACAATCTATATGGGATCAATGAGTGGAAATCGACCTGAAGGCAAAGGGTTATATGGAATCAAGTTGACAACAACCGTAGGGAACAGTGAGTTTATATTAATGGGTGAGGTACGACTCAGAAAAGGAGGGTAAAAATGGTTACACGACTTGAAGAATGTAATCAATGTTGCTAAATTGTACATACAGAAACTGTTGAATTGGTGAGTGTTTTGCTGTGTATATTCTCAACAACAAGTAAAATTATTAAAAAAAGAGATTAAATTAGATAATTTTTTTTTTAAATCTAGTTTATATAGGCAAATATATAGAAATCAGTGTTTATTAGTAGTTATCGGGGCAGGAGAGAGGGAAGAAGAAAAGGGGAACCGTTGTTCAGGAGGAATTGAGTATATGTTGGGGTGATGGAAAATTTGGCAACAGAGATGGGTGACGGTTGCACAACATGACGAATGTAATCAGTGTCACTGAGACGTACATGTTAAAAAAATTGTTTTGAATTGGCAAATGCTGTGTTATATACATTTTTACAGTAATTAAAAATAAAGTGAAAAAAATCTAGTTTATGGACTGCCATAAAATAAGCATTCAACATATGTGGCTATTATTATTAAAACATCGTATGAGGGAACAGTTCTTTAAAAACAGAAATAAGAATTATATTCGGTCTTCTGAAATGAACTACATGATTACAAAGATACTGAAATAAAAAATAAAAAAATATTTTATTTATTTTTTTTATTAAATTAGTGCTGCATTCTTTATCATGTTGCTCCCAGTTTAAAAAGTAAGTTTTATCCAAATAACCCGAAATAATTGCTACACATCATCTAAACTTTCTTACATTCCTGTGTCAGCCTATTTTGAATGTGACAGTTACATATGACTTGTACTTTGTCCTTAATGTTAGGCTTGACTATTAGAATTATTACGAGTCCTCGGAAACAGATAATGGTGATGACTGAACAACATAATAAACATATCATGAATGTCACTGAATTAGACATTTAAAAAGTGTTAAAATTACAGAGGTTTTGTTACATATATATTTACCACAATTGAAAGAATAGATAGTGACTATGGGTTTTCAGACAACAGGCATTGAAAATCATTCACGCTGATGTTCACTTCTCAACCAAAGGTTAAAGGAGAAGAAATGTGAAGTAACATTTAAAAAGGAGATTCAAGGCGACAGGGTGAACACGTGTGGGAGAGATGCCTTAAGTGACACAAGGACTCAGAGAGACAGAGACCCGGCTCCTCCAGAGGTCAGGGTTTTTACATGGGCACTCCATCTGGATGACATCATCTGATAAAGTTATATCAAAGCTAATTGGTTTTACAACCCTGGAGAGGTGGGTTTAAGGTGGCTTTCACCGACAAAAGTCAAACTACTTAAAAGAAAAAAAAAAAAAAGTTACTTGGCTCAGACTTCTGAACCAGAAAGAGAAGACAGAATTTCCTCCAATCGAAAGGAACCAAGAGAAATATCACATTTCCTGGCTGCCCACTCCATTTACCACACCCCTCCCCCAGCTCCCCTTGAGCAACAGAAAAAGCAATCACTAGTGAATTCATGGTCCTGTGAGCCAGACTTTCCTTGCCCCAGTGTGATTCAGCCGTGCAACCCAGGGAGGAGGAGGAGGAGGCAGTCAACGAGCTCGGCAACTTCTGAATGCTCTGGCCTGGCTTTCAGTATTAGACATTCGGAGTTTTTGAAAATTAACACTGGAACAAAAGTGACTAGCATACTCCGTGTCCCCTTCACCCGCCCTCAGTCAAAATTTTATGTTAGGTTTCTTTGGGGCCACTTAAAAAAAAAAAAAGAACTCGAAACACTATCTAGACATTGAGAAATCAAATCAATACTAAAGCATGTTGTACCAATTACCACCACCTATGAGGGATTTTACTACACGCTGGAGGAAAAACGTGTTTTACCATAAATGACACTACCGAAGCTGTCATCAGCGCTCTTTCCTCTCTCTTTCCAGCCTATCTAGTTAATCACGCATGACTGCAGCAAAGTGATGTCATAATTTCAGTCTCACAGCCTTATCTACGCCTGGAATGAGAAAACCTGTGTGACTGAGGGGCTGTAGATGTTGATGGCACGGCCCCTTGGGCATACGAATCGCAGCAGGAGTTTTTCCACTGTGGTCTTGCAAGAATATCTGTGACACCCGAACCCGCTGAGAAGTGCCCTCCAATAATCCACAGACCAGATGGGAACTCCAGTGCACCTTGCTGACTTTCCTGCCCTACACAGTTCTGAGATAAACTTCTAATAATAAACGCAATTTCCTGTCCCCTGGTCTGCCTTCAGGGTTTTCAAAACCCAAAAGACAACCTAAAACAACATCCACGTCCAGAAGAAACACTGTTCACCTCTTGTGGGGTTGATCACTCTGAGATGCCCCCATTAGCTCTTGTTTTGCAATTCTTCTCTGACAGGCTCTGGGTGATGGCCATAGCAGATATGCTTCCAGTGTGTGAGCTTCACAAAAACGGGGAGTGTGCACTCTCCCAGACCACCTGAGTGAAATCAACACTTCACGCCTAAACCTCACAGGGCTCCCTAACCTGAGGAGGGTGAATTGTTGTCCCCAGCTGTAGCCACAACAGTGTGGGGTGGTTTTCTAACCTAGCAGAGGAAGCAGGACTCTCTGTGGCCACTCAAAATCCACTCTAACTCTCTAACACATGATAGAACATTGTGGAAAATGTCCAAAGGATGAAAGAATAAGGATCCCCACATATGGATTGGGGCTGACAGGTATTTGGACAATTGCCCTTCTGATGAGGAGAGTCTGAACCTTGATGACCAAAGCTTTTGGAAAACCTCTGAATTGGATTTAAAAAAAAAATTTTTTTCTTAATATTTCTGAATTGGATTTTAACAATACCTATCCTATTCGTTGAATGTGTTTCATAGAAGCTCAGGGTAAAATACTTGAATATAGACTCTTTTCCAATTACAAAGTCCCTGGATGATTTAAACAGCTAACATATGCACTGCAAACCGAAAGGTTAGTGGTTTGTGTCCACCCCGAGGTCCCTTGAAAGAAAGGCCTAACGATCTCCTTCTAAAAATCAGCCACTGAAAACCCTATGGAGATCAGTTTAGTTCTGACACACATGGGGTCGGCATGTGTCAGAATCAACTTGATAGCCACTTTTTTTTTCCTAGTTACAAGTGTGGCTTTAAAGAAATGTTCCCAATGTTAAGAAATAAAATTAGCCCCAACTTTTTCTTAACAAAGTTAACATTTGCTTAAAAAAAAAAAAAGCGGGATTTAACAACCTTTGTACATCTGATTCTCCCACACAGGCTTCCCAGGAACTGGGACAAACGAACAAGTAATGTGTACGATTTAATACTTTATCTAAAAAATATAGACGGCAACCAAGCTTTTTTTTATTGTTATTTATAACTTCAACTGCCTTTTACGGAGGACGTATGCTGGTACTATGAGTCGGAATCGACTCGACGGCAGTGGGTTTGTTTTGGTTTTTTTGGTATGCTGGTAACAGAGTGTACTTTTATTTTGTTGAACAACTTGGTGGAGTCTGGGTTTGGGAATGTGGAGGTAGGAGCTGGAGTGGAGCGGAATTACTCTTCCTCAGAGAGGAAAGAAAACTTAAAGGTTCTGGGGATAGTCAGAGGGGTGAGGAGAGTGAATAACCGGGAGGAAGAAGAGCCAGGAAAGTTTGTAATGTCTTAATTGTTTCGCCTTTCCCGTCAACTTTCAATACAGGACCAAAAGTGTAGAGCTAGAAGGGGTAATTTAATCTCGTTTACTTAACAGATAATGAAACAGAGGTCCAGAGAGGCTGGTGGTGGATTAAGGTTATACAGATAATTACTCAGAGGTAAAATGGGAACTAGAAACGAGGGATGCTAATTTGTAGTCCATTGCTTTTCCCAGTATAAAGGAATTGTGTCTCCCATGGAGGGTCTTACAAACCATTCAAAGAGCCCTCGATAGATGGCTTAACATTAAACGACACGGCTTCCAGGTGTTTCTCATTCAGTCCTGAATTAGAACATTTTCATCCCTGAAAGAATGTAAAGCATGTACGATAACTCTTAGTTTGGTTTCCTCTGTGAAATTAATCTGAATTCTGCTTCCTTGGAGATGGTATGGATGTGCTTCGGGAATGTCAGCGGAAGCCACAGTAATGCTCAGGCTCCAAAGCCATCTTGAGTTAAATTTTGCTTATATCACCATGTTGAGCATCAGATGGATCCAGGTCTGCTGATAAAAATTTTTATAGACAAATAATGAAGAAACAATGTAGGACTTAGTATACAGGCTATTTTTTCCTCTAATTTATTTGCTAATTAATTAAATAATGTAATATCCCATGAACCCAGCACCCAAAGCAAGAGTTAAAATATTACCGTCCATATATACATCCATATTTACATGTATATATATATATAACCCATTGTTGAGTTGGTTCTGACTCATAGTGACCCTGTAGGACAGAGTGGAACTGCCCCATAGGGTTTCCAAGGAGTGGCTGGTGGATTTGAACTCCCGACCTTTTGGATAGCAGCCAATCTTTTAACCACTGCACCTACCAGGGCTCCAGATATATACACGTATAGATATATACACACACTCATATATGTAATATTCTTCACATATACTTATCAAGAATATCTAATCCCATATGAATATGTGTATGCTAGCTGTTATTATTTCCTTGCTTGTGTGTGTGTGTGTATAAATATGTGTGTATGTGTGTGTGTGGGTACGTTCTCAATATATATTGAGACATATAAACACACATATGTATTTATACACACACACAAGGAAGGGAATAATAATAGCTAACACACACGCACATATATAGTTGTATACTCACATATCTATACATATTTTACTTTCGTATCCACTGTCTTATCTAGTGCTGCTATAAAAGAAATACCACAAATGGATGGCTATAACAAACCAAAATTTATTTTCTCACAATTTAGGAGACTAGAAGTCTGAATTCAGGATGCTTGCTCTAGGCAAAGGCTTTCTGTCTCTGTCGGCTTTGGAGGAAGGTCCCTGTCTCTTTGAACTTCTGCTCCCGGGCAATCTTCATGTGGTGTGTCATGTCTGCCTCTCTAGCTTGCTTGTTTGATCTCTTTTACATCTCAAATGTGATTGATTTAAGACATACCCTACACTAATCCTGTCTCACTAACATAACAATGATAACCCATTTCCAAGTAGGATTATAACCACAGGTATAGAGATTAGGATTTAAAGCACATATTTTGGGGGGACACAATTCAATCCACAACATTCTACCCTTTGGCCCACCAAATTTCATGTCCTTGCCACATGCAAAACACATTCACCGAATCACATTATCCCAAAAGTCTTAAATTAACTCCAAGTCCAAAATCTCATCTTTTGAATCATCTAAATCAAATATGGATGAGACTTCCTGGGGAAAAATTCCTCTTGATCTGTGAACCTGTG
Organism: Elephas maximus indicus; assembly: GCF_024166365.1. NCBI lineage: Eukaryota > Metazoa > Chordata > Mammalia > Proboscidea > Elephantidae > Elephas > Elephas maximus. Next base: position 207,674,531 of record NC_064819.1, on the reverse strand, counting down.
AAATCTAGACTACAAGTTATCTGTTCCCAAAGAACAATGGTGGACAGGCACAAGATAGCATTTCTATTAAAAATTGGAGAAATTGGAGGGAAAGAGGGATAATGGGCACCACATAAATCCAAAACCTAGCAGAAAAATTTACGAATTAGCTCTTAAGGCTTGAAAATAATCTTCTGTCCATTGGGACCATATGGGCAAGGGCCCTGACCTCCTGACTGGATGTTGGCCATACCTTCTGGATTCTGAGTAGAGGCCCTTTCACTCTGGGCTTCAGTTCCACCCCCCAGAACCACTGGGATGGCAACTCTACTCCCTGGGATTTGGGCGGCCCCATTCTCCCAGTCCATCTGAGTGGTGACCCCAACACAGCCCCAGCAAGCCCTGTTCTTGTGCCCTTTGAGCATGGCAGCCCTGTCTCCTCAAGTTTGGGCAGTGGCCCCATGCCCATGGCATACCTTAATGGCAGCTCCATACTCTGGAACAGAGTTGGCGAAGATCTGACTCTTTTGAAACCTAAGAGGCTATGGGCCACCCTTTAAGATCCAGGAGACTGTGGCCCCACCCTTCGAAACAGAGAAGGCCCTGCTTTCCTTGCTCCTTTCAACAGCTCTGCTGATTTTTGAGCTGCTCCAGGCATGTCCTTTTCTTTTCTTGAAGGACAACAGATGAAGCTCCTTTGGTCTTTTTCCTGCCTGTAGAATTCCAAGAGGCAGGCAGTGTTCTTTCCTTTTGTTCTTTCTCTGTCACCTTCAGTCTAAGCTGATGGGTTTTCTGCTGTGGTAGTTGATTAGACCCAGCAGTCACAGGCCTAATCTCTTCACCAAAAGATTGTGTAGCCATGTCCATGATGAACATTCTAGTACATGTGTCAGTTTGTACAACAGAATTTTCCAAATCTTTAAGTTCTGTTTTCATTTTGCACAGCTCATTTTTAGGTCCATCTCTTTCCTCTCGAAATTTACTGTACGCAGCAAGAAGAAACCTCTTGGCCCTTTTATGATCTTGCTTAGAAATCTCCTCAGCCAGATATCCAAGTTTATCACTTAGAAGTTCTACCTTCCACCAAACATTTGAACATAATTCAGACGAGTTCTTTGCCACTGCATAAAAACATCATCCTTTCTCCATTGTCCAATCATGTGTTCATCAGTTTATTTTAAAGCCTGACCAGAAGTACATTTAACATCCACATTTCTAGCAACATCCTGTAGCTGGCGACTTATGTATTCTCTGAGACAACAGAGACTTTCTCTATGGCTCTCCTCATTTCCATCTGAACCCTCACCAGAATTGCCTTTGACGTCCATAACTCTACCATGGGTCTTTTCAAGGCAATTTCGGCTTTCCCTATTAAAAAAAAAAGATAGGCACTTTAAAACTCTTCCAGCCTCTACCCATTACCCAATTCCAAAACCACTTCCACTTTGTAGGTATTTGTTAAAACAACACCCCACTCTTCTGGTATCAAATTCTTAGTTATCTAGTGCTGCTATAACAGAAATACCACAAATCTGTGACTTCGACAAACAGAAACTTATTTCCTCCCAGTTCAGGAGGTTAGATGTCTGAATTCAGGATGCCAGCTCTAGGTGAAGGCTTTCTCTCTCTTTCAGCTCTGGAGGAAGGTCCTTGTTCCTTTGAGATTTTACCCTGGGTGATCTTCATGTGGTGTGTCATCAATCTTTCCCCATCTCTACCTCTCTAGCTTGCTTGTTTAATCTCTTTTATATCTCAAAAGAGATAACTGAAGACACACCCTACACTAATCCTGTCTTATTAACATAACAAAAAACTCATTCCCAAATGTGATTATAACTAAAAACATAAACCAAACCAAACCCACTGCTATCGAGTCCATTCTGACTAATACCAACCCTATAGGACAGAGTAGAACTGCCCCATAGAGTTTCCAAGGAACGACTGGTGGATTTGAACTGCCAACCTTTTAGGTAGCAGCCATAGCTCTTAACCACTACGTTATCAGGGTTTCCATCCACTAGCATAGAGGTTAGGATTTTCAACACAAATTTTGAGGGACACAATTCAATCCATAACATTCACCTATCTATATCTACTTATCTATTTATATACAGATAAATGACTGAAGATCTCTTTAAAATATTAAAAAGCAAAGATGTCACTTTGAGGACTAAGGTGTGTCTGATTCAAGCCACGGTATTTTCAATTGCCTCATGTGCATGCAAAAGCTGGACAATAAATAAAGAAGACCAAAGAAAAATTGATGTCTTTGAATTACAGTGTTGGCAAAGAATATTGGATATAGCATGGACCGTCAGAAGAACAAACAAATCTGTCTTGGAAGAAGTACAGCCAGAATTCTCCTTAGAAGTGAGGATGGCAAGACTTCGTCTTACGTACTTTGAACATGTTATCAGAAGGGAACAGTCCCTGGAGAAGAACAAAGTGGAGGGTAAAGAAAAGCAGAGGGTCAGCGAAAAAGAGTAAGACCCTCAACCACATGGATTGACACAGTGGCTGCAACAATGGGCTCAAACATAGCAATGATTGTGAGGATGGTGTGGGATTGGGCAGTGTTTCATTGTGTTGTTCATAGGGTTGCTATGAGTCTGAACCTACTCAACGGCACCTAACAACGTTATGCTTTTAAATATTTGTTCTGTTCCTTTGTTTGATTTTCTTATTCAGAGATATAATTAATTTTATTACTAAATTTTTTACATTTTTTGTTCACTCTTCTCCCTGTCCCTTATTGAGTTTTTTATTTTTATTTTTTTGCAGCACCTAACAACAACAACATAGGACTAAGCAATATGTACTCAGTTTCCTTGCTTTTTAAATTAAAAAATGAGAATCGAACTGTAAAATGTCAGGCAAATGCTTTATTCACCTGATATTTTTAAAAAAATTTTTATTGTGCTTTATGTGAAAGTTTACAAACCAAGTCAGTCTCTCATACATGAATTCATATACACCTTGCTATATACTCCTGGTTGCTCTCCCTATAATGAGACAGCACACTCCTTCCCTTCACTCTCTATTTTTGTGTCCACTCGGCCAGCTTCTGACCCCCTCTGCCCTCTCATCTCTTCCCCAGACAGAAGCTGCCCACATAGTCTCATGTGTCTACTTGATCCAAGATGCCCACTCTTCACCAGTATCATTTTCTAGCCCATAGTCCAGTCCAATCCCTGTCTGAAGAGTTGGCTTTGGGAATGGTTCCTGTCTTGGGTTAAAGGAAGGCCTGGAAACCATGACTCCTGGGGTCCTTCTAGCCTCAGTCAGACCGTCAATTCTGGTCTTTTTAGAAGAATTTGAGGTCTGCATCCCACTGCTCTCCTCCCTTAGGGGTTTTCTGCTGTGTTCCCTGTCAGGGCAATCATTGGTTGTAGCTGGGCACCATCCAGTGCTTCTGGTCTCAGGCTGATGTAGTCTTTGGTTTATGTGGCCCTTTCTGTCTCTTGGGCTCATAGTTACCTTGTGTCTTTGGTGTTCTTCATTCGCCTTTGCTCCAGGTGGGTTGAAACCCATTGATGTATCTTAGATGGCTGCTTGCTAGCATTTAAGAGCCCAGATGCTGCTCTCCAAAGTGGGATGCAGAATGTTTTCTTAATAAATTTTATTATGCCAGTTGACTTAGATGTCCTCTGAAACCATGGTCCTGTTAAACGTCAGGCATCTGTCACCTTCATCCTTAGCTCCATCCTGGTCCTGACCCACATGGCCTGACCAAGCCTGGAAGTGCATCAAGAGTCCCAATCCTGCCCGCAGATGCAATCTTAAATTTGCATTCAAGCTAACACCGTTGTACCTGGAGTGGATTCCAACATCTTCAAGCTCACTTAGCCTCATTCTTTCTCTTCTCCACACTGAGGTTTCTCAGTTCATGTCACTTGTCCTGATTAACCCTGTAATTACCCACAAAGGCCTGGAGCATGTCTTGAACTGCATTCAGCTTTTCTGGGGACTCTATAATATGCTTTGCTCTTGCCAGATATTTATTTAATTAATTGGTTAAGTTAATAAAAATATATTGATTGCCTACTCTGAGCCAAGCTACTATGTGAAGGGTGTACTGCCTGTACTTTGATCTGCAGCTGAGATACCATTCAAGGACATGTAGACCCCAGTCACAACCCAGCCAAGTGCCTTGTTCTGAAAATGACCAATATCTGGAAGAGTCCTGCTGTGTAAGATGTCATGTCCTTCCCCAGATGGGACCCCTTGGATATTGATACCGTATGTAGTTTACTACATCCCTTTGGATAATATACTTGAAAATCTGGCCACCCATCTTGGGACCCAGCTCCAGAGCCAGATTTGTCCCCACATCACCTCCGGCATCCTCTCTCATCCTCAATCTCCCTCTTGTCAATATCCTGGCAGAGTTTTCATGTATTCCTTCTTGGCTTCTGATCTTTACAACATTCATAGTTTACAAAATATTTTTATATGTGTTTTCCCACACTGGTTTTGAACCTTAAAATAACTCTGCGAGGTAAAACCCCAAATGAAACCCATTGCCGTCGAGTCAATTCCGACATATAACAACCCTGTAGGGAAGAGTAGAACTGCCCCATAAGGTTTCCAAGGCTGTAAATCTTTACTGAAGCAGCCTGCCACATCATTCTCCTGTATAATAGCTGGTGACTTCGAACGGCCGACCTTTCAGTTACCAGCCAAGTGCTTAACCACTGTGCCGTCAGGGCTCCTTTCGGTGAGGTAAGAGGGCAGAATTTTAAGATTTCTGCTTTACTGAAGAGGAAACTGGCTTTCAGAGGTGAAATGACTGATTCATATTTACATAGTTAATAAATGGCGGTTTCAGGACTTGGAACCAGGCTTTTTTGTTTCATGTTTCACTGTTTTGTCCAGTTGATGAGGATTGGGGGGTGGAGGGTGACTAACCTCCACTTTGAATGTGACTTACGGTTCATTTGAGGAGGCAGCCAATTTTCCAGTAAGGGATTAATGTATTAGGCCCCCCAGTACAACACTTTGATCCCAAATAATTACACAAAAGGTATAAATCTCAGATACTGTACAGTAGTTGTTATTAGGGACCATCAAGTCAGTTCCAGCTCATAATGACTCCACGGACAACAGAATAAAACACTGCCCCATCCTTTGCCATCCTCACAATCGCTGTTATGCTTGAGCCTATTACCGTGGATTGAATTATGTCCCCCCAAAAATGTGTATATCAACTTGGTTAGGCCATGATTCCCAGTATTCTGTGTTTTTCCTCCATTTTGTGATTGTAATTTTATGTTAAAAGAATTAGGGTGGGATTGTAACACCACCCTTACCCAGGTTATAACCCTGATCCAATGTAAAGGGAGTTTCCCTGGGGTGTGGCCTGCACCACCTTTTACCTCTCAAGAGATAAAAAGGAAAGGGAAGCAAGCAGAGAGTTGGGGACCTCATACCACCAAGAAAGCAGCACCAGGAGCAGAGTGCATCCTTTGGACCTGGGGTCCCTGCGCCTGAGAAGCTCCTTGACCACAAGAAGATAGGGGACAAGGATGTTCTTCCAGAGCCGGCAGAGAGAGAAAGCCTTCCCCTGGCATTTGAATTTGGACTTTTAGCCTACTTTACCGAGGGAAAATAAACATGCCTTTGTTAAAGCCATCCACTTGTGGTATTTCTGTTATGGCAGCACTAGGTGACTAAGATACGCATTTTGCAGCCACTGTGTCATGCCACACCATTAAGCGTCTTCCTCTTTTTTCCTGCCCTGTAACCAAGCATGACGTCCTTCTCCAGGGACTGGTCCCTCCTGAAAATATGTCCAAAGTATGTGAGATGAAGTCTCACCATCCTTGCTTCTAAGGGGCATTCTAGCTCTACTTCTTCCAAGACAGATTTTTTGTTCTTCTGGCAGCCCATGGCATATTCAATATTCTTCACTAGCCGCATAATTCAAATGCATTGATTCTTCTTTGTTCTTCCTTATTCATTGACCAAATTTGGCATGCATATGAGGTGACTGAAAATACCATGGCTTGGGTCAGGTGCAGCAGATTTGCCCAATTCAGTATGTCCTTTGATTTCTTGACTGCTGCTTCTGTGGGCATTGATTGTGGATCCAAATAAAATGAAATCCTTGACAATTTATCTTTTTTTTTCATTTATCATGATGTTGCTTTTGGTCCAGTTGTGAGGACTTTTATTTTCTTTATGTTGAGGTGTAATCCATAACGAAGGCTGAAGTCTTCGATCTTCATCAGTACATGCTTCAGGTTCTCTTCAGTTTCAGTAAGCAAAGTTGTGTCATCTGCATATTGCAGGTTGTTAATGAATCTTCCTCCAATCCTGATGCCCCATTCTTCTTCATATAGTCCAGCTTCTTGGATTATTTGTTCAACATACAGATTAAGTATAGTGAAAGGATCCAACCCTGACCTACACATCTCCTGACTTTAAACCGCGCAGTATCTCCTTGTTCAGTTCAATTGACTGCCTCCTGATCTATGTACAGGTTCCTCATGAGCACAATTAAGTATTCTGAAATTCCCATTCTTTGCAATGTTATTCATAATTTGTTATGGTCCACACAGTTGAATGCCTTCGCATAGCCAATAAAACACAGGTAAACATCTTTCTGGTATTATCTGCTTTCAGCCAGGATCCATCTGACATCAGCAATTATATCCCTGGTTCCATGTTCTCTTCTGAATCCAGCTTGAACTCCTGGCAGTTAGTTCCCTGTCGATGTACTGCTGCAACACCTTTTGAATGATCTTCAGCAAAATTTTACTTGCATGTGATATTAATGATATAGTTCAATAATTTCTGCATTCTGTTGGTTCACCTTTTGTTGGAACGGGTATAAATATGGATCTCTTCCAGCTGGCTGGCCAGGAAGCTGACTTCCAAATTTCTTGACATAGGTGAGTGAGTACCTCCAGCACTGCATCCGTTTGTTGAAACATCTCAATTGGTTTTCCGTCAACTTCTGGGGCCTTTTTTTTTTTTTTTTTTTGCCAATGACTTCAGTGCAGCTTGGACTTCTTCCTTCAGTACCATTGATTCTTGATCATATGCTACCTCCTGAAATGATTGAATGTCAACCAATTCTTTTTGGTACAGTGACACTATGTATTCTTTCCATCTTCTTTTGATGCTTCCTGCATTGTTCAATATTGCAACACGAGGCTTGAACCTTTCTTCAGTTCTTTCAGTTTCAGAAATGCTGAGCGTGTTCTTCCCTTTTGGTTTTCTAACTCCAGGTCTTTAAAAAAAAAAAAAAAAAAAGGTCTTTACACATGTCATTATAATACTTTACTTTGTCGTCTCAAGCCACCCTTTGAAATCTTCTGTTCAGCTCTTTTACTTCATTATTTCTTCTGTTCACTTTAGCTACTGGATGTTCAAGAGCAAGTTCACTAACTGTGCAGTTAATAAGGCAAAAGCCAGTGTATATGAAGAATCTTTGAGCAACATTCATTACGTTTCTCCTGGTCTCTTGTATATATACCTAATCCCCTTGTGAGAAATTTCTTCTTAGCTAAGCACAGATCTATCTGGGGGAATGCTCTTTGTAGCATTTCTACAGACCCAAGTTGACATGATTCTTTTGAAGTAGAGAAGTTACTTCAGTATATATGTAGAATATGGGTTGTGAGTGGAGCCCTGGTGGTGAAAATGTTAAGTACTCAGCTGCTCACTGAAAAGTTGGTGGTTAGAACCCACAAACAGCTCCGAGGGGGAAAGAGATAGCAGTCTGCTTCCTTAAAAGATTACAGCCTTGGAAGCCCTGTAAGGCAGGTCTACTCCGTCCTATAGTGTCTCTATGGGTCAGAATCGACTCCACGGCAATGGCTGTATGGACTGTGTTCACTGCTACCACCTTTTCAGACCTTCCAAGCTCTCCTGTCTATGTAGGGACTGGATGCCTGGAAACTACATTTCCCAGGCTATCTTGCTAGCAGGGTTCTTGTTCAGAATTCCCCTATGAAAGGAACTTACCAGAGATTTGAAAGGCAAAAGAGGAAAAGCAATTATCCTCTGGCAGCAGCCGTTGTTGTTGTTGTTAGATGCTGTCGAGTCAGTTCTGACTCATAGTGCCTTCGTGGACAACAGAATGAAACACTGCCCAGTAATGCACCATCCTCACAGTTGTTGTTATGCTTGAACCCATTGTTGCAGCCACTGTGTCAATCCATCTTGTTGAGGATCTTCCTCTTTTTTGCTGACCCTCCATTCTACCAAGCATGATGTGATTTTCCAGGGACTGGTCCCTCTTGATAACGTTTCTAAAGTATGTGAGATGAAGTCTCTACATCTTTGCTTCTAAAGAGCATTCTGGCTGTACTTCTTCCCAAACAGATTTGCTCATTCTTCTGGCAGTCCATAGTATATTCAATATTCTTCTCTGACACCGTAATTCAAAGGCATCAATTCTTCTTCAGTCTTCCTTATTTATTGTCCAGGTCTTAAATGCGTATGAAGCAATTGAAAACACCATGGCTTGGGCCAGGTGAACATTAGTCCTTAAAGCAGCAGCTGTAGGCTGTGGGTATAGGCAGGAAGAAAATATCATTCCTGTATCTCAAACTGTTTGAAAATCAATAGCAGTTTTTCCTGAACTTCTCTTCTCCAGAAGCTCCAACAGTTTTGTTAGCATCACATTTCCTATATTAAATTTCTTCTTGCTTAAAATATCTATGGTGGTGCTTTTTTTTTTTTTTTTTTTTTCTTTCCTGACCTAACTTGGTTACAGCACTTTCCCTATGATGTTGTAATTTTGGTATTCACATTTATTTCTTTTTCTGAATGAGAGCATTTGAAGACATGGATTGGGTCTTATTCATCTTGGTTGCCCCAATGCTTGCAACCTAAAAGATACTGAATAAATATTAAAAGAGTACATAAAGATTAAATTTGGTGGAGGTGGGGAAAGTGTGATATTTTGGAGCAAGCCAAGAAGCAGATATCCTGCATGAGGGAGGAAAAAAGGAAATCTTCCAAGTGTCACTCTTGACTCTGTTCTTGATCTGTGTGGATCAACTGGTTTACCTTACCTTGAGAAGTTCTATGCAAAAAAAGCTTTTTCTTATACCAAAGTTAGGACTCTTAACAAATCACAAAACTATTTGTACGTAATGCATATTAGCACTGGTATGCTTCATTAGGGTTCAATTCAATAGTGGCATACTTTCTAATTGAGGTGCATTAATAGTAATCATCACAGGAAAAACTACACATACATGTTTCGTTCTTCAGCTTACAGTTGTAGGCAGAAAAGGCTGACCCTGGGCAAAATATGAACTTCTGAGTTCATTTCCCCAGCCTCTTCTTTCTGAGCTCCTATTCTGTAGTTTCTTTAAAATGTACCTCTCTCTGGAGTAGTCAGAAAGGATTTTACACTAGACTCTAGGCTTCATTAGACCATAAACTCTAAAAGAGTTGAGTTCATTTTGCTTTTATTTAATCTTATGTTCCAAAAAATTAGCAACGAACCTAGCATATATTGGCCTTTAACAAATATTTGTGGGAAGAATAAAATAATAAACGACCTGATATGAATCACTTACAGGGGCAGCTTAACCAGTAAGCAAGCATACACGGGCTTATATTAATTTAAGCAAGGTACACACTGGCTTACTTGTGCTTACTAATCTGCACTGTACAATTTTACCTGTTTTTCGCCACATCAAAGATGTAGTAAAACCCATGTGAAATTGTAAGCTACAGATTAGTAAAAAAAAAAAAAAAAAAACCGTAAGTGAACACAAATAAACCTGTGGATAAACTGCTTTTTGGGTAATCCATCCCCGGTCACTTATATTGATTGATTGGTTGGCTACATTTGAGTGAAATGTTCATTTCTTCAGTAGAAATTTAAACACACAGATTTGGGCATGAGGTAGTGGACTCCAGTGGCTTGTTCCAAACCAGAGCTTTATTACAGCTATGAACTCAGCTAATAAGAACTCCAGTGCACAAGTGCATGTATAAATGGCAAAAGTCAGAAGGCACCACCAGTCTTTGAGTAGGAGCAGAATGAACAGCAGGCCTAAAAGGGAGGAGAGCCAGGATTTAGGCCCATGGTAACAACATATTGTTTGTGTGATCTTGGGTGTTAAGGATTGAATTGTGTTCCCCAAAAAGACATGTTGAAGTCTTAACCCTTAGTACTTGTGAATGTGACCTTGTTTGAGATAAGATCTTTGAAGATATTATCAGTTAACATGAGGTCATACTGAAGTAGTGTGGGTCCTAATCCCATACGAGTGATGTCCTCATAAAACATGACAAGAGACACAGAAAGACAGACAGAAGAAGGACAGGCATGTGAAGATGCATCTTCAAGCCAAGGAATGCCTGGGGATGCCAGAAGCTAGGAGAGAGAAGAAAAGATCTCCCCGTATGTTTCAGGGGGAATATGGCCTAGTCAACACATTGATTGGAATCCTAGTCTCCAGGACTGTGAGACACTAAATTTCTGTTCTTATAAGCCACCCAGTTTATGCATTTTGTTGCAACAGTCCTAGGAAATGAATGCACTAGGATTTTATTTGACTTCTCTGAACCTCAAGTTTTTCTTGTGTAAAATAAGGATATTGAATGAGTTGATTCTTTCAATTATTAAATTCTATAAATCTAGGATTCCACCCCAGGAGCATTAAGCATATACTTCAGAAATTACTTGAAATCACCCTAGAATCCTTATAAGTCGAATTCTGACATCAAATCAGATTTAGGTCATTTGGGGTGTTTTGTAAGGGAGAAGAGAAGGAATAGATCTATTTTTCCTCTTAAGCTGAGCCCACTCTTCAGAAATGGGCTCTTCCAAATGCTGGCAGCACAGTTGCCCCTGCCCCTCATCATTACCTTTTCCAGATCCAGGAGCCTGTCCTATCAGGCATAATCTCTAGCCAGGCCTATTGGACCAGCCTCCTTCCTCCTGCCCACGTCTTTCCCAATTAAGATAATCTAGTCAATGATGCATCTGATATTTGTTAAACATCTACTGTGGTAGATACCAAGATGCGCTACCAAGAACCCCCTCCCAGGAAGGACTTGCTGGAGTGCAGGAGACAGCCTCCACCTGTCATCTCCCTCAGGGTTCGCCTTAGCTTTAGGGACCCATTCACCTGAGGGCATGCCCTTCCTGGGGCAGCCTACATCTGGCAACTCAGTGAGGTAGGGTTGAAATGTCCAGCTATTTCAGCCCAAAGTTAGACCAAGCTCCTTGCTGGATTTGGCCAATGCTTTGTTGGGTCTGCATTGCAGTTCTACTTTTCCTACTGTCCAATCCTGTTGCTACCACCTTCCTTTCACAGGTGTGATCCACAATAAACATCTGCCACCCCATACTTGTCTCAATCTCTGCTTACAGAATAACTAATCTGTCATAGTTGATACTGTAAGTAATGCTGTCCAAGAATGCACATGATAAGACAGGGTTAAGACCTGAATTACTCACTGCTCAGCAGGCAATGAGAACACTACCAGTGGTGGTAGGTGAAGCACAGACAGCCCCTGGTAGAAGCTGGCAATTCTAGTCTTAAATCCTTCACTAGTGGTGAATCGGGGGAGTGAGCTGGTGGAAAAGAAGGCACTAGCAAGTGAAATGTACGACTGATGGAAGAAATAGTAGCTATAAGAATAACAGGATTGGATGGCTATTGCTAAGTGTCATTGACAAACAGAAAGATAATGAACAACTGAGGGTGAGTCACAACCTTTTGAAGGCCAATATGAAAGCCAGAGGGCCTTTTTGGTTGTACATAAAGAAGCAGAGGAGAAAAAAAAAAAAAAAAATCATATACAAGGCCGGGATCTAATAGTCCTATTGCAGAGTTTCAAAGACAGTTAAATATCTAACCAAGGTGTTATGGATCAAATTGAGTCCCCCAACCCTCCCCCCAAAAAAAAATGTGTATTGAAATCCTGGCCATAGGCCATTATGATTTAATCACGCAGTAGGCTTTGAGTAGAGATTATCACCGTCCATAATATAACTCAATGCGATGCAATTTGATGCAATGTAATCAGGTTCTGTCATGTGATCTTATGGATCACAACAGAATACTGACTGATGTAGTGCTGGAAAATGAGCCCAAACATACCAACAACTGTGAAGATGGTGGCACAGGACTAGGCAATGTTTTGTTGCACTATACTTAAGGTTGCCATGAGCCTGAGCTGACTTGATGGCAATTAAAGACAACAACATGTTATTGTTATGACTACATCTGTTAGCAAATTTTCTGATAATCAGGTCTGATCTTCTATACATTTTTGGATTGGAATAGACATTAGTATTTACTCAGGCATGGAGCAAGAAGTTTTCCTTTCCTTAAAAATACAAAATCCTACATATGAAAGAAAGGAAACGTGACGTCAGTCTAAGTTATATGTTTCTAAACTCTGTGGTTAAATGATTGTGGTACATTTTCCACAGACCCACCAAGTACTGCCTCTAACAGCCATGTGCAGTTTGTCCTGGCCAATGGGACAGCCAGAAACTTCTGTGTCAACAATTTCCTTTCCACTCTTTGAAACTACTCCTACTTTTATTTTTTTTTTTCACTGTGAAAAAGACAGCTCCCTTTTAATATGTCTTTACTAAATTTTTTTTTTTTTTTTTAATCAGCGGTCATTCTGCATGTTTTACCTTCCAGCCTGTTTATGTCTTTTGGAAAACTGGAGGTCTCTGACTCAGATAAAAAATATCAATCGCCTGTTTTGAAAACATTCTTCGTTTTAAATGTGGTGTTTTAAGTAAAATGCAGCTACAGAAGTGTCAGAAAATGAATAATACTTTGAAAACTGAGGAACAGGTGGCTAGTAAAGTGACAATTTTTTAAAATTTTGAAATGCTTACTTTAAAAACCACTAACCCAATGAACCCCCACACGTCTGTCAGTTTGTTAAACTGTGGGGGCTTGCATGTTGCTGTGATGCTGGAAGCTATGCCACCAGTATTCAGATACCAGCAGGGTTTCCCATGGAGGACAGGTTTCAGCTGAGCTTCCAGACTAAGACAGACTAGGAAGAAGGACCCGGCAGTCTACTTCTGAAAAGCATTAGCCAGTGAAAACCTTATGGATAGCAGCAGAACATTGTCTGATATAGTGCTGGAAGATGAGCCCCCAGGTTGGAAGGCACTCAAAAAATGATTGGGGAAGAGCTGCCTCCTCAAAGTAGAGTTGACCTTAATGACGTGGATGGAGTAAAGCTTTTGGGACCTTCATTTGCTGATGTGGCACAACTCAAAATGAGAAGAAACAGCTGCAAACATCCATTAATGATCAGAACCTGGAATGTACGAAGTATGAACCTAGGAAAATTGGAAATCGTCGAAAATGAAATGGTACGCATAAACATAGATAACGTAGGCATTAGTGAGCTGAAATGGACTGGTATTGGCCATTCTGATTCAGACAATCATATAGTCTACTACTCTGGGAATGAGAACTTGAAGAGGAATGATGTCGCATTCATTGTCAAAAAGAACATTTCAAGATCTATCCTGAAGTACAACGCTATCAATGATAGGATAATATCCATACGCCTACGAGGAAGACCAGCTAATACAACTATTATTCAAATTTACACACCAACCACTAGGGCCAAAGATGAAGAAATAGAAGATTTTTATCAGTTGCTGCACTCTGAAATTGATCAAACATGCAGTCAAGATGCATTGATGATTACTGGCAATTGGAATGCAAAAGTTGGAAACAAAGAAGGATCAATCGTTGGAAAATATGGCCTTGGTGATAGAAACAATGCCGGAGATCAAATGACAGAATTTTGCAAGACCAATGACTTCTTCATTGCAAATGCCTTCTTTCACCAACATAAACGGCGACTACACACATGGGCCTCGCCAGATGGAACACACAGAAATCAAATTGACTACATCTGTGGAAAAAGACAATGGAAAAGCTTGATATCATCAGTCAGAACAAGGCCAGGGGCCAACTGTGGAACAGATCATCAATTACTCATACGCAAGTTCAAGTTGAAACTGAAGAAAATCAGAGCAAGTCCACGAGAGCCAAAATATGACCTTGAGTATATCCCACCTGAATTTAGAGACCATCTGAAGGATAGATTTGACACATTGAACACTAGTGACTGAAGACCAGACGAGTTGTGGAATGACATCAAGGGCATCATACATGAAGAAAGCAAGAGGTCACTGAAAAGACAGGAAAGAAAGAAAAGACCAAGATGGATGTCAGAGGAGACTCTAAAACTTGCTAAAGCAAAAGGAAGAAGTGATGAAGTAAAAGAACTGAACAGAAGATTTCAAAGGGCAGCTCGAGAAGACAAAGTAAAGTATTATGATGACATGTGCAAAGAGCTGGAGATGGAAAACCAAAAGGGAAGAACAGGCTTGGAGTTTCTCAAGCTGAAAGAACTGAAGAAAAAATTCAAGCCTCGAGTTACGATACTGAAGTATTCTATAGGGAAAATATTAAACGACTCTGGAAGCATCAAAAGCAGATGGAAGAAATACACAGAGTCATTATACCAAAAAGAATTAGTCGATGTTCAACCATTTCAAGAGGTAGCATATGATCAGGAACTGATGGTACTGAAGGAAGAAGTCCAAGCTACTCTGAAGGCATTGGTGAAAAACAAGGCTCCAGGAATTGATGGAATATCAATGGAGATGTTTCAACAAACAGATGCAGTGCTGGAGGTGCTCACTCGTCTGTGCCAAGAAATATGGAAGACAGCTTCCTGGCCAACTGACTGGAAGAGATCCATATTTGTGCCTATTCCCAAGAAAGGTGATCCAACTGAATGTGGAAATTATAGAACAATATCAGTAATATCACATGCAAGCAAAATTCTGCTGAAGATCATTCAAAAACGGCTACAGCAGTATATTGACAGGGAACTGCCAGAAATTCAGGCCAGATTATGAAGACGATGTGGAACCAGGGATATCGTTGCTGATGTCAGATGGATCCTGGGTGAAAGCAGAGAATACCAGAAGGATGTTTACCTGTGTTTCATTGACTATGCAAAGGCATTCGACTGTGTGGATCATAACAAATTATGGATAACATTGAGAAGAATGGGAATTCCAGAACACTTAATGGTGCTCTTGAAGAACCTTTACATAGATCAAGAGGCAGTTGTTCGGACAGAACAAGGGGATACTGACTGGTTTAAAGTCAGGAAACGTGTGCGTCAAGGTTGTATTCTTTCACCATACCTATTCAATCTGTATGCTGAGCAAATAATATGAGAAGCTGGACTATATGAAGAAGAACGGGGTATCAGGATTGGAGGAAGACTCATTAACAACCTGCGTTATGCAGATGACACAACCTTGCTTGCTGAAAGTGAAGAGGACTTGAAACACTTACTAATGAAGATCAAAGACCACAGTCTTCAGTGTGGATTGCACCTCAAGATAAAGAAAAAAACAAAAATCCTCACAACTGGACCAATAAGCAACATCATGATAAACGGAGAAAAGATTGAAGTTGTCAAGGATTTCATTTTACTTGGATCCACAATCAACAGCCATGGAAGCAGCAGTCAAGAAATCAAAAGACGCATTGCATTGGGTAAATCTGCTGCAAAGGACCTCTTTAAAGTGTTGAGCAAAGATGTCACCTTGAAGACTAAGGTGTACCTGACCTAAGCCATGGTATTTTCAATCACATCATATGCATGTGAAAGCTGGACAATGAATAAGGAAGACCGAAGAAGAATTGACGCCTTTGAATTGTGGTGTTTCCAAAGAATATTGAATATACCATGGACTGCCAAAAGAACGAACAAATCTGTCTTAGAAGAAGTACAACCAGAATGCTCCTTAGAAGCAAGGATGGTGAGACTGTGTCTTACATACTTTGGACATGTTGTCAGGAGGGATCAGTCCCTGGAGAAGGACATCATGCTTGGCAGAGTACAGGGTCAACGAGGTGGATTGACACAGTGGCTGCAACAATGAGCTCAAGCATAACAGTGATTGTATGGATGGCTCAGGACCAGGCAGTGTTTCATTCTGTTGTGCATAGGGCCACTGTGAGTTGAAACTGACCCGATGGCACCTAACAACAACAACAACCCGATGAAGGCTTTAAATTCTCAAGAAGGGATAAAAATAACCACTGAGCTTCTATCTAGTCATTTCAAGTTAAAATTTTCTAATGATGACCATGAAAATCATTAAGTCAGCTATTTCTATTTTCTGACTCATTATTCTACTGGAAAATCTAAAGCTGGAATTCACAGAGAAATATTAAATACTTGTGAGACCAGGTCAGCATTCAACCAACGTGTTTACTGATTTCATCTTCATTAAACTGTTGGTGAGGAACCCTGGTGGTACAGTGGTTAAGCACTTGGCTGCTAACTGAAAGGCTGATGGTTCAAACCCACCACTGAACCCACCAGCCACTCCACAGGAGAAAGTTGTGGCAATCTGGTTCTGTGAAGATTACAGTCTTGGAAATCCTATGGGGGCAGTTCTACTCTGTCCTCTAGGGTTGCTATAAGTCAGAATTGACTCGATGGCAATGGGTTTGGTTTGGTTTAAACCATTGGTGAGAGGGAATGTGAAATGTTCTGGACCTGGAGGGTTTCAGGGACAAGGGCTGAAACCCTGAGCAGAATTTCACCGGATTATAGAGCTGGAAGATGTTAGAATATTCAAATAC
The DNA here is from genome assembly GCF_024166365.1 of Elephas maximus indicus. Taxonomy (NCBI): domain Eukaryota; kingdom Metazoa; phylum Chordata; class Mammalia; order Proboscidea; family Elephantidae; genus Elephas; species Elephas maximus. The sequence goes on along the minus strand of NC_064819.1, from coordinate 207,657,906 downwards.
TTAGATGAGTACTATTTTGAAGGCAATGAGGGGAAGGGAGTACAAAGAGATTTATTTCCCTCCTTCCCTTAGCAGTCGTTTCTGGATTAAAATTAGGAAATCTATGCTTGTGTTTGTAGTGAGTGCTTCTTCATGCTGTAAATAATGTCTCTTCTTGCTTTGATTTCCATGTGGATCAACAGTAGCTGGATGTCACTTTTAATATAATAAAGTACACATAGTCCACGACTTAGGATGGGGTTCTATTCCAATGACTCCCTCGTAAATACATTCTGATGTAAGTCAAATACAGCATGATTTTGTCTTTAAATGTCTTGAAACCAGGCATCGACTTCATCTCTTTGTGAATATCTGTCTTGTCATGGATTGAATTATGTTACCCCCAAAATGTGTGTATCAATGTGGCCAGATCATCATTCCCAGTATTGTGTGGTTGTCCTCCATTTTGTGATCACAATTTTATGGTTAAAGAGAATTAGGATGGGATTTTAGCACCCTTACTAAGGTCACATCCCTGATCCAATGTAAAGAGAGTTTCCCGGGGGTGTGGCCTATACCACCTTTTGTCTTACAAGAAATAAAAGAAAAGGGAAACAGAGAGTTGGGGATCTCATACCACCAAGAAAGCAGTGCAGGGATCAGAGAGCATCCTTTGGACCCTGGGGTCCCTGCACAGAGAAACTCCTAGTCAGGGCGATGAGAAGGTTGACAGTGAGAGAAAGCCTTTCCCTGGAGCTAATGTCCTGAATTTGGACTTTTATCCTACTTTACTGTGAGGAAATAAACTTCTCTTTGTTAGCGTCATCCACTTGTGGTATTTCTGTTATAGCAGCACTAAATGACTAAGACAGGTCTGTTCTGGTATTCTTTTCCAAAACAAGCCTATTCATTCATGTTGAAAATCCTGCTATTAATATGTACTACATACAACGTTGCAGCATGTAATTTGCTGATGTTAAAATATAAATAAATAAAACAACAGATGGTTGTAAGTGTAGTTCGTCATAACTGATACATGGTAAGTCGGAGACTAATTGTACTATAACAATATTTGAAAATGTTCAAGTCTCATTCCAACACACTTTAAGGACTTATCAATTATTACCTCCTAACTCAAGATTTTTAGGCAATAACTGGAGAGGGTCCACCAGTAACAGGTTGAGTTGATTCCTATTCATGGTGACCCCATGTGTTTCAGAGTAGAACTTTTCTCCTAATCTTTTGGTTGGTTGATTACCAGGTGTGATGGTTAAGGTTGTGTGTCAGCTCGGCTGGGCCACGATTCTCAGTGGTTTGACAGCTGTATGATGTTGTTATCACCTCCATGATAGGATCTGCTGTGAGTAGCCTTTCGTTTGAAAGGGAGTTTCCTTGGGCTTGTGGCCTGCATCAAATGTAAGAAGACATTCTGGCAAGTCTCGTGGGCTTTTTGCTTGCAATGGATTCTGCAGCTGGCTCCTGTTCGTCTGACTTCCAGTTCTTGGGACTTGAGCTAGCAGCTTACCTGAGGTCTTGCCTGTTGATCTTGGGATTCAGTGATCTTCGCAGCCTGTGAGCAAGAGCCTTGATCTATGACCTGCTGATTTTGGGTTTGCCAGACCCTGCAGATAGGTGAATCAGAAGCCTATACCCTGACCCACAGATTTGGGACATTCCAGCCTCTACAATCATGTGAGTCATTTCCTTGATATAAATCTCTCTCTCTCTCTCTGTATATATTTATATGCTTTACTGGTCTCGTTTCTCTAGAGAACCCAGCCTAAGACACCAGGCATTTCTTTCAAGGCACCTCTGGGTAGATCAGAACCTTCAGCCTTTCAGTTAGTAGCTCAGTGCTTAACCATTTGTGCCAGACGGTAACTTGGAAATAAGATGTTCCTATGAGAGTTAGAAAGCAAACCAGGTCAGAAAGGTGCAGAGTCACCAGAAGAGAGTGACTGTGGCCTAATTGAAGGTGTTGACACAATTAAAGGAAAGCGGGCCAATCAGGAGCTGAAAGCAGAGCAGCAAAGAACAGAGTCAAAAAGGCAGATGCTGGCAGTGCCCTCCAAGCACTGTATGTGGAGGCAGTACCCAGAGAGACTCTTGCTGGGTAAGGAAAGAAGACAAACATACCCCAGTAAGCAGAGGGCTGCACGGATCACACGTATTCTGTCACTACCTTTCCTTGGTCTAATAATCTCAGGCTCACAGCCTCCTGATTACAAGGATTCCCAAGGAGTGTGCCTAAGAGGAGGGGGTGCACCGAGCAGAGTGTGCAAGAGTGTACACTTCTTTGGTAATTATTGGCTCTCACATAAAAGATCAATGCAGTAACATCTCTCCCATCTTAGTTAATATGACTTTTTTATTGTACTTTAGATGAAGGTTTATAGGACAAACTAGCTTCTCACTAAACAGTACACATACTGTTTTTTGACATTGGTTAACAATCCCAGGACATATCAACACTCTCCCTTCTTGACCTTGGGTTCCCTATCACCAGCTTTCCTGTCCCCTCCTGCCTTCAGTCCTTGCCGCTGGGCTGGTGTGCCCCTTGAGTCTCTTTTTGTTTTATGGGCCTGTCTGATCTTTGGCTAAAGGGTGAATCTTGGGAGTGACTTCATTACTGAGCTAAAAGGGTTTACAGGGGCATACTCTCGGGGTTTCTCAGTCTCTGTCAGGACAGTTAGCTGATATGATTTTGTTTCTGGGAGGTGGAGTTGCTTTTATCCTAAGCTGGATTCATGATGGTAATAAATGCTGACAAGTGGGGGGGGGTGGGGTGCACCAGATGATGACAATCTAGTCTTCTCAGGGCTGTCTTCAAAGGCCAGTGTAATTGTCTTCCCTTTCCCTTAATTGCCCCTGTGAAAATAGCACTTATACTTATCAACCAAAACCAAACCCACTGCCGTCAAGTCAATTCCTACTCATAGCGACCCCGTAGGGTTTCCAAGGCTGTAAATCTCTACAGAAGCAGACTGCCACATCTTTCTCTTGCAGAGCAGCTGGTGGTTTTGAACTGCCAACCTTTCAGTTAGCAATCACTTTAAGCACTGCACCATCAGTGCTCCTTCTTATGCCTACCAGTGATTACAAACCCTGGCTGCACATTAGATTCACCTGAGCTTTAAAAAAAATCCAATACCTGGGCCTGATCCCAGGCTGACTAAAGATGTGAATCCCTGGGGACCAGCCTTTTAAAATCCCTCCAGATGATTCTAATATGTAGCCAGGGTTGAGAACCATTAGATTAATTATTGATAGAAAAAAGCTTTTTCTGGTAGGGTGAGGGGAAGAAGTTCCCTAATTTAAAAAAAAAAAAAAAATTAATGAGCATTACATATGTGCAATCTGAGGTTCACAGATGAGCCTAGATAACTAGCAGATAATGAGTCCAGCCTTGGGTCAGGCGTACCTCTGTCCTCAGAGTGACATCTTTGCTTTTAAACACTTTAAAGAGGCCTTTTACAGAAGATTTGCCCAATGCAACATATCTTTTGATTTCTTGACTGCTGCTTCCATGGGCGTCGATTGTCTATCTACATAAAATGAAATTCTTTACAACTTCAATTTTTTCTTTGTTTATCATGATGTTGCTTATTGGTCCAGTTGAGAGGATTTTTGTTGTCTTTGTGTTGAGGCGTAATCCACACTGAAGGCTGCTTAGCCTTTGATCTTCATTAGTAAGTGCTCCAAGTCCTCCTTACTTTCAGCAAGCAAGGTTGTGTCATCTGCATATTGCAGGCTGTTAATAAGTCTTCCTCCAATTATACCATGTTCTCCATGTAGTCTAGTTTCTCAAATTATTTGCTCAGCGTGCAGATGGAATAGGTATGGTGAAAGGATACAACTCTGATACACACCTTTCCTGTTTCTAAACCACGTGACATCCCCCTGCTCTGTTCGAACTACTGCCTCTTTGTCCATGTACATTTTCTGCATAAGTACAATTAAATGTTCTGGAATTCCCATTCTCTGAAGTGTTATCCATAATTTGTTATGGCACACACAGTTGAATGCCTTTACATAGTCAATAAAACAAAGGTAAACATCTTTCTGGTATTCTCTGCTTCCAACACTTTAAGGTGTTGAAAAGCAAAGATGTCAGTTTGAGGACTAAGGTGTGTCTGACCCAAACCATGATATTTTCAATTGCCTCATGTGCATGCAAAAGCTGGACAATGAATAAGGAAGACCAAAGAAGAATGACATCTTTGAATTATGGTGTTGGTGAAGAATATTGAATATACTATGGACTGCCAGAAGAATGAACAAGTCTATCTCGGAAGAAGTATAGCCAGAGTGCTCCTTGGAAGCAAGGATGGTGAGACTTCCTCTCACATCTTTGAACCTGTTATCAGGAGGGACCAGTCCCTTGGAAGTACATCATGCTTGGTAAGGTTGAAGATCAGTGAGAAAGAGGAAGACCTTCAATGAAAGGTATTGACACAGTAACTGCAACAGTGGGCTCAGACATAGCACCTATAGTGAGGATGATGCAGAACTGGGCAGTGTTTCGTTCTGTTGTACATAGGGTCACTATGAGTCAGAACCAACTCAAAGTCACCTAAAAACAGCAACAATGGGTCCAGGATGTGAACCTAAGTATCTCTAAGAAAATTTCAAGTTCTTTCCATGACATCTAAGAAAATATGGAATAGAAGGCAGGAAGTCTGGCAGATTCTAGCAAAAGGGGAGAGAGGGGAAGTAGAAGATGGAAAGGACATCCAGAAAGCCTTCCTAAGAAGAGGCAAAGAGGCAGGAAAATGTGCAGATGTTCTCCAGCCGTTGATTCAAAAGTGGGGTATGTGCAGAGGAATCATTGGGGCATGGCAGAAAAATTGTAGAACTTTTTAATTTTAGTTCTTATCTCTCTGTCTCTCTCTTTTTTTCTTTTGTATGGTTTATAAGCATAGGATGCATTAATATGGTAATGACCCCCCTCCAAAAAGAAAAACAAACAAACAAACCCATTGCCATTGAGTAGACTCCTACTTGTAATCTCTCTATAGGACAGAGTAGAACTGCCCCGTAGTGTTTCCAAGGAGTGGCCGGTGGATTTGAACAGCCAACATTTTGGTTAGCAGCCGTAGCTTGCCATAGCTTTTAACTACTACACCACCAGGGCTCTGATATAGTAATATCTGTATAAAATTTGAGGACATTGGTGGTTCAGTGGTAGAATTCTCTCCTTCCATGGGGGAGACCTGGGTTTGATTTCCAGCCAGTATACCTTATAAGCAGCCACAACCCTTATGTCAGTGGAGGCTTGTGTGTTGCTAGGCTGCTAAACAGGTTTCATGGGAGCTTCCAGACTAAGGCAGACTATGAAGAAAGGCTTGGTCATTTATTTCTAAAGATCAGCCAATGAAAACCCTATGGATCACTGTGATTCTATCTGCAGCCAATCACGGGGATGTCGCATGACCGGACAGCATTTTGTTCTGTTGTGTAAGGTGTTGCCATGAGTTGAGGACCTACTCAATGGCAACTAAGAACAAGCATATAGTCTATAAAGAAATAAATATACATGTAATTAGAGTACATGCTCAAAAAATTCTTACTGATGGGGATGCACAGTTGAACAAGTATAAACCAAAAAAAAAACCAAACCCAGTGCCGTCAAGTCAATTCTGACTCAGCGACCCTGTAGGACAGAGTAGAACTGCCCCACAGCGTTTCCAAGGAGTGCCTGGTGGATTTGAACTGCCGACCCTTTGGTGAGCAGCCGTAGCACTTAACCACTATGCCACCAGGGTTTCCTGAACAAGCATAGAGACCATTATTTAGAGAAGCTTTTCTCAATCAGGAAAGGAAGGGCTTAGTGCGGGCAAAGTTGCCCAGGCCCTTTCCCTGACCATGTACACCAAATCCCTGGCCTGAGGTGGGGCACAGACATGGGTATTTTCAAAACATTCTGCAGGTATTTCTGATGTGAAGGTGGGAAACCTTGGTTAAGAATCATTGTTCTAGAGCAGAAGTTCTCAAAGTGTCAGTGGAGGCCCATGCAGCTCCCTAAGACACCTTCAGGGCCTCCTTGAGGTAAAAAAATATTTTCATGACAATACTAAAGTGTTATTTGCTTTTTCACTCTCAGTCTCTCACAAGCGTAGGGTAGAGTTTTCCAGAGGCTCCATGACATGTGATGACATTATCGTTCTGGTAGCTAATGGAATGTTTACTTGTATATTCTGTGCTTTAAAGACTTCTTAGTTTTAATTTCTAGGATTTTGTTTTACTTGGATCCACAATCAATGTCCATGGAAACAGCAGTCAAGAAATCAAACCACACGTTGCACTGGGCAATCTGCTGCAAAAGACCTCTTTAAAGTGTTCAAAAGCAATGATGTCACTTTGAGGACTAAGGTGCACTTCACACAAGCCATGGGTGTTTTCAGTGGCTTCATATGCATGCAAAAGTAGGACAATGAATAAGGAAGACTGAAGAAGTCATGCCTTTGAATTATGGTGTTGGCAAAGAACATTGAAGACACCGTGGACTGCCGGAAGAACAAACAAATCCATCCTGGACTTCACATAGTTTGGACATGTTATCAGGAGGGGCCAATGCCTTGAAAAGGACATCATACTTGTTAAGTATAGGGTTAGTGAAAAAGAGGAAACCCTCAACAAGATGTATTGACACAGTGGCTACAACAATGGGCTCAAGCATAACAACAATTGTGAGGATGGTGCAGGACTGGGCAGTGTTTCATTCTTTTGTACATAGGGTCATAATGAGTAGGAAATGACTCAACAGCACCTAACAACAGCAACAACGAATGTAAATATAGACTACATAAACAAAAGCTCTCTGGGGTCTTCAATATTTTTAAGAGTGTAAAGGGTTCTGGAGACCAAAAAGGCTTCCTGTTTTCATAGTTTAAGAGGCCATAATACAAGTAGTGGCAGAAGACAAAAATGAATCTGTAAGTTCAATTTGTAAAGAGCATAATACGTGAAAAATGAGACTCCAAATGCTTTTATTCTCATAAAAAAAAAATTCTCATACCATCTGTAAAAACATTTTTGAGCATGCATTCACAGTATGTGTATATTTTTTAATTAATTATAATGTATTATATTACTATATTATATAAAACATTAAAATTACAAAAATTTTAAAACAACAAGATAAAGATGAAATAAGCAGTATTTTTAAATAATTATTTTTTATTAACAATAAAACCCCTTTCTGCTTGCAAAAAGGAATAATAATAAAATTAATAAATGTGCGTATTTTTTAAAAAAAACTTTGCCTATCATTTTGTGATAAAGCCATTCCAAAATGTGATCCTAAGCTCACTATACTGCAATAGTTGATTTTAATGAATGTCAGAGTGAAAAAAGACACCTCAAAAAGATAGAAAAAATAGAAGATGGAGCAAGTATCAGAGTCTATTCTGACATCCGCTTTGGTCTTTTCTTTCTTTCCTAAGTTTTTAATGATATCTGCCGACCTCTTTGTTAGCAGCCAAGCGCTTAACCACTGTGCCACCAGGGCCCAAAACCCAGTGCTGTCGAGTTGATTCCGACTCATAGAGACCCTATAGGACAGAGTAGAACTGCCCCAAACAGCTTCCAAGAAGCGTCTGGCAGATTCGAACTGCCAACCCTTTGGTTAGCAGCCATAGCACTTAACCACTAAACCACCAGGGTTTCTGCCACCAGGGCAGGGCTCCATATTTTAGCTTCTCGTAACCAGCAATGTTGGAGTTCCTGGACTTGTAAGTTCATCTACCTCTTTATTTATCAGATAGTGTCTGTCTTCTCCCTGTGTGGGCCTGCTTCTCTTTGTCTATGCTTCTCTTTATGTAACTCAGAAGTGATTAGATTTAGGGTATACCCTACACTGAGATTGACCTCATTAACATAACCAAAAAACCCTATTTCCAAAAGGGATTACATCCCTAGGTATGTTGTTATGTTGTTAGTTAGTCTGACACATGGGGATCCCATGTAGAGAGTAGAGCTGCTCCACAGGGTTTTCAAGGCTATGATTTTTTAGAAGCAGACCACCAGGCTTACCTTTCAAGGTGCTTCTGAGTGAGTTTGACCCACCAGCTTTTTGGCTGGTACTCTAGTGCTTAACCATGTGTGCCACTCAGGGACTTCCTTCCACAGGTATAGGGGTTAGAATTTAGTTTTACCTGGATCTACAGTCAACGCCTATGGAAGCAGCATTCAAGAAATCAAATGACTTATTGTATTGGGCAAATCTGTTGCAAAAGACCTTTTTAAAGTGCTAAAAACAAAGAAGTCACCTTGAGGACTAGGGTGCACCTGACCCAAGTGATGGTATTTTCAATCACCTCATATGCATGGAAAAGCTGGACAAATGAATAAGGAAAACCAAACGAGAATTGATGTCTTTGAATTATGGTGTTGGTGACGAATATTAAATATACCATGGACTGCCAGAAGAAGGAACAAGTTTGTCTTGGAAGAAATACAGCCAGAGTGGTCCCTGGAAGTGAGGATGATGAAACTCTGTCTCACGTTTTTTGGACACATTATCAGGAGGGACCAGTCCCTGGAGAAGGACATCATGCTTGGTAAAGTAGAGGTCAGGCGAAAAAGAGGAAGACCCTCAACAAGATAGATGGATATAGTGGGTACAACAATTGGCTCAAACATAGCAACTATTGTGAGGATGGTGCAGGGCTGGGCAGGGTTTTGCTCTGCTGTACATAGGGTCACTATGAATTGGAACAGACTTGATGACACCTAATAACAACAAATAATTCAATCCATAACAACCCCCTTTGGAAAAATGAATATACACACCCATGAGCTTGTGTGTATACCCATGAGACCCTCCCATGACTTCAAATTTGCTCCCTTGCTTGCTTCCAGACCTGCTCTATTGCCCCATCAATCTGCCATTATTCTGAGTCAGAGATAATTTGCTAATTACCTCACTTCCTATTTTAGAAACCCTGTTGACTTAACCTCAAATGCTTATGCTCATCATGCTGATTAAGAATTGAATTTTTTTGCGCTGGGAGAGAGACGCGAGGAAGAATGGAGAAAAAGGGAAGAGGCCAATTTGGAGAGTTTGTGATTCTCCTGGGCAAGCATTCCTGTGGCTCTGACAGGATGGGATGTGATATGATGCATACAGTACCTCCTGTGTATGATTCTCACCTAAACAAAGTGAACCAGAATCTTGTAAGAAATTCACAAGAACAAGTTAAATGACACAAGGTAGCAATCAGCCAAATCTAGAATGTGGGCTATTCTACAAACAGAATGACCTAATTGCTCTAAGAAATCAATAACATAAAAAATTAAAAGGGACTGTTAAGAGAATAAAAAAGCCTTAAGAGACTTTAACAACTGAAAGCGCTAAGGGACCTTGTTTGGAAAAAGGACAACCTGTGATATTAGAATATTCACTGAGGATGGTGTGATACTAAAGAGTAAAATAATTTAGCTAGCTGTAATAATGGTGCTTATGTAAAAAGAACGTGATCTTATCAATTAAAAATGCCTTAAAAAGTGCTTATGGGTGTGAGGACACAATATCTGGGATTTGCTTTAAAATATTCCAGAAAAAAGGTGGGAATGTAAAATGGTACAACCACTTTGGAAATCGATTTGGCGCTTACTTAAAAAGCTAGAAATAGAACTACCATACTATCCAGCAATCCCACTCCTTGGAATATATCCTAGAGAAATAAGAGCCTTTACAAGAACAGATATATGCGCACCCATGTTTATGGCAGCACTGTTTACAATAGCAAAAAGATGGAAGCAACCAAGGTGCCCATCAACGGATGAATGGATAAATAAATTATGGTATATTCACACAATGGAATACTACGCATTGATAGAGAACAGTGAGGAATCTGTGAAACATTTCATAACATGGAGGAACCTGGAAGGCATTATGCTGAGTGAAATTAGTCAGTTGCAAAAGGACAAATGTTGTATAAGACCACTATTATAAGAACTTGAGAAATAGTTTAAACTGAGAAGAAAACATTCTTTTGTGGTTACGAGGGGGGGAGGGAGGGAGGGTAGGAGAGGGGCATTCACTAATTAGATAGTAGATAAGAACTACTTTAGCTGAAGGGAAAGACAGCACGCAATACAGAGGGAGGTCAGCACAATTGGACTAAACCAAAAGCAAAGAAGCTTCCTGAATAAACTGAATGCTTCGAAGGCCAGCGTAGCAGGGGCAGGGGTCTAGGGACCATGGTTTCAGGGGACATCTAACTCAATTGGCATAATAAAATCTATCAAGAAAACATTCTGCAACCCACTTTGAAGAGTGGTGTCTGGGGTCTTAAATGCTAGCAAGCAGCCATCTAAGGTGCATCAGTTGGTCTCAACCCACCTGGATCAAAGGAGAATGAAGAACACCAAGGACACAAGGTGATTATGAACCCAAGAGACAGAAAGGGCCACATAAACCAGAGACTACATCATCCTGAGACCAGAAGAGCTAGATGGTGCCTGGCTACAACCGATGACTGCCTTGACAGGGAACACAACAGAACCCCTGAGGGAGCAGGAGAGCAGTAGGATGCAGACCCAAATTCTCATAAGACCAGACTTAATGGACAGACTGAGACTAGAAGGATCCCAGTGGTCATGGCCCCCAGACCTTCTGTTGGCCCAGGACAGGAACCATTCCTGAAGCCAACTCTTCAGACATGGATTGGACTGGACAATGGGTTGGAGAGGGATGCTGGTGAGGACTGAGCTTCTTGCATCAGGTGGACACTTGAGACTATGTTGGCATCTCCTGCCTGGAGGGGAGATGAGAGGGTGGAGGGGGTTAGAGGCTGGTGAAATGGACACGAAAAGAGAGAGTGGAGGGAGAGAGCGGGCTGTCTCATTAGGGGGAGAGTAATTGGGAGTGTGTAGCAAGGTGTATATGGGTTTTTGTGTGAGAGACTGACTTGATTTGTAAACTTTCACTTAAAGCACAATAAAAATTATTAAAAAATAAAATAAAATAAAAAGGGGGTGATAGGTAAAACAAATTTGGGAAAATGTTGGTAATTGTTGAAACTGGATGATGGCTATGTAGGAGTTTATAAACTATTCTCTATTTTTCTGTAGGTTCAAAATTTTCCACAATGAAGTTAAAAATGTTATAAATGATTTAAAAAATAAATGTGGCTCTAAAATCTGACATCTTCAGAATCATCTGGGAGCTTAAATAAAGATTCTGGGTCACTGTCCTCCAGAATCAATCCTGTAAGTACATTTGCGAGAGTTTGCTAGTGGAAGAATGTTATTTCATAATTTCCCAGGGCACTGATGTGGCCAGTCCTGGTAGCCATCACAGCCATATGCCACCCCTTCTGATGTGTCCAGCCCAGGAACTCTTCAAAACACCAGTATTTATTCCTCCCTTTCTAGTCTTTCCTTTTCTTTTCTGTCTCTCACCTCTGGATTCTCATTCTCTCTTTCCCTACTTTATGAAGGCTGAGAGTAGGAACCTGCAGAGGAGCACAAAGTAAACCCAGTTGCCATCAACTCCAACTCATGGTGACCCCATGTATGTCAGAGTTAAACTGTGCTCCATCTGGTTTTTAATGGCTGTTTTGGAAGTAGATCATCAATTCACTAGATGGATCTGGACCTCCAACCTTTTGGTTGGCACTAAGTGTGTTAATTGTTTTTGTCACCTAGGGAATCTGCAGAGGTGCCTACAGCCCTAGCATCCCATCAGGTACAGGTACCAAGAGGCCTTTCACACTCCCAAGTGGACCTGTCTTCACTGTTAAACCAGAGCCTTGTACTTGAGTAGATGGCCCTACCCTCAAGCAGTTATTATTTTTAAAAACTTATCTTACTTCTCATGGGTGACAGATGTATCCATTGCACAGGTATACATCAAAACAAAGTGCTTTGGAGGAGGAAGATATGGAATATGTAGCTAATTGCCTCCAAGAACAACTGCCTCTTTTGCCATGAAACCAGAAGAACTGGATAATGCCTATCATTACCAAACATTTTGATTCAAGATTCCATGTAAGAATTCTGATCAAAAGGGGGAAATGTAGAACAGAATTCCAGACTCTCACAGACTGTAGACTTTCTGGAGCCATGGAGGGTGGATGAACCCCTGAAACTATTGCTCTGAGACAATCTTTGAACCTTGAATCAAAAATATCCCCTGAAGTCTTCTTAAAACCAAACAATAGCTTAACTAGTTAAAAAAGATTCTGCCCTGAGCATTGTGCTCCTTTAAGAACTATCCATATGGGATTAAGTTGACAACAACAACTCTAAAGATTAGATAGGAATCTTAGGAGGTGATGAGTTTATGTTGAGGAAGGATCAATTCAGAAAAGGAGGGGGAGAAGGTTGCACAATTCTAAGAGTGTAATCAATGTCCCACAAGTAGAAACTGTTGAATTCTTGTATGTTTTGCTGTGTGCATTCTCGACAACAAAATAAAATTTAAAGGAAAAAAAAGTGCTTTGGGAAGCACAGTCTTAACATTTGGGTCTTTTTCTTCTATCATTTACAAACATAAAACATCAAAATTTGCTCTTAAATAATTTATTTTTTAATATTGACTCTTGTGAAAAGTTACATTTACTTAGGTAAACTTCAAGAAATCTGATAAAGAGTAAAAGGTATTTTATTAGGAACAACTAAATGTGCAAATTTCAAATATTTTCTATAATAAGTATAAATAATTCCACTTTTTCACATTAAGAATGAAAATATTGACACACACAAAATATTAAAATATTTTTGATAAGGCAGCATTTCAACATAATAAAAAAAAATCCCCTCATACATAAGGGCATATTATATATTTGTACACAAGTCTACACACACCTCAGGTCAAGCTAACCTCTTTAGAATGAAGGCAGCAATAACCAAAAGAGGTACACATCGGCCAGTCAAAATATTCTGATCTTTAGAAGGTGTGTATTGTAAGAGCAGCTTGTTGTTTGCTTCAGTGTGAACTTATTCAGTCTCAGCAGCCTCAGAATCACAGTCCGTGGACAGTCTGCTTTTGCCATGTCCAGAGGAAAGGAACCAGGCAGACAGGGGAAAATCATTAACCACTGACATTCTCTGAGTACTTCCATTTTCCCTGAGCTTCCTTGAGCTTCTCATGGAGGGCCTTGGTGCCCTGAGGACTCGGCTCTCTTTCCTGACCTGTGTGTCTTCTCCCTTTCTCGAGATGACACTGCAGTACTGGTGGGCAGGATGCAGGGCGACGGCCAGTCCTGGCACATGTTCCAAGTCCATAAAGGCTCCCGGCCTTCCGGTTGGTAGAAGAGGAGCAGCAGTCCTGGGCTGACTCTTGACACCCTCCTAACTTTACGGCAAGATGGGGATTTTGCCAGGTTACCAAACCCAATCATCATGACCGCAAAGCTTAACTTTCCTGTCCCTGTTCAAAGGCATCCTCGAGCCCACTATGGCTGGGACTGACCCTCCAGTGGCATCAGAGTGTTTAGAGTATAGCACCTTGTTGGTGAACGGCTCTCGGCCCTTCTTGGCTGGGGCTGGCCCACCTATGTCTGCTTAGCCGTACATCTGCTTGAACTGAAAGCACTCATTGCAATAGCCACTGCACTTGGCATTGCCGAAGTGCTCACAGGCAGGGGCCCGGCAGCGCTGCTTGGGGGACTCGTCAGGAGCGGGCTCCCCACGGTGGGGTGCTGGGACCGTTCGCTGGCTGCGACGCTGGCACTCCATGCAGAGTTCCTCACTGCGGCAGGCCAGAATGTTCTTGCAGGAGGCCCGGGCGCACTTGGGCCTAGATGAGCTCTGGGTGGTACGTAGCACGTCTCGGCGCTGGCTCGACCTCTGTGTGGGGCAAACACAGACAACTGTCACTCACATTTCTCAGGGACAGCAGATAAGATTTCACTGGGCAGTGTGGACTCTACAAATAGCTTTTTGAGAGAAATGGCATCTGCCTGACCCAGGAAATAAGAGGACATATGCAGCCTCTGAACAGGACTGTCCTCCCTACCCCAAGGAAAGCCAGGAGCCCTAGGGAGGCTGAATGGGGCCATCTATTGAAAACTTGGCCCAGCTTGTTTGTTTTTTTAATAAAAATAAGCCACTCTCTTTTTAGACAGCTTTCTTATTCTGCAAGCAATGTGAGAAACATCTACCAGTCAGAATTTGCTTTTCTTATATAACACTGAGTGCAGGCACCTTGGTGCTCTGGCTTCTTCTATCTCCTAATGAAAACCAACAAACCAAACCAAACCAGCTGCAGTCTAGTTGATTCTGACTCACGGCCACCCCATGTGTGTCAGAGTAGAACTGTGTTCCATAGGGTTTTCGGTGGCTGTGACCTTTCTGAAGAGGTTCACCAGGCTTGCTTCCATGGCGCCTCTGGGTGAAGAAGAACCACCAACCTTTCAGCTGGTAGCCACATGCTTAACCATTTGTGCCATCCTGGGGCTCCCCTCCTGACACAGGAGTGGGTATTTACAGAAATTCACTGGCCACTTAGATGTCTATGCTTATCTACTAGGAGTCAAAGATGTCTGTCACCTGGCATTTTGGAGGCTTAAAGAGGTTTTATTCTATGGCTGATTTTACCGACTTTTTGAAATGAATCATACAGTAAACTCTGACCATGGCAATCTACAGTAGTGGCACTTCTACCCCCAGGAGCCACAGGGATGCGGACTTTGTGGCCGGGAGCTCAGCGGGGAGTAAGTCTGCTTACAACGGCAGAAAAGCACCACCCCAGCAAGGAGGACCTGGCATGCACAAGAGGGGAGGACCTCCAAATGTCTCACCAGTTGCTCTTCAGTCCTTTTTGCTTCATGAAATCTCTGATTCTGAGCTTCAATGAAACACTTCTGGCAGTATCCTTCGAACATGGTGCTTCCGAGGGTGCCACATTCTCTCCTCAGGCAGGGAACTGCATTCTGGAACCTGGGGGCTGTGGAATTGGCTTTCCCCAAGGCGGCAACAAAGTCTAGAACAGAATTGATGTTCATAAGTATCACAGAGGGGTCACCATGTAGACACAGAGAAGCTGACATTAGAGAAGTAAATGGGTTTCAAAGAGAGGTTTAAAAACCGGTTGTCATAAGGTGATTCTGACTCATGGCAACCCCATGTGTGTCAGAGCAGAACTGTGCCCCATAGGGTTTGCAAGGCT
Organism: Elephas maximus indicus; assembly: GCF_024166365.1. NCBI lineage: Eukaryota > Metazoa > Chordata > Mammalia > Proboscidea > Elephantidae > Elephas > Elephas maximus. The sequence continues at coordinate 207,642,806 of NC_064819.1, read as the reverse complement.
ATGACCCTTCAAAAGCAATCACCAGGCCTTTCTTCTGAGGTGCCTCTGGGTATGTTCGAACCACCAACCTTTTGGTTAGCAGTTGCGTGCTTAGCTGTTCGTGCCCCCCAGGGACTCCAACTACAGATGAGGCCAGTCTTAATATATAGACGAGACCAGCCTTCAACAAAATAAAAACATAATGCTATTTTTCAAACACCTTTGGCTTCATGAATCCCTCACTTTTGGACATATGTTGCTGATCAATTAGTAACAAAACAAACAGCAGACATTAACTACCCATCCCTCTTTTGAAACCACAGCTGTGTTCTTCCAACATGAGCGAAGACTCCCCTCACCCCAGCTACTGCCCTTCGGATTTGGAGATTTCTCTATCATGCCAGCTTTCAGAAGTCTAATTTAGACTCTCTGTCATAAATACCCAACACCGAGTGACCTTTACCCAGGTACGTTTAACTCTCTACAGGCTGCATTTGGTTTATTTGATGGTGGTGTTCTAAGAGCTGGTGCAATCACATAGAGCCTCTGCAGCCACACGTGGCTGTCACAGCTATTGTGACGACTGTGCGTGTCACAGCTGGTGGAGAAACATAGGCAGATCTAACCACCCTACCACTGCCCAGACAGGCTCCTTCTCTCCATGTTTAGGAACAAAACCTTTCTGGTCAGTGGCTACTGTGTTAGGATATATCAGGCATCTCACTCACATTTGTTTTCTTTGTACTCGATGAAACACAGTGTGCAGAAGCCTTTGTTTTCGGGAGTCCCAAAATACATGCAGCCGGCTTTTCTGCACTTGCTTGTGCCTGTTCTGTCCTCAGGAGTCCGTGCAGCCTGGGAGAGGCAACCTGCCTGGGCCTCGCTTCCAGCTCTGTGGCAAGAATGTGGGGAGAGACTCTGGATGAGCTGGGAAGGATCTGACTTGGACCGCTGGTGACAGGAAGAAGGGACAGTAGGGCCGAGGCTAGAGGAGGTCTCTGTCGTAGTCCTTTTGAAGCAAGTACTGCAGATTCCATTAAACGTCCTCGTGGCATCCTGGAGGCAAGCTCTGCACTTACCAGGATCTAAATGCCTCGTGGAGTCCACATTACGGCTGGTGTTAAGTTGCCGGGCATTGTGGCAACGCTCACAAAATCCATTGTGCTGCACATTCAGTGTGAACGGGCAGCCGGGGGTCCTGCACTTCATAGCAGTGGTCTCGCTGAATAGGAAAAGGCTGGGCGCAGTTGGTGGGGCTGAGTGAGGCCCCCCAGCTGGCTCCTCAGGGATCCAAACCAAGGGTTCACAGGCCTCACCCCTGGGGGCCCCGAGAGCCATACCAGGGAGCACCTCAGGGCCAGGCTTAGAGTTCAGCTTTGGGGGTTTATTTTTATTTTTTTGCCACCTCTCGGAGCATTCGTGGCATAAAGGCTGGGTATTCACGGACATGAAGAAAGGACAGTTAGGCGTTTCACATTTTACGTCCATGAGAGAAAGCTGGGGCACGGAAGGTTCTAGAGGATTTGGAGCGTGCGCCTCTCTCCGTCCCTGCTGGTTGTTCTCCTGCCACTTCTTGTACTCATGCTGAACGAGTTCAAAGTAATCATCTACCAGATTTATTTCTTTTGGTAAATTAGCTTCATCCAACCTAAAGATCAAAAGGGAAAATATGAGAACACATACAAACACCCATGCAATTTTACATCAACACAGAGCAAACTTTTAGGTGATGACCATCCTAACTACCCATTGAAATGTAGGCCTACGATAAGGAGTTTGCCCCCTCTAAAGTAACATGACCCAATACATCTGCTAACATGTCCTAGAGTCAAATAGGAACTGAGCTAGTCTGCTGAGAAGATGTCATTATTTTTTAAAATCACAGTCTCCTTTAATCAATCTTGGCCCACCCAGAAGTATGAATAATTCTGAAGAAAGCACTACTCTGGGTAGACACCTTATTACTCTGTTGCTCCTTTGAAAAGCCACTTTTATTTCCTAAATTCTTAGAGATCAAATTTCTAGTAAAACATTACTCAGGTTATTCATTTTGGTCTAGTTCACTTAATAGTACAAACTACTTCAGAACTTTGTGTTCTGCATTTTGCGTTAACTGCTCTGAGCAGTAACTAGGAGGCAGACACAGCCATAGGCACTATCTGTTTACTTTTGACTCCCTAATCTCCACTTTAAGAAAATGCATGGGGCAATTCTCTTATTCTTTCACTGCCATCTTTTGTGCTACATTGCCAGTTCTAACAAATAGGTATCTCCTTGATATAAATAGTGTTTAAAACTTGGATACCTGTGCAATGCACACTCTGGGCCTCTCTCCCCATTTCCATGTGGCAAAAATGATGCCTGGCCACATTACACATTTTACAAGAGTCTGACATGGCTAGTCTTACCAAGAAACCAAGGGAAAAGGCTTTTGTTTCCAGGAGTTTTCACTTGCTAGTCTACCTATGGGAGTCCCTGGGTGGCACAGTTAAGCATTTAACTACCAACCAAAAGCCTAGTGGTTTGAAACACCCAGAGGTGCCTCGGAAGAAAGACCTGGTGATCTGCTCCAGAAAGGTCAAAGCCTTGAAAACTCAAAGAAATTCTGTTCTACTCTGCAACACATGGGTTCGTCCTGAGTCAGACGTGACTTGACGGCAACTGGTGGCCTTTCTGTGATGTACTAGAGCAATCAAAAAAAACTAAGCTACCCTTGCTGGAAGCACACATTTCAAACCCACAATTCTCTCAGCATCCTGAGATCCAGAAAAATCCATGAATGAATTACTTGTTCCCAAATGAAATGGAAGGCAGTAAAGCCTAAAGTCATCCTCTCTGATGCGTGCACATGAACTCCGAATTTGTTTCAAACTGGAGGAAGCCAGCCAGCTTTAAATAATGTTACTGTTGAGCTCAGGGGTGGCAGCAGAGCATGTGGGTGAAGTTTAAAAATACTGAAAGGTTAAGAAGAATCTAGCCAACAATAAAGTGCTTACTTTGCAGCATTAATCAAATGCGTGGTGCCAACATCCCAGCCTTGGACGGGGATTTCTATCACCATCAAGTACTCTTTTAATAGCTTTTCCTTCATCTCATTTTCAGGATCTGTCAAGAAGTGGACTTTTAAGTCTTCGAATCGTCCTCGGTCTCTGTTAACAAGTGGAACGGCTCTGATTTCTGAGGGAAAAAGAACATGTAAGCAAAATATTATTGTACTAAATAAGGTTACACGTAAGGTCGTACATATAATGATTACACTTCAAAAAGGTACAAAGGATACAACTAAAGAATGGGAAAGTATTTTTTAGCCATCGTTAAATCTAAATAGAAAAATATAATGTGCTAAACTCTAACATAAAATGCACCGTTTCCAGGAATCTCATAGGATATTAAGCAGACTCCATGCAGTGGATCTTACTAGTTAAATTCCCATGCTTCAGAATCAGACTGACCTGTGGTGGAATCTTAGCTTTGTCACTATCAAGCTATGTGACATCAGGCAAGTTACTTAACCTCTCTGAGCTTCAACTGCCTCATCTAGAAAACAAGCCTAACACTGCCTATGCCCCATAGGCACGCTGTGCGGATGAAATGAAATAAAATCACCTACACAAAGCACTTAGCAAGAGTGCCCACTTCAGATTAAGCTAACTACTACAATAATAGCTAACACTGACAGACATTTACCTGCTGTATTAAGGCACTGACTTAAGGGCTCTCTATCCCTTAATTTATTATGTATTAATAGTAACAGTAGTTGTTGTTAGCTGCCATCAAGTTGATTCTGTCTCATGGCAACCCCATGTGTGTCAAGAGTGGAACTGTGCTCCACAGGATTTTCAATGGCTGATTTTTCAGAAGTAGATCGCCAGGCACCTCTGGGAGGACTCAAACCTCCAACCTTCTGGTTAGCAGCTGAGCATGTTAACTGTTTGTACCACCCAGGGACTCCATAATAGTAATAATGATAAAAAAAAAAGATTGACGTCAAGTCGATTCCGACTTATAGTGACCCCATAGGACAGAGTAGAACTGCCCCACAGGGTTTCCAAGGAGTGCCTGGTGGATTTGAACTGCCAACCTTTTGGTTAGCAGCCATAGCTTTTAACCACTATGCCACCAAGGTTTAACAGTAATATATATCTCCCATCTTGCTACAAATATGTCAATTGAAAGTACCTCCCAAACAATAATATAAGGCACAAAAAGATAAGGAAATATTATGATTACTACAACTGCATTACTGTTATTAACCAAGCAAATGAGAGAATGATATATGTAAATAAAAGTAACATATTTAAATAAACTTATTTCCATAAGCAAAGGCACAAATCCTGATGTCTAGTGAGAACAGGATATAGCAGTATCTAACAGAAGTTACAAATGTGAATGGATGCCGTTCTCTCACCAGGCCCGCTGTCCTTGAGGGTCACCAGGGGTACAAAGTGTTGGCTGTCGTAGCCAAGAACGATGGGGTATCTGTAGCATTCCTTAGCAGGCCAATGGAGAGGCAAGTAAATTCCGCCCACCTTCACAGGAGCAAAATTTGAACCGGATTCCAAACTCCTCAGCATTTTGTCTGTTTAAGGAAAGAGAAAGAAAAATCAGGCCCTTGGGTGACTTTCATCAAATTCCATTCAGCTACTGTTACCCTGGTGGCGCAGAGGTTAATTAAGCACTTGGCTGCTAACCAAAGGTCAGTAGTTTGAATCCATCAGCCCGCTTGCTCGGGCAGTCTGCTTCCATCAAGATTACAGCCTTGGAAATCCTAAGGGCAGTTCTACCCTGTCCCACAGGGTCACTATGAGTCAGATGACTCAATGGCAGTGGGTTTTTTTGTCTTTGTTTACTGTTACCTGTAGCTTTGGTGGTATGGCTCTTTCCTAAGAGCCAAAGCACTAACACTGAAAAGCACTTAAATATGAATAAGCCATCTGCAGGCATCTCACCTGAAATGACAATGACTGGCCTCCTGAGAATGTTACACAGGACAAATATGTGTATTTCTTCCAGTGAGTGATACTGAAATCCAACTCGGGCCCCTGGAGTGTCTGTGGATGCCATTTTGATAAGGTTGTCCCATTCATCATTCCAGTTCTGAGGGGATGAAGGAAAAAAAACTGAATGTACTTTGCATTAAAATATCACTGTGACTTCACAGTAGAATTATTCATTGATATAACTCAGCTTATTTTTTCCCTTTCTTGAAATAATCATTGAAATGATCGCTCTTTTTCCCCACTTGGGTTTTCTTCCCTTGCTTTTTTCCACTACAAGGCAAACTCAAAAGTGGGGGAGGATGGGGACAGCACCTTCTTTAAAAAAAAAAAACCTGAGGAGGCATAAAACAAGCCCCTCATCCAAATGTACACAAAAATTCCAAACTTGTGACTGAGAATAGTGAACATGTGGCTGAATGTGATTTGTTGGCTCAGTAAAGCATGTTAAGGGCAATTAACACAAAAACCAATAGAAACTCCATAGGAAAAGACCATGATCATAAGCCTGTCTGATCAAGTGAAGAAATCCACTGCCCTCAAGCCTCTGAGCAACAACAAATACCCTAGGTTAATCCCACAGGAGATTTCCCGGTGTTTTCCACTGAGTAGTACACCTTGCTTAACCAGATTCATGTGACCAAGTAAACTGTAAGCTCCTCGAGGGCAGGGACTGGGCCTCAGTTTCCTTTACCCTCCATGGAGCTCAGCCAGTAGAGGTTTAAAGGGGGAACAAAACATACCCGAGTGTCATAGCAGAGCCCCGTTTCCACAAATTCCTGAGATTTAAGAGACTCCAGTTGCCAGCGGAATTTGAAGTTGCGCGTGTCAGTTTCCTTGAGAGCGCTGAAGAGTGCCTTCCTCAGGACCAAGTCTGTGTCCTGAACACCCCACATGTACTGAGAAACAGCATGCATCAGGCAGTTCCCATCCCCTGAGGGCAGAGGGAAGAAAAGAGCAATCAGAGACATTGTATATAAGGCATAGTAAACGTTTGAAGAGTAAACAAGCCCTACTGCTATCATCCACCACCCTTCTGTTAGTTTGTCCTACTATGGTGGCTTCTGGGTTGCTGTGATACTGGAAGCTATGCTACTGGTATTTCAAATACCAGCAGGGTCACCCATGGTGGACAGGTTTCAGTGGAGCTTCCAGATTAAGAAACCTAGGAAGAAAGGCCTGGCAATCTACTTCCAAAAATGAACCAATGATAACCCTATGGAGCACAACAGAATACTGTCCGATATGGTGCTAGAAGATGAGACCCCTAGGTTGGAAGACACTCAAAATATACAGTGGTCCAACAATGAACTCCAGCATGCCAATGATTGTGAAGATGGTGCAGGACAGGGCGATGTTTTGTTCTGTTGTATATGGAGTTTTCATGAGTTGAAGAGGACTAGACGGCAACTAACAACCACACTGCTATCACAAGGGAATAAGAGGGCATGCTATGCAACGCAAATGGCTTAATTTCTTAGTCAGAGAGCCAACTGATACCATTTCACAAGTAGGTAAGAGTTTTAAGGAAGAAAAAAATTCTTTCCCTCTTTATCTGTAATGAATGGGAAGGACAGAACAAAGGAGGCAGGGACCGGTAATCAGGGGACCTTGATTCCGGCTTGGCGTTGCCACTATCTAGTTTAGGTGACCTTGGGGGAAATCCCTTAACCTTTGAGTATTTTTCCTCTTTGTGAATTGAGGCCATTGGATTATGATCCCTAAAGTCCTGTCCCTGTCCTTGAACTTCTGGCTAAGACCCAGACACTATTGCTCTCTAGGAGGGGGTACACAGGGCAGCATGTGCAAACCAGGAAGCAGGCACGGCCCAGGTTACTAGATGCTGGCTATGACTCAGTGGTAAATGACCTGACCATCCCACCTGAGCCTGCGGGGCCTGGGAGTTTCCTCTCCTGGCTTATAAAGTGAAGTTGACACCACCAAATTGCTGACTGCCCACCTCTGCCTCCCCAGAAACGCAATACTTTCTGTGAACCTGCTTCCTAACAACTGTAAAGTCATTTTTAAAAGTTACACAGTGCCTGGCTGTTTAAATTTGAAAATAATTCAGCATTGATGGCTGAAATTTTGAGCATTCTGAGAAATGAACAGAACTAACTTTATTCCATTAATTTGTAATTTTTCCAGGTTAAAACTTGCAATTTACTAAAGCCATTTTTTTCAACCCCCTAACGATAAACATTTGAGGGAGCACTAGATACAGAAAAATTAACTCCTTATAGGAAAGTTAAACTCCTTTGGCAAGTACAAAATTCTTTTCATAAAGAAAAAGTTATCCTGTTTTCTCACAGTACTCTATATAACTATGGCAATAAAGCTATTCGAACTTTTATGAAATTTTATTTATCATTAAGCTGTAACAAAACCCCCCAAAACCTCAAATACGTCCACAGCCAGTATCCCTTCAATGTACACACTTAGAATGCCTAACTAAACAAGTACTCAAACAAACAGACAAAAAAGATCCCTTAAGCCTTGTGTCTTGGCAGAAGTGTGGTAATCATTGCATTCTGTTGAAATTTCCCCTTTGCAAAATCTAGAGCAAAGATAAGGCTTTTTTTCTTCTTCTTGCGCTTACTTTCAGTTCTTTATTGAGATGCACCAGTATAAAATTCCCTAAGTAACATCTGGAATTCCCCAGTGCTAAGTTATTTGACTAGCAATTGAGCAACAGCTATTGTACTTTTTGTTCTGGTGTGTAGACATTTAAACTGCGAGGTGCACCCTGGACTTTCCAAGTGGGTGTGGTCAGGGTGAGCTGGAATAGGGCTACTCATTATACAAGTGAAATGCTGCAGCCAATAGACGCTGGAATTTTTCACATGAAGTTTCAATTTTATGCCACCTACTCCCTTCCTCATTGACCGCAGTCTCATATCCTCAAACGCAAACTTGTGAATCACCCCCTCCCCAAACACCCCATTGACTTTGTAGAACCCCCCTACAGGGGGATGGTTAAAAACAAAAGGGGGTGCTAATACAAACTGGGAAGAAAAATCATGTGTTTTCCCCTCTCCTCTAAATATCTTTTCTTTTTCAGGATTTTAAGGAATTTGGTTGGAAGTAGAGAAATAAAAGAATTCTGAACATAAAAATCCCCATTTCCCAGAAAATGTTATAAAAATGCCCTTGCTTTTGTAGTTTTATTTGTGCTGTGAATCCTTGTTGATTTAAGTGATAGATCTTTGAAAAAATGCGTGTTTACTATTTTTATTCCACTTTGTTTCTTAAGGAAAAAGAGCATATTAAACCTAATAATGTCAGTTAACACTGTTAATGATCAAGTTTTCCCCCTTTTGACCCCATTTCTAACTCTGCAGAATACCGTTTTTCCCAATTTGATATTCCAAGTGAACTCCGACTCTTTTTTGCAACAAAATGGGAGAGTTAGACCACAAACTGTCAGGCACATAAAACCCCTCGATGATGGCTTCACATTATTACCGACTTCTACGCATCACTCAGTCTAATGCCACGAGCAATATACATACTTTCTATCCCCGGCTTTTTCTCTACTGAAGTTCCTAAGAGTTTATGCTTTGTGCACACAGGCAAGGTGTTGCAACGATACCCCAGGACCAAAGCAAAAAAAAAAAGCGCGTTTACCAATCACTCCAAGTTACCCAAGTCCAAAACGACCGAAGTTATTGCACCAATTCCGTTAATTAAGTTAATGTTCTTATCATAATTATTGTCAACAAGGGTTTTCTCCTCTTGGATGTCATATTTTCAATGAGATAGTTTAGGAATGTCATTGATATAAAAACCTGAGATTTCTGGTCTTACCTAGATGATAAGCATTTAATTGATCTTGTAGAGTCTACTTGCTACTTGTAATAATTATCTACGTCTATAAAGTAGAACTTTCTCTCAGCACTAAACAATATGCTTCGTTGTTTCTCTTGATGTACACACTCTGGCTCAAAAGAAATAATTAAAAAACCAAACAGTAAAGCGTAGGACAGAAAACAGCTATTAGTGGTAAGGCACACTGGATGAGTAGACGCAGACAAAAAGAAATAGCCAGGAATCACTAAAACTCATGAAGTAGGGGTCTAAAATCTATGCTAAAAATCTTACATTTTTCTTTTCACTTTCATAGTATGGGGCTATAGGCAATAGAACCTAGGTAAGCAAGGAGGAGATCAAAGGAGCCCTCTTGTGCCCAGCAGCCATTCACTGGGTGACACATAAAATGCCACCAATTCAAGAGGTGTAAGACCATCACAAGCATTTTCCAATTATAATGGGAAACAGTAGTTACATCCAGTTTTCACACCATGCTTTCCTTTTGAACTTAAAGCCTTTTAATATTTCCATTACTGGGTAGGAAAGAGTATTTTACAGATGATTAAGCAGTCACAAGAAGGAGATACACAAATGATCTAACTGGGGCACGGTGCTTAGAAATGCATTCTCCAGGCTCTAGTGTGCTCTGCTTTCTAACATACACTATACAAAAATATTCTTAACAAAAATATTTGCAAAAGAAGGTTGCTTTCATTATGCATGCCCCTTACCAAGATTCCGTACCAAGGTGTCTATGGCCTCAAAGGAATTTGAAAGCTTGGGCTAGTGCTATCAAAATTTAATTAACGGAGACCAGGCACCTTGGGACCTATTCCCCAGAGAAAAGAAGTGGGACGGAGCCCGTCTTACCATTGGTTTTTAGAGCCACAAGCTTCCGGACTTCTCGACACCAGTTGAGCTTCCTCTGGCTTTCCAGGGAGGCCTGGGTGTTTCTGTCGATGAGAGCTTTGTGGATGATCTCTCGAAACTGTGGACAAAACTGGCAAGTTCTGAACATTTCCAGGGTATATCGGTGCATGGTTTTAAAATGATGAATTATCCCATTGGTAGGTTTAAAAATATCTTCTGGCGTTCTCTCTCTTATCTTCACAGCTTTCCGCATATTGCTCAAATACAAAGCCAGGGGAAGGAGTTGTTCAGCCATTGTGCTCCACAACACCTGAAGAAGAGGGGAAAAAAACCCATTCCGTTAGCCTGGCTTTGATATGACTCCTATATACCTGCCTGCAGGAAACCCCAGTGTTTGATCTTGTCATTACCCTAATCTTGTAGGCAAAGATCTTAGTCACCTCCACTCCAAGATACTAGCTGGCCCCAAAGATTAACTCACACTGGACTGTTTTAAGTTACATCACTTTTAAAGATTAGTCTAAACAAGAGAAGGAAGGCGGGGAGTGGGTACTGAGGAGGAGGGGAATAACCCATGTTTGTCAGGGAGCCAAGCCTGTCTGTCAGTGATGGGTACTGTGCCTCCTAATCGACTTAAGCTCCCATTTCATTCAGATGCCACTCCTAGGCAGCCCCTGGATTTTAGGAGTCCCGAATGCCAGTTACTGGCACACCGTAGCCCTGACAAGTTTGTAGCTTCTCCCCTAAGACCACCACCAAGCAATCTTTGCTCTTGGACAAAGTCTTGATTTCTCTCTTGTAAACATGCCCTCCCTCTACTGGAAGGACAGTAAACAGTTCGTAAAAAATCCTGCATTGTATGCTGTCACTTAGGCTGCTGCTAATATTTCCTTTTTAGCCCCAAAGAAAAACATCTATGAAGAATTAAAACGGAGTGTTTTATAATCAATGAAAAAGCCTATTCTCAGCAAGCTGCACGGCCATTTTTAAGAATGGTCGGAGGTCTTTCAGAGCCTTTCCACTAATTTTTATGACCCCGGACTAATAAAGAGACCCAGCGCAATAATCGAATAAATACATTCTGCACTCCCAAAAGCAGACAGGAGCTCAATTATTTTGATTTGATGGCCAACCAAATTTCATCCTCGTCCTTCAGGAACCAACACTCAAGATACACTTACCACCGTCTCCTTTACCCTAAAATCTTCAAACTAGTGGGAAGAGATGAAAAGTTTAGAGGCAGACAAGGAAATAACTTTCAGCCAGGGGGCCTCACAAGACAAGTGAAAGGGGAACAGGGGCAAAGACCAGCATCTACGACCCGTGGCAAAAGAGTGGAATGACATGAATCCATGAAACTTGGATCTTGCCAGTGGAGCGCTTGGGGGGAGGGCCAGGGTGCCTTCCTACACATGCTAATTTCCAAAAAGATGAAGAAATTGACTTCAAAGCACGAAGATATTTCCTAGGAAGTTTCCTGGCAGCAATTCATCCCATTCTCAACCCCAAACTATTTGCAAGGACAAGCCTCCAGTTGAGAAAGACATTAAACCCATACAAGAGGGAAAAGAAGATTTTAGGTAGGTTTTCAGGAGGCCACTCCTGAAAGGGTCCAAGCTCCTCATAGCTATTGACAAGGTATTCTAAATCCTTATGGCTCGCTCAAAGAAGAGAGGTTGGACTAGGCAGGGGCTGCTTCTGAGGAGTTTTCTGATGGTATTTTTGGATCAGGATTTTTCATCTGATTGTCAAGTGGAGCCTGGGACGAGTCAATCTCTTGGTCAGATGGTGACCTCTCCTTTCATGTAAGCAATCCCCTGCACGTGAGCTGGGCAGAATAATTGCAGGGTGCAATCAAGGGACAAAAATACCACACACACATTCTCCTTGCAGCATGTCAAAAGTTTCTTTCACAATGTCATTCATTCATCCATACATTTAACAAATCCTACGTGAGTACCTACTGAAGGCAGCACTGCGCTTGATGCAAGGGCCAAAAATCAAATACGACCTTATTCCCCTCTTTGAAATCATACAACTACCTTAGTCTGCAGCTAAGGTACAGAAGCAGAGGGACCCGCTGCTCAAGGTCCTACAGCTACCCAGTGCAGAGCCTTGCCTAGCGTCTAAGTCTTCCAATATTTGCCTCTTGCTTGTCCGATGCCACCACACCTGTGGCTACAGTGCCTGCTACTCTCCATGGAAACAGGCAAGCAGTAAGTAGTAAGATTTTAAACAAGCTAGGTATTGCCTCTTTGTGCTTTTCTGACTCTTCGATTTTGCTTTTCTGAACCTAAAGATCCTTCAGCCAACATCTAAAATAGCGAGAGCTGTCAACTGTCGCAAGACACATAAATATAAGTATCTGTCATATGATTGTAATATCCTTATAGGTCAAAGGAATACAACATTACCCTTTTTTTTTTTTTAACATTTGTGTGACCTCACTTGGACTTATTTGAAGATAATTTCCCAATTTTTGTCACTACAGGCAATGAGATTCTACAGAACTTATTATTGCTCAAAGTCTTCTCCCCCTGGTTTTATTTTTCCACTCTAGGCAGACATTTTTGTCTGCAGTGTGGAAATTTATGAATTATTTATCAGCAAACATCTCATCAGATTTTTGGAAAGTACCTGTCAAAAAATTCAAACATTGCAGAAAGAACTGCAAAACCTAAAGAAGCACCTTAGACAGTAAGAATGGTGCACTAACTGTGCTGCTCAATAATCAGGGGCATTTAGAGTTGCAGTCCAGCAGGCTCTTTAATCAATTAATAACAATTCTCCCAAATGCTGCCCAGAGACACTTGACCAGACCAGCTTTCCAAGGAAGATCAGAGGCAGGGAGAACTGAAAACAAAGTGGTCTCAAAATGAGCTGAGCTCCTTCCTTACTTAATACCACTGCTTTCCTGAGAGCCCAGGTGGCAGGATGTGGGGCGACCTGGGCTGAGTGACAGTCTGACTGTGGGGTAGTGACTGGTGCGGGGGGCCTGCAGATGGCTTCTAAACTGGGGCCCCCAAAAGACAGACGGGCAACCCACTTCTTCCAGCGTACTTCTTACACTGCTGCAACTTTCAGAGAAGAACCCATCCTCCCCACCTCTCCTGCACAGAACACTGTCTGGAAGCTGTCCCTGGAAAGGTTAGCTCACCGAAGCCCCCCACACAGGCTGAGTTTTGTTGCCCCTGCGACCTGCCACCTCCGTTGGGCTGGTTCTGCATAATCTCGGCAGACGTCACAGTGGTTCTGCAAGGTCTACGTGGCCAAGAGCATGCAACGCTTAATTCCAAAAAAGACAGAAAAAGGAGCAAAGCACCAATGACCCATCTAACAAAGCTGACTTCAGCAGTCAGCTGCAGCTCAAGTTCTCTGCATTACTGCAAAGGATCAGCTGGATGGGGGATCCAGGGCTGTCACCCCAACATCTGGCTCGGCGACCTCAAGTCCTAGCATTTCAACACCTAGAATGGGCACAAACGGCCAACAAACTTCCCTCCAGAACCACTGCAAAACCAATGCCAAGCAGATGCAGCAAGCTCGACAGTCGCTGCCAAAGACGCACCCATAGCCCTTGCCCCAGATGAGCTCGTGCCGCGACGGTTACCTCTCCCTGGAGTGCGATCCTCTTCCAAGTCCCAAGTCCCAGTTAGGGCAAGCGCGTTGAGGCCAGGGCGAAGCAGCACCCCATGGACGGCTGACTGAGACTCGCTCGCTCGCTGGCCGGCAGGCTGGGGGTGTGGATCTTGCCAGCTGCCGCAGATCTCCCGGCGGCGGCTCCCGACGCTCCGCCCCCGCGAGCTCGGATGCACTTGGCCCACAGCGCAGGCTGCAGACTGCGCAGTTCTCTTTTCCCTTTCTGTTTTAGGCTTGCGGATAGTCGGGGGATTTCCACCCGGGGACTTTCCAGTCACGTGACGCCAGGCCCGGCGCCGGGAACTCGCGGCCGAAGAGTCGCCCGCCGCCAGAGGGCGCAGGAGGCGAGCGCGCGGCCGCAGCCCGGCCCGCCGACCGCCCTCCCGGCCGCCCCGCCCCGCCCCGCCCCGCCCCGCCCCGCCCCGCCGGCCGGCCGCGCGGAGAAACTCCTGCGCCCCGCCCCGGGGTGTCCCCGCGTGAGTCACCTGGGCATTTCGGAAGCTCGGCCCAACGTCACATCCATGTGGAAATCGCGGTGATGGGAACTGGAAATGAAGTAGGTTCTTTTTCTCAGATTTTCTGCAGAAAATCATCAGTTGTGGAGAAGAAGAAGGGAAATCATAGAGGAAGAAAACCCTGAAAACCACCCTGGCGCCCGGGACCGCAAGCTGCGCAGCCGGGGGGTAGAGAGGCTTGGGCTGCGCACGTGGGGAGCACTAGGGGAGAGCCCAAGACCTGGCCGCAGCGGAGCTTGGAGACAAGAAGTACCCGCCCTGGGTCCCTCCACAGCCTTCCTGTCTACCTCGACCCCAGGCTGGGTGGAATGCGGGCCTGAGGCGACATTCCCTGCCGCGGATTAACCAGGAAGCAAGGTGCGCAGGGGTTTACTTGTGTTTACGTCGTGAGCCCTGGTGCACAATTTCACATGGGTTTCACCACGTCTTTAATATGGTGAAAAGCAGCTGAAATTGTGCACCAAGGATTGGTAAATAAGCACAAGTAAGCCCTTGCGTACTTTGTTTTTGGGTAATCTGTCCCTGCCTGCGGCCCTGTGGCCTTGAGTATCCCATGACAAGGCCAGTCTTGGATAAAATTAGGACTCAGAACAATCCGGCCCCTACCCCGGCACTTGCGCGGTTTCCCCTTCTCCATTTCTGCACGTCAAGCGCCTGGGTGGCATCACATTCCGTCGAGAAATCGATTCTAGTCCATTACTGACCTTGCCATGCCCTCCTAAGGCCTCATTAGGTGTGTCTTCTTTAGAAGTCGTGATAATTAGATCGCCCCAAGATACCTTGTTATTCCCCCCATGTGCTATTTGCGTGGTAACTGCATTTTTTCACGTAAAGATGTCAGCCACCTGAGCGATGGAGGTGCGTAAATTGTGCAGGGAGGGACGTTAGGGCGCTTATACCTTGATGCCCTGTAAGAACCGAAAGTTAGCGGTTTGAGTTCACCAGCCAGTCGCTTTCCGGGAGGAAGATTACAGCCTTGGTTACCCTATGGGGCAGCTCTACTTTGTCTTATAGGGTCGCTATGGGTCAGAATCTATTCCATGGCAGTGGGATTTGGGGCCCTCAAAGCACAGGTGCCCGATAGGCCTCCTTCCTAAAATAGCCAAGTTAGGGTCAGATTGAAATATTCTTTACCATTAGCCTTTTGACTGTACTTAAATATGCTTGTCAAGCCACGTATCTCAAGTTTTGAATTAGAAAAGTATTTCCTCTCCCCGGTATAGATTTGCAGAGGCCAGAACAAGAGTTGGCTGGTAGGTGGCACTTTTTGGGCAAAAGGAGACTTAAAGCAGAGAGTCAGTAATGGTCACAGTCCCAAGGCTGGCTCTGGTCATTTTAAACTAACGTTGGCATTTTTTTCCAGCTCCAAACCTAGTATTTGTTACCTTCTTTTTCGCGAAGTTTTCAGCTGCCAGTACTCAAAACAATGAACAGTCAAGCTAGTAATGTAATAACATAATAACAACAACAGATTTTACTGAGTACTTACTACACGCTAGGCTCAAGACCAAATATTTGAAATGTGTTCTGCCATTTAAACCTCACAACTCCACTTTGGAGGTGAGAATTCGAAGCTTAAGAAGCTTAAGCAATTTGCCCAAAGTCTACACAACAATTAAGTGGCAGAGCTGAGATTGGAACTGGGCTTGTCTTACTCCAAAGCCCACACTATTAAGTCTTAAGTATTAGACTATGCCTTTCAGGAAATATCCCACAAGATATAAAGTCTTGGAGCCCAGGCCTGTGAATATCCTGCCCCCTGCCTCCCACACACACTGTAGGCACTTGAGCAAACAAGGACCCTGGGCAGAACGTGGGCTTGGGAGCCAGGTAGGCCTTGGTTCCACGCTCAGGAAAGTTCTTGGGCTTGTTGAGATGATAAAAGAAGATGATGTGTGTAAAAGAACATCCTATTAGGATGTTAATCCTCAGACCACTCTCACCTTGCCTGTTCTCTTTATCTGGCTCTGACCTGCTCTGTGTCCTGATATACCAGTTGCCATTGAGTTGACTCTGACTCGTGGTGACCCCATGTGTGTTAGAGTAGAACTGTGCTCGTAGGGTTTTAAATGGCTGATTTTATGAAAGTACATCACCAGGCCTTTCTTCTGAGGTGCCTCTGTGTGGACTCGAACCTCCAGCCTTTCTGGTAGCAATAGAGTGTGTTAACCGTTTGCATCACCCAGGGACTCTGTTCCTCCTAACTTCCATTGATCCTTCTCTGCCTCTTATCTTGTTCCTTGGTTTGATGAGCTAGGAATGCAATAACGAAGAGTAACCTAAAAGGACAGAACAAGCCTAAAAGGCTAGATTCACGGCTACCACTTCCCACTGGCCCAAGGTAGCCACTTTGCCATTGTGTCTGCCAATATTTGTGATGAGGTAATAGCAGCCAGAAGTGGTCTGCAACCCTCAGTTTTGTTCCCTACCTCTATTTTCCATAATTCTACTACTGAGCTCATTCATTCCTGCCCCACCCCTAACCCCTAAGCTAGAGCCATGAGCTCGGTGAAGATGTGTACTTAGGTTCCATTTGGTTGACAACATAGCTTTCCCTTTTCCAGTATTTAGCATGTTGGCAAGACCAGTGAAGATTTTCTTGGTGGAGTATTGGAAAGAAAGGGTAGAAGAGGGGAGAGTGAGAAAGAGAAACTATGGGAAAGAGGAGATAAAATTTAAGGAGATTTGTGGGATGAAACGAAACCAAGGAGATATAGAGTGCTCAAAAGCCTTGCAGAGGACTCTGATTTCTGCTAGGACTCTGATTTCTGCTACAGACCTTATCAAGATGAACAGAGCTCTGCAAAGGGGAAGGAATGCTTATTAATATCTGGTAGACACGTAGGAGAAAAATGTGTTCTTATTAGAGAGAGGAAAGGGGAATTCTCATTATGTGCAGTGCTCTGGAGAGTTCATGACGTACGTGCTGTTTTGACTGTGTTGCCAGCATTCATATGTCATGAACTTCGTGTAGTGGGCACACATAACCTCTTGACATTAGATACTATCTGTGGGACGGTGCCTGCAGCCTGTATGCTTATGCCAGACCAGTTGCCATCAAGTCGATTCCAACGCATGGCAACTCCATGTGCGTCAGAGTAGAACTCTGTAGGTTTTCAGTGGCTGATTTTTTCAAAGTAGATCACCAAGCCTTTCTTCCCAAGTGCCTCTGAGTGGACTCCAAATTCCAGCCTTTCCTTTAGCAGCTGAGCACATTAACCGTTTGCACCACGCTGGGAACTCCAATGCTTATACCAAATAATGAAAAAGAGGTGCAGCCCAGGATAGCGGGGAGCGGGAGAAACCTGGCTAAAGAGAGGCAGATGTGACACAGAGAAAACCAAACCAAATCTGGCGCCATCAAATTGATTCCAACTCATGTGTTACAGAGCAGAACTGCTCCATAGGGTTTTCTTGGCAGTAATCTTTATAGAAGCAGATTGACCAGCCCTTCTTCCTTAGTGCCCCCGGATAGGTTCGAACTGCCAATCTTTTGACTAACAGTCGAGCACAAGTTGTTTCTGCCACCCAGGGACCTGACATGCGGGAAGGGGACCCAATCTAGGTCAGGTCAAACAGCAGCTCGTGAGCCTTCCCTTAATCAAGAGTCAGCAATAGTGTCGTTCAGAGAGTGTACAAAATTCCAAGAGATGACAACCATGGGTCAAACTAGAATCAGATGTTTTGTGTCAGTTGTACAATTGTCTCCCTTTCCCAGAATTGCATTATATTGAAAAGCAAGATCCATATTAAACATATTTTGAAACAGCCTTATGTAAGTTTGGCAGTTTAGTTATTGCAGGGTAGCTCTGAATCCTGCTTCAAATTGCAATAAATCTTGGTTGAGTTTTGTGATTTCTGAAAGAGTAATGTTTGCCTGTACTCTCACAGCAGCTATCAGTGCTACAAATGCTACTTCTGAGAATACAATAGAAGCCTTTATGGCTATAACTACGCTGAGAGCTGCAATTACGAGGCCATAGGTTTCGTATCATATGAAGACCAAATTCCACGGAAATGTCACTTCTTATCTAGAGACCTCAGATCCTTTATAGGGATTACCTGGGATGAATGGAGAAACTGAAAACCCCATGGTGAAGGGATTTATTTAGGGTAACCCAATGAGTCACTGAGTCACTAGTGATAGGAACAAAGTCCTGCCACTGGCTGGGAGGCAGTTGGTTTAATGCCAAGCACAGCTCTTCTTATTTCACTTTGCCTGAAAGCATGATATGCTGAAATCCAACACATGTCAGAAAATTCATTCCCTCTGTGAATTCTGGCTTAATTTCCTGTCAACACTTGGCTGGAACACTTGGCACAGTAATCTTACTAACATCATGCATATAAAGATTCAACTTAGTTTCATTTCTGTTTCTGTGGAGGCTGTTATTAATGACCAGATCGAACACGATGACAGAAAACCCTGAAGTGGGTGTCATTAGGAACCAGTGGTGTACAGTGGTGGATGTAGCAGTAAGGTGGATGTTAACTGAGATAAATTAGTTCCGGTTATTTGAACAGCGAGTTGGAATCTACTTGTTGGCAACTGATTTATTTTTTCTCTTCTGTTGTCCTTCAATCCTGCCTCTTTATGTCCCCTTTCCCTCTCAGTCCCCATGAAAAAAAAGATCTATTTTGGCTTTCATTCTCTCAGGCTTGTTTTCTGCAAAGGGCTAATATAATTAGGTAATTTGTGTTCATTTTTTCAAGCAAATCTCGATATTTTACTTTGTTTAATTTCTTCAGAAAATATTCCCATTGAATCCAAAGCTTCCTAAAGCTTTTTGATGAAAATTCCAAGCACCTTAGCAGGCCGGAGAAGGAGCTGCACTTTTTCTGTGATTCTGAGAGTCCGTGTCTCTAAGATACAATGTGGATTTAATGACAACGTGGGGGTGAGGTGAACAACCTCATTATATTAAATGTACACACGTTCCTTCTTTTACTCACTGACAATAGCCTATTTTATCAATGTGATAACGACCCTTTTTTTTCTTCACTATTACCACCTGTGTGTAGTTTTAAGGTGCTAACCAAAAGGTTGAGTGGCAGCGGTGGTTCAGTGGTAGAATTCTCACCTTCTATTCCAGAGACCCAGGTTAGGTTTCCAGTTAGTGCACCTCAAGCCCAGCCACCAACCGTCTGTCGGTGGAGGTTTGTTGGTTACTGTGATATTGAACAGGTTTCAATGTACTTGCAGACTAAGACAACCTAGGAGAAAGGCCAGGTCATCTAATTCTGAAAAATCAGGCAATGAAAACCCTGTGAAGGGGCTGCTGTGAGTTGGAATCGACTCAAAGGCCACTGGATGTTTCTAATTTTTTTACTTTAAGAAGTAATTTTTTTACTTGGAGTCTTATGACTCATCTGAACTGATTTTGGCCCTTGACACTTGTGAATTGCAGTGCTGTGATGGGTAGTTTTCAGTAACCTGATCTTCTGATCTCTTTAGAGTTGACCATAAAATATATATTCCTTCAAGCTTCTCTTGAAATTCAGCCGGGAACTAAGAGAAAGTCCTTTAAGGTACAAGGTTCAGTGACACGTACCTATTCTAGCTTTGGAAGGGAATTTGGCATTGTCTTCTAAGCCTTAGGTACGTAGACTTGCACGTAGACCAAGAGGCAGTCATTCAGACAGAACAAGGGGATTCTGTGTGGTTTAAAATCAGAAAAGGTGTATGTCAGGGTTGTATCCTTTCACCATACTTACTCAATCTGTATGCTGAGCAAATAATCCTCGAAGCTGGACTATATGAAGAAGAATGTAGCATCAGGATTGGAGAAACAACCCGAGATATGCAGGTAACACAACTTTGCTTCCTGAAAGTGAAGAGGACTTGAAGCACTTACTGATGAAAATCAAAGACTACTGCCTTCAGTATGGATTACACCTCAACATAAAGAAAACAAAAATCTTCACAACTGGAACAATAAGCAACATCATGACAAATGGAGAGAATATTGAAATTGTCAAGGATTTCATTTTACTTTGATTCACAGTCAACACCCATGAAAAAAGCAGTCAGGAAATCAAACGAGGTATTGCATTGGGCAAATCTACTTCAAAAGACCTCTTTAAAGTGTTAAAAAGCAAAGATGTCACTTTGAGAACCAAGGTGCCTGACCCAAGTCATGGTATTTTCAGTTGCTTCATGTGCATGCGAAAGCTGGACAATGAATAAGGAAGACCAAAGAAGAATTGATGCCTTTGAATCGTGGTTTTGGAGAAGAATATTGAATATACCATGGACTTCCAGAAGAAAAAACAAATGTGTCTCGGAAGAAGTACAGCCAGAGTGCTCCTTGGAAACGAGAATGGTGAGACCTCGTCTCAAGGACTGTGAATGTGTTATCAGGAGAAAACGGGACTGGATCAAGGCATGTAAGGGCCCTAAGCACCCATAATCTGTGGTGTCCCCTCCTCTGCTTACTCATGCTTCCAAGTGGGATTCGTGAGTTTTATATATATATATATATATGTGTGTGTATATATATATTTATTTATTTATGTTGCTGGCCCTCCTGTCTGGACTTGCTGGATCAGCAGACGTGGTCGTACAGGACAGTTCTCTCATAATGGATCAGAGGGCTGATACCTATTAATATAATCTATCTTTTCCCGGTAACTGCTTGCATTGGATCCAGTTGCATATTGGATGACTGTAGCCAAGAGTTAGACTTGACAGCCCATCTCTTGTTTATTAGAAAGAGACCCGCCAAAATAAGGAGTTTCAGTCACACGAGAAGGGACCATAGGAGACAGATGTCAGTGAAGGTGTTGAAGTGGTAGGGGCCTCATAGCTTATACAACCTTGTGTGTGGGCACCTTTGTGACCCCGTGTGAACTTTATTTCCAGCTGGCGCATTCTTACACACTGGAACTGGTATTGATTTCATTTAGTGCCCAGCCAGTTCCTTTCCACTCTAGCACTCGCGTTTCCTTGTGTCTTGTCTGCTTGGCATCTATAGGTCTTTGCTTTGGACACTGGTGCCCTGTTTTGTTGATGCCCTAAGCACATGCTTACCTTGCTTACTGGGTAATCCATCCCTGGAAGGTAACAGTCCCTAGAGAAGTACATCATGCCTGGTAAAGTAGAGGGTCAGCGAAAAAGACCCTCAATGAGAAGGATTGACACAGCAGCTGCAACAATGGGCTCAAACATAACAATGATTGTGAGGATGGCACAGGACCAGGCAGTGTTTCGTTCTGTTGTATGTAGGGATGCTATGGGTTGGAACCAACTCAACAACACCTAAAAAGAACAACAACAAGTCTTTGACAGAAGGAACCCTGGTGACGCGATGGTTAAGCATTTGGCTGCTGACTGAAAGGTCGGCCATTTGAACCCTTCAGCCACTCCGTGGGAGAAAGGTGTGGCACTCTGCTTCCGTAAAGATTATAGCCTTGGAAACCCTATGGGGCAGCTCTACTCTGTTCTATAGGGTCGCTATGAGTTGGAATCAACTCAATGCAATGGGTTAGGCCTTCGATTGTGAGGCCTGGCCAGTATCTCCATAACACATTTTAAATAACTTTATCCTACATGAAGATCTTTCCTTTACAACCTGAAAAGGCCTTTGATTTCCCAGAATTGACTTGACATCAATGGTTTGGTTTTTTTTTTGGTGTTATCCTCTTGATTACAGTGAAGTCGGCTGCTTTCCCCAAAGAATGTTAAAAACAAAACTAAACAAAATCCATTGCCGTCAAGTCAATTCCGACTCATAGCAACCCTATAGGATACAGTAGAACTGCCCCATAGGGTTTCCAGGGAGCAGCTGGTGGATTCAAACTGCCAACCTTTTGGTTAACAGCCTGAGCTCTTAACCACCACGCCACCAGGGTTCCATAAGAATGTTTACCCGTAAACCCAAACCTGTTGCCATAGAGTCGATTCTGACTCATAGCAATTCTATAGGACAGAGTAGAACTGCCCCCAAAGGGTTTCCAAAGAGCACTTGGTGGATTCAAACTGCTGACCTTTTGGTTAGCAGCCAGACACTATGCCACCAATTAAGAATGTTTAGAAGTTGCAAATGTTTGTTCATACGCTTTAGTTTTTTCTTTTTCATTTAAATGACCTTATCGTATGCAGAGATATTATCTTTTGTTCATTTGTTACCAAAAAGGAAGGCTCTTATTTTCTTAGCTGTTTCTCCTCATAATGTTCTAAAAATTTAATTGTGTTGATTTCTAGTTTTCAGTAGAGAGCATTTAGAAAACTTAAGAGGAAAATTTCGCAGTTGCTATATTTTTTGCTTTGGCTCATCATACTTGAAATAAATCAGCTTGAATCTCCTTTGTCCAGCTCTCAAGAGAAAGCAATGAAATAAGCATTATGCTTCTTCTCTAAAATGAAATGTACTTTTCTCACTAAAATAAGGGACTTTCGTGGTATTTTATACCAAAAACTCAAACTAAACCTGTTGCCTTCAGGTCAGTTCCGACTCACAACAACCCTGTAGGACAGAGGAGAACTTCGCCATGGGGTTTCTAAGGCTGTACATCTTTATGGAAGCAGACTGCCACATCTTTCTCCTGTGGAATGGCTGGCAAGTTCGAACCCCCAGCATTTTCAGTTAGTGGCTGAGCACTTAACCACTACACCACTAGGGCTTTTTTATGGTATCTTAAAGATACAAAAAAATAAAATTCAACTTGCTGTATTTCAGCTTTGAAAGAAATCCCTAGGAAGAAAAACCTTGATTGTTTAGGCTTTCATGGTTGGCTCTTGAGTTCTTTGGTTGAACTAAACAGTCATTCTTTGGTTGGTTCCCAAAGATATCAAACATCCAAACTTCAGCAAGCGTGGGAATTAAGATTAAAAAATAAATAAATAAAATTTTATGAAAGAAATTAATTTGGTATACATTTGAAATTCAGGAATATTATTGTACTTCTTGGGTGGCTGAAAATTTTTGGCCTTGGGCATTTTAACGAGAATCATTCAGATATGCACAGCCTTACTCTCTAACTATAGTAGTTTTCTTTACGATAACTGAACTATTAATGCAGAACTGTGAAGGTTAGTGTGTTTTTAAAATGCTTCTGTTAGCTACATTGGGTGATCTGAGTGGAAAACTCACTACAACAAAATGTAAATAACTTTCTAAGCTAATGATCATTTACTCTAAGCCTTAAAACTTATCTATCTACATTTTGGGAGTTTGCTATTTGTTTTTAAGGAGCTCTGGTGGCGAAGTGGTTAAGAGTTTGGCTGCTAACCAAAAGGTGGGCAGCTGGAATCCACCAGCTGCCCCTTGGAAGCCCTATGGTGCAGTTCTACTCTGCCCTCTAGGGTCGATATGGGTCGGAATCGACTTGACGGCACACAATAACTTGTTTGTAAACTTTACAAAAAAAAAAAAAATTAAGTCCTGTAAGTTGCAAATTCTTATAAAAGTCACTTTGAGAAACTTTGTGAAAAACAGTGAACTTTCATCTGAGCCAGGAGGTTATTTTTCCCTTCTTAAATCAGCCTCGTTGTGCTCATTTATAAAGTGAAAGACTTGGATGTACTGGCCTCTCAACGTTCACTCCAGTTCCAACGTTTTATCCTTCTGTGGTTCTGTCAGGAAAGTTGGATGTAAAGCAATGTTCTGGGGATAACATTTCCTAAAGAAAACTGAGTAGGATCAAGGATCTGGGTCAGACTGCTAGGTTCAAAGTTCAGCTCTGCTGCTTACCAGGTAAATGACCTTGGGCAAGTTATTTAGCTTTTCTGCCTTTAGTTCAGCATTCAAAAAATGGAGGATTAATGAAGATTAAATAAATAAATGCATGTGATGTGCTTAGAACAGTGATTGGCACATAGTAAGCACTCAATAAGTTCTAGTTGTTATTATTTGCTCACTTTATTAACAGGACAAATCTTTTAATTCCAAGGTTGCTTGGCAAAAATCTAACTATAATCTATAAAAAGGCATTTCATGGTTGTCTTCCATACTTGGAGTGTCTGTGGATGGTGCAAAGTGCTTAGCTGCCAACTGAAAGGTTGGTGGTTCAAGTCCACCCAGAGACACCTCAGAAGAAAGCCTGGTGATGTACTTCCGAAAAGTCAGTCATTGAAAACCCTATGAACACATTTCTACTCGTACACACACGAGGTCACCATTGTTGCAGTTGTTAAGTGTCATCAAGTTGGCTCTGACACAGCAACCCCGTGTACAACCGAATGAGACACTGCCTCGTCCTGTGCCATCCTCGTAATTCCTGTTGTGCTTGAGCCCATTGTTGCAGCCACTGTGCCAGTCCATCTCATTGAGGATCTTCCTTTTTTTCACTGACCCTCTGCTTTACCAGGCATGATGTCCTTCTCCAGGGAATGGTCCTCCTGATGACGTGTCCAAAGTACATGAGACAGAGTCTCACCATCCTCGCTTCTAAGGAATATTCTGGCTGTACTTCTTCCAAGACACATTTGTTTGTTCTTCTGGCAGTCCATGGTATATTCAATATTCTTCACCAACACAATAATTTAAAGGCGTCAATTCTTCCTTGGTCTTCCTTATTCATTGTCCAGCTTTCACATGCATGGGAGGTGATTGAAAATACCATGGCTTGGGTCAGGCACACCTTAGTCCTCAAAGTGACATCTTTGCTATTTAACACTTTGAAGAGGTTTTTTGCAGCACACTTGCCCGATGCAATACATCTTGACTGCTGCTTCCATGGATGTTGATTGTGGATTGCAAAAATGATGTAGGGGATCTGTCTGACCTCCTCTAACCCCACAAGGGGGAAGAAGAACCAAGATCAACAGCCCAAGGCTGATTCCTATGCAGTGGCAGTCAGACACTCCTCCTCTCCCCACCATCTCTACCAATTCTGGTACCAACTCTGCCTCCCACAGGGTTCCATAATTCATTGCAATGGCCACACAGAACTCACAGACCATACTCACAATTATGGGGTTTATTAGGGAAGTAACAGTTACAATTCAGGCTCAAGAATACTCAAGATACAGTTCTTCCATCAGGATACCCTCTCCCCAGCAGTGCTCACAGGAATGCCTCTCCCTGGACCTCAGCCTCTGCCTGAAGGCACTCAGCTTTTTCTCTCTGGCTCAGGAAGTCCACTGCGCATCTCCTACTGCCAGGTCTCTGCTCCTGGGTCTCTTCTGCTGGTCTCTCCTTCCTTGGTGGTGGTGGGCCCCTCCTGTCTGCTTTGGAATTGGCTCCCTTTTAAGGCAGAACTGAGCAGTCCCCTTCGTAGGCCACAATTACCCTACCACAATCACCTGGGTGGGAGTTATAAGACCATGGCTAGAAAGGCCACACACAAAAGTAGTTAATTCCCCCCACATGAGTCCAAGTAAAATGAAATCCTTGACAACTTCAGCCTTTACTCTGTTTATCACGATGTTGCTTATTGTTCCAGTTGTGAGGATTTTTGTTTTATTTATGTTGAGGTGTAATCCATAATGAAGGCTGTAGTCTTTGGTCTTCATCAGTAAATGCTTCAAGTCCTCTTCACTTTCAGCAAGCAAGATAATGTCATCTGCATATCGAAGGTTGTTAGTCTCCAATGCTGATGCCACGTTTTCTTCATATAGTCTCGCTTCTCTGATTGTTTGCTCAGCATACGGATTGATTAAGCGTGGTGAAAGGATACAACCTTTACCCACACCTTGCCTAACTTTAAACCACACAGCATCCCCTTGTTCTGTTCAAATAACTGCCTCTTGTTCTCTGAACAGGTTCCGCATGAGCACAATTAAGTGTTCCAGAATTCCCATTCTTTGCAATGTTATACTTAATTTGCTATGCTCCACACAGTTGAATGCCTTTGCACAGTCAATAAAACACAGGTAAATACCTTTCTGGTATTCGCTGCTTTCATCTGAGATCCATCTGACATCAGCAATGATATCCCTGGTTCCACATCCTCTTCTGAATCCGTCTTGAATTTCTGGTAGTTCTCTGTCAATGCTCTGCTCCAGCTGCTTTTGAGTGATCTTCAGCGATATTTTACTTGCATGTGATATTAATGACATTGTTCGATAATTTCTGCATTCTGTTAGATCACGTTTCTTCGAATGGGCACAGATATGGATCTCTTCCAGTTTGTTAACCAGGTAGCTGTCTTCCAGTTAGTCAGAATCAACTCAACATTAACTGGCTTCCATATTGAGGGTTGGGGGTTACCTTTATTTTGCAAGGAACTTCAAGAATTCATTTATACGTTTACCTGTTTTTTTACAAATGTCCCATTACTCATTGCCGTCAAGTCAATTCCGACTCACAGTGACCCTATAGGACAGAGTAGAACTGCCCCGTAGCGTTCCTAAGGAGCGGCTGGTGTATTCGAAATGCTGACCTCTTTGTTAGCAGCTATAGCTCTTAACCACTGCACCACTAGGGCTCCCCCTAAAGATTACAGCCTAGGAAACCCTATGAGACAGTTCTGCTCTGTCCTATAGGGTCACTATGAGTCAGATTCAGCTCTATGGCACCCAACAATGACATTTTATATATTGCAGTTCTTGATAAGAATTTATCTGATTTAACACAAATTTCCTCATTTACAGATAAAGAAACTGAGCCCTAGCCAGGTAAATTGATATGCCCAGGGACCCAAAGCTAGTTAACAAAAGTCCGGAAATAGAACCCAGGTTTTGAGACTACCCCATAGACCACACTCAACACCATGTTAACATGGAAAACTTCAAGCAGATTAAAGTAAAAATAAACAACAGCCAAAAAACCCAGGGTAACTCTAGGAAATACCAAGCCTATTTTGTCAAGCAGTGTTTCTTCTACTTGCTAAAAGCAGTGAAAACTAAACCATAGAAACTAGACGTAAGAGGGTGAATAAGATTCCAGAGATTGGGCCTTTAAATTGTTTTGTGGTGTAGTGGTTAAGAGCTACGGCTGCTAAACAAAAGGTTGGCAACTCAAATCCACCAGGCACTCCTTGGAAACCATATGGGGCAGTGCTACTCTGTATTATAGGGTCATTATGAGTCGAAATCAACTCAATGGCAACGGGTAATCTCACTTAGCTTCCTCATCTATCAAGACACCAATGATTGCTTTTTTTAACAAAGGTTTCAAGGGCCAAATAATTTGTGTGTGTCGAGTACCATGGAATTCAGGGATAAAAAAATTCCCTATAGTTCTAAAGCAAGTATTATAATTTGAGTTTTCCTGGCTGTTTTTACAAGAAAGAAACACTAACTTCTTTTTTGGGCCAAATGCCAAGTTAAGTAATTACCCTTTACCTACTTTCTTTCCCCAAGCTGTTTTAATTAGATAAGAAGTCTCCCTTCATTTTCTTTTGTGAACTGAATTATGACGTTACCACATGCCTTTCAACAACTGTTAATATTCTAGTTTGCTGAATGCTTTTCCTTTCAGAATGAAAAAGGTTTTTCCATAATAAGTACTTGGCTTTCTTTAAAGTATAAAATACTAGAGGATGATGCGGGGGAGATGGGGCAAATTTTCTGTTTCCCAATGTTAGGTCTTTTAGCTTCAAGTGGACTCCCAAACCCCAGGAAGAAATATTAAACCATAGCTCCCCTGCTTGTCCTGGAAGTCTGTAAAAGATGTGCAGGGGAAAGATTTAATAAATTGGTCACTAAACAATAGTTAAATAGAGAAGTCGTGCAGTCAGTTCCCCACCTATACTGCGTCCCCTACTCCTCGAAAAAACCATCCAAAGAAACAATGGATTCACAGAATCATAGAAGATATGGCCACCTACCAAGAAGCAGTCTATCTTATTAACAATTTGAGTTTTTCAGAGCAGAAAAACTATAGTTCCCATTAAGAACAGGACTTGTACCAGACAGAGCTGAATTCTAATACTAACTCTCCAACTTAATAAAACCAAAACGAAACCCACTGTGGTCGAGTCAGTTCCAGCTCACAGCAACCCCATAGGGTTTCCAAGGCTGTAAATCTCTGCAGAAGCAGACTGCCACATCTTTCTCCTGGGGACCCACTGGTGGTTTTAAATCACTGACCTTTTGGTCAGCAGTCTAGCGCTTTAACCACTACGCCTTAATAGTAATGTTATTTTAGGCAACTTATTCAACTTCTCGAAGGCTCTTTACTCAGCCTTACATGTCTTTTCACTTAAAAGACCTTGATGATATCTCCTATCAGCACATGTGATCTACTTTATGTATTTTCTTTATGGCTACACAGCATTCCAACGTTCCATTATATGGCTGTACAACTATTTAACTACTGATGGACGTTTAGCCTACTTCCAGCCTTTTGCTGTCAGAGGCAATGCTGCAATGTCTGTGGGTCATTTCACATGTAAATATGTCTCTGTAAGATATACGCTTCTAAGTGGAATTGCTGGGTAAAAAGATCTTTGTGTTTGAAAGTTGGATAGTGTAAGGGCAAATACAAATTAAAAATAAGAGGCTTAATTCTCCCTGTTGAAAACAGTCAGAGACTTCCTCCGTCTCTCAACAATAACCAGTTGCTGTCCAGTTGATTTTGACTCACAATTTTATTCAAGAATATGATACGTCTCTCCACTCAACCATTTTGTGTGTTTGTCCCTCAGTAGTATCTTGAAGTTTCTACATATAAATGTCATAATGTGAAGATAATATTTAGTAATAGTTACACTAAGGATTAAATGAAGATAACACATGATGCCTGGCCCTTAACACATTCTCAGTAAATATAATGTATGACAAATGCAGATTGATTTGCCATATCCTGGTGTATGTGTGACTAATTCAATAAGATAAACCCATCTCTCAATCCCAAATTTCCATGGGTGTGACTCACACTTGGCTCCACCCTTGAAACAGAAACGGTATTTTCTTAGCTATGCCACTCATGCCTATGCTCCACTCACCTCCGGCTAATTTTGTCCAAGTGACCAGAAGTCCCACTGGGGGTATCTGTGGGCACCCATGTTGGACAGAAGAGTTAAACAGGTTTTGGCTGCCCTGCCTGTCTGAGGGAGGTGTCAGCACCCAGGAAGAGGTGGCTGGGTAGGACTCGCAGATTAAGGACAAGCATTTATATGTATAGGACATTTATCTTTCCAAGACTTCACATCTCTCTTGACAACAGTGGACCAAACCAAAAAAAACCAAACTCAGTGCCATCGAGTTAATTCCGACTCATAGCGACCCTATAGGACAGAGTAGAACTGCCCCATAGAGTTTCCAAGGAGCGCCTGGCGGATTCAAACTACGGACCCTTTGGTTAGCAGCTGTAGCACTTAACCACTACGCCACCAGGGTTTCCCAACAGTGGACAGGATGAGAAAATATTGCCAGATAGAGTACAATTTTCAAAGCTACTTATTTCTGTTTTGATGCCAGAGAATCTCCCTCCATATGATAGCAGGGTATTTGATTAAAACTGCTCAACTGTCAATGACATGGAGGGTGTAAATATCATCTCTTAACACTTAGTGCCTCATATTCACATATTTTATACACCTTTATGTTCACTGGTGGGCTAATTGTTTTACTTGTTTTCTTATGTTTAGTCCTCTGAAGGAGGTATCATCCCATTTTACAGATAAAACAACTGAGGCTCAAAGAAGTTAAACAACTTGCTCAAGGTCATAGAGCTGGAAACAGGTATAACTACCGCTGGAGATTTGCTTGTTTCCAAAGCCTTGCTAGTTACCACTATGCTTAATTTGGCAGATTTGGAACACGTTAAACAAAATCAACTGTATGATAAATTGAAGAACTATTTGACTACATGTCAAAGCATGCACCTTCATCCAGAACAGAATCATTGTCAGGCTGGGTATTATTAGTGTATTGTTTTTATTAATAAAATCACACTTTGACTGACAGCCACAGTTCCTGTTTCTTCCTGAAATCAGCCTGAAAAAGCCATGGGGAATTTAACTATCCCATCAGCTCCTTTTGCTTTTAGGCAATATGATTTACATTTTCACATGATCTGAAAATGCCATGGCAACAAGACACAAAGAGTACCGTATTCCAGTTATTTGCCTTAATCTTTTTAATGCCTTCATTTGATAGAAAACTTACTTGTGTCACATCTCCATGTGCCCTTTCCTGGGTAACCTATCCAAACTCCTGAAATATTACACAGCTCCTTTCAGCAAATGTGAAAGATGGTCCCGTGAATTACTTATTCCTCGAGGGAAAAAGTATGTGGCCCATGAATCAGGGGAAACTGATTGCCCGGGAAAGAGCACAGTCAAGGCGTTTCAGCATGATTCACCAAACATCAGGACAATCACATGATCAAAAAACGTTAATAAAGCCAGAATTCCTTTGAGAGTTTCCATTGATGAAATTAGTGTGGGTTTGTTCCCACACAGGCTAGTGAGGCCTGTGGTAGTAAGAACTGAGGGATGGTCATGAAAGCACTTAAAGGCATGCTCTGTCAGAAAGGGGGCTTCAGCAGGTGTGGATGGGCTAGGGCCTGGGGACCAATGTTGGGGGAGTTGGCCAGCGTCCAGGAAATCCAACAGGGGAATTGGACTGGAGTCTGGGATCAGCAGTATTGGAGATCCAGGGTGGTTATAGGGTGGGCAGGAGATGCTGACCATCTAGATGTCAGAGGACCCCACTTTTAGAAGAACTGAGAAGAGCAAGTCTGCCCCAAGGTTGGAGGAAGTAGAGTGTTTGGTATTTTAGTAAAGCAGATACTTAGGCAAAAGAACCGACTCGTTGGGATGCAAGAGGAGGGCTTGTCCCCAGAAACTGTATGTCTGCCTTTATCATGGCTATCTGGCCTTCAGGAAGCCTTCGCTTGGCACAGAGAAGATGCTCAATTTAGTATGTGTTGAGTGAATAAATGAGGCAAAAGGCAGGCACCCAGTTTCTGAGAGTAGGACACCTGGGGAAAGCAGGTCTCTAGGTGGATTAATTTGCTGCTGAATCACCTAAACAATGACTAAGGACTTGGTTATCCCAGAGCCTGGGGTGGGGCTGAACTGGCAGGCGGTGGTCAAGGACTCAGGTGGGGAAATTAGGAGGAGCAGGCAGGTAGTTCTCACTCATTCTTTGACAGCTTTATGTTATTATTGGATAACATGGTCTTCACTTTTGATCAAACACACTGAAAAGGTTTTGCCAGTTTCCTCAGTTTCCAGCCAGCCAGGATGGTAGATTCTTATTTGGAAAGTCACATGTCCCAGATGTCCACAGTTCACAATCTTGAGAGCTACCATTCAGTTTCAATTTATTAAATGCCTGCTAGGAGCCCTGAGTTGGAATCAACTTGATGGCAATGTTTTTTGTTTGTTTTGTTTTTGGAAGGGGGAGGGTTAGAAGCCCTGATGGAACAGTTTAGCACATGACTGTTAACCAGAAGGTTGGCAGTGTGAACCTACCCAGCCATTCTGCAGGAGAAAGATCTGGCAATCTGCTCCTGTGAAGATTACAACCAAGAAAACCCTGTGGGGCAGTTCTGCTCTGTCACATGGGGTCGCTATGAGTCAAAATTGACTCAATGGCACCTAATAACAACATGTGACTGGCACTGCGATAAGTAAATTATAGACAGTATCTTTCTCCAAGTAATCCTGAAGGGTCAATGCTACTGGATCCACTTTTTATAGATAAGAAACTTGAGGATGAAGTTCAGTGACATGTCTGAAGCTACATAACCAAGAAATGTTGTAACAGGAGTGTCAGGCCCAGAATCCACCATCCAAATCTCCCATGACGCTGTCCTCTCCCTACAACAGCACTTCTAGAACTTTAATGTACATGAGCCATCTGAGAATTTCTTTAAAATGCAAATCCTGGTTCAGTAGGTCTGATACAGGGCAGGTGACTCTACATTTCTAAAAAGCTCCCAGGCAATGCCAATGCTGTTCTCTGAACCACACATTGAGTAGCAAGAGTCTAAAGCAGGGGTTGGCCCCTGAAGCCCAAACCCACTGCCGTGGAGTCAATTTCTACACATAGCAACCCTATAGGACAGAGTTTCCAAGGAGTGGCTGGTGGATTTCAACTGCTGACTTTTGGTTAACAGCTGTAGCTCTTAACTACTGTGCTACCAGGGCTCCTCATGATACCAGGTAGAAATGAAGCACAGTGTTAGAATAGCGTCAGCGACTGAAACAGGATGTGAGGAGGCGAGCACACCAGCACCCTACTGGGCCTCAGCTAGCCAGGTCGAAGACACCTGAGTGTGAATGTTTGCTGCTGATCCCAGTGCGGATGTAAACCATCATGCCATTGTGAGGAAAATGCTTTGAGGAAGCGAGAACTAAGTACAGTTATATTAAAGTGTGGGCCAGGTTAATGCAGAGTCCTCAGGGAGGTGTCTATTTAGGGCAGGCAACAAAAACCCTGGGGAGAACTCTTGGCAAGGCACAATAACATGGTGGGTATTAATTTAATAATAACAATTAATAGCTAACACTCATATAGCACTTACCGTGTACTTCCAAATGTTCTAATGTTTAAAAAAAAAATGTTTATAGATGTAACTAATACATTTATAAGCATTATTCTATTAATCATCACAGTAACTTTACAAAGTAGGTACTATTTTATTCCCATTTAACAGATGTGGAAGCTGAAGCAAAGAGAGGGTAATCAACATGCCCAAGGC
This sequence comes from Elephas maximus indicus, assembly GCF_024166365.1. Taxonomy (NCBI): domain Eukaryota; kingdom Metazoa; phylum Chordata; class Mammalia; order Proboscidea; family Elephantidae; genus Elephas; species Elephas maximus. The sequence goes on along the minus strand of NC_064819.1, from coordinate 207,610,454 downwards.
TACTGCTTCTTTAAGTGGCAGCCCAGTCCGGCTCCAGGGTCCTTGTTCTTATTCACCACACTGGAAGTTTCTACGCCAGGCTCCCTAGGTTCTCTGATAAAATTAACTTGGCCAGGCGTGGGGGCAGTGGAGTAGGGAATCTTCTCCCAGTGAGCAAATGGGGCTCTTGGGATTTGCAGTTCTTTTATGCCACTAGATTATGACAGATAGCAAATGTGATTCATATGGAAATGGGAACAGCTCTTTTGGTCTTTGTATTTCACATTTACTAACCACTCAAGCCAGAGCCCTCCACTAATCACACAGCGTACAAGTTCAGACATACGGTATATTTCATCGTAGATTCATTTTCAGAAGCAGGTGGGGGTGGCATACATATTTTTGCCTCTTTTCTGCGTGGGCGATGACCACGGCCTCATATGTGGACTGTGTACAGGCAATACGAAACAGAAAGATGCCCGATGTGGATCAGAAGAAAATGCTGCTTGAACCAGGTCTCCTGAGATTAGTGCCTCTGATTACTTGGATACTATGAGTCTATAGAAAACTTTGGGTGTTTCCCCACATCGTGACTATTGTTTTTTTCCCATCAGTTATCTTTTAACAATTAAACAGATTTTTTTTTTTTAATTTGGAAAAGGAATTCTTAACCAGGGCATTCCCCACTCCAGCTACTTCAGAGGATTTGGGATGGAAAGTTGATCTCACTGTGTGTGCCCATATTTGGGAGCTTTCTCATCAGTGGAATCAGATTTCCTGGATATTCCAGAATTGCCTTCATCGCGTCTTTTTGTTTTCTGTTTTTAACTTGCATGAGGAACGTTGAACCTAGAAATGTTATGTTACCTTCTCTCAAGGGATAAAGAATGATACGTGAGTTGTGTATCTTTATGGTATATAAAAAACTGTGCTTGTAAGCTTTGACCACAGTCTAGTGTCAGGTTTCCTAGTTAAATAAAACAATCTCAAATTCTCTAAATTCTCCGAGGAATCGTTCCTACTGATGAGTGACTGTGTGCTTCTGTGTTATTTCCAAAAGAGTAATAGGTATGTCTTGAATGCTAATCCTGCCTATAATTAATAATTTTATTACTATAATAAGAATAACAAACACTTAACCACACGGACACAAAATTACCTGGCACATGGAGTGCAGATCTCCTATCACTTTTTTTTTTTTTTATTGATTTAATACTTAGAGATTTTTTTAACGGAAACTCTTTGAGCTTTATTAAAAAAAAATTCCTTCAGCTCTTTCAAAAAGCAGGGCTTGCCTAACGTGTGTGGTATTTGCAGCCAAAACATCATTGGAAATAGCTGTTTAATTAACTGAGAGTCATAGCAAAAGTGCTGAATTGCTTTTAACATGCTTTTAAGCAATTTCTTAAAATGTTATGAGAGTCAGTACAATCAATTTGAACAAATACATGGGATACCAGGAATTCTTATCCCCAGTCCAGCGTCACTCACAAATACCATGTCATCTTTAGTAACTGCCTTGGGACAGACTCTTTTGGCAGTAAAACTTTAATTTTGTTTCCTAGAAAGGGCTCGTTCATAATCTTAAAATACCCCTCGCAACTAACATTTGATCAGACAAGATTAGAATAAATAGGAAAAGGGTTGCTAAAAATATATTTTCTCAAAATCTTAAATTTGAAAGGAAATTCTTGAGTTAAAATGATTTCTAAAGGTGTTGGGACGTCACTAAAGAGAGAACTCAACCATCAATGGAGTCTAGATGTATACAATGGTAATTTATTTTAAGCTTTGGTTCCTCTTGATTAGGTGAGAAATTTCCTATCTATTATGAGATATGTGTAACTCCAAAGATCTGTACTGAGTGATCCAGGACAGCATTTAAAGAAGTTCTTTCTTTGTTTCAGATTATCAGATGTGATAGGACTTCAAAGGAGAATATATTAACAGGCATGAAGTGGCCTGAGCTTAAAGCCTCATGGAGAAGCTGAGAGTTGAGCTAGGTCTTGAATGACAGGAGCAACACCAGACAAATTCTAGAGAAGGGTGAGGGTCTTCCAGGAGAGGGGGGATTATGAGCCAAATCACTGGGATGCAAGATGAGCACAAGCTAGTGGGAGAGCCAAGAAACTGGCCTGACTTGAGCCCAAAAAAAGACAGCTTGGTCACGTTGCGGAGGTAACCGAAAGTCAGTCAGAGTACTTTAGCTTTGTTAGAAAAGGGAAAAGGGAGCCTCTGACAACTTTAAGCAGGAAAGTAGGATGATGAAAATGGTGTTTAAAGATTGATTTGGCAGTGAGGTACTCCCACAGTAGGAGTATATATACAGTATATACTTTTATATACTATATATATTTTTATATGCTGTAGTTGCTTAATTTGGGGGATGGACTGTTTTGCCATCCAGTGAACCATTTACTTTCATATTCAGTTGAACATTTTCTCTAATATTTTAAATTTGTTTAATATAATATTGTCTTAGTAATTTATATAAAAATACTCCATGCAATTGCATTTTTTACTTCTAATCCTTTTGGACCAAGAGCTAATAAAAATGAATAAAAGGGGACTTTATTAAGGACTGAAGTTGTGTTAATAGACAAGGCAGATATGTTCTCTGTCTTCAGAAAGCTTATCCGTGGAGAGATTGGCTGTAAACAAATCATTACCAAAATATTTAGTTACAGTTGTGGTCAGTGCTAAGAAGAACAACTAGGTAATTTGGGGAAGTCTAACAGAGAATTCTAACCCAGACTTAGGGCCTAGGATTTGGGGAAGGCCTCCTGGGGAAATGGCGCTCAAAATGAGATGTGACTGTAGTGGAAGAAGGAGGAGTGGAAGCTAAAGGGTGTTAGAACATTCTAAGAAGAGGAAATTGCCCTTGTGATGGCCCTGAGGTGAAACAGAGTCCAGAGCATTCAAGGAACTGAAAGAAGGCCAGCTGGGCTGAGGAGCAACGCAGGAGGGCTGATGAGGAGCCAGATGGTACCAAGCCTTGCAGACCACAGTAAGGGCTGCCATGATCCTTACCCATCTTCCTCAACATGTGCCCTCCCACTTCCTCTGCCATGAGTCACAGTGCCATCAACATCCATATTTAATCCCTTCTAACACCAAATCCTCATACTACCTCTATCACCTCAGTGTGAAAAACCCACCTCTGTGAGTATGGCCACACCTTAGAACTCAAGGTCAGTTGAAAGAGCCCCACCTTCATTATTCGAAATACTGAAATTCTCTGCTCTGACTACACTTACCCCCTACCTGCCACTGAAGCTGCTCTTTGACCTCAAAGCATCTTCTTTGCTTTTCCCTGTTTCCAATCTCTAGCCTTTTTCTGGCTCCTCATCGACACCAGCATGGAGCTCGAGCTCTGTGGAACATTTTTATCTGTGCCCTTATTAATGTCTGATAGTTTCCGTTTGGTCTACTACTATCCTTACATTACCATGTCTTACTCCAGGGTAAAGCCAAGCCTGTTTTCTTTGCTTCGCTTTTGAACTCTGCTGGGAAACTCAGGTCGTTGCCACGACTTTTCTACTGATCCATGCTTCTAGGCTCAGCTCGACCCTCATGCTACCTGATAACCATTTCATTCATTTATGATTGGTTGCTTACTTCATTCCTCCTAACCAATTTCAAGTTTTCTCATCCTAACCCCCAGATGGCTCCCTCACCACATTTGCTTCCTAGCTTACGGGTGGGTACCCTATCCTTGAGTTACCCATCCAGGGGTCCTCTCACTCCCATATTCAGACAGTGGCCAAGTCCCATTAATTGTACCAACTTAACCTCTCTGTTTCATCCTCTATCCCCATAGTTGTTTCCTAAACTCAGACTGTCATCTCATTTCTTGCCTTGATTGTTTTCCTTGCCTCTCATCTGGAATTCTTTCAATCCCTTCTCCACATGGTCTCAGGCATGAAATCTAACCTTAACACTACTTTGTTTTAAACCCTTCAGTGACTCCCATTACCTGTAGGAGAAAGTCCAACCTCCTTTTATAGAAAACAGGGCCTTCTGTGCCCTGGCCTTTGGCTAACTCTGTGACCTTTCTGTTCAGGCATGCCACTCCTATCTCCTCCCCCATTCCAACCCTGAACCTTATATTTTAGTTGTTCAAACTTCCTGGTCTTCCTCTAGCCCACCTAGTTATTGCATACCCCTGGACATGGTGCTCCCTCTGTCAGGTGGTGTCTTTCCCCACCCAGGCTATTTTGCTGATAACTTGATGTATTTCGAGACTCAGCTCACAAGTTACAGGAAGACTTTTCTGACCCTTCTTCTCTCCCTCCTTGATGGGTAATCCTTATCTTTCCTTTCTGCATGCTCTCACTCCATCCAGTGTATATTTCTATCGGAGCACTTATTATACATAGTTATAATAATTTATTTTCAAGTCTCTCTTCTTCAAAATGATTAACCCGCTGCCGTTGAGTCAATTCCAACTCACAGCGAGGCTGTAGGGTTTCCAAGGCTGTAAACCTCTATTGAGGCTGACTGCCACATCTTTTCGCTGGCAGAGCCGCTGGTGGTTTCGAACCTCTGACCTTTCGGCTAGCAGTCAGGTGCTTTAACTCATGATCAGCAGCTCCTTAAAGACAGAGACTGTGTATTACTTGGCCGCCCCCACTCTCTCCTGCTTCCATTCTCTCAGTTACTTTATTAAGTCCACTTATCAGCATGCTATTATTTTATTTTTGTGTTAACTCATTTTTTTTTTTACCCCATTAGAATGTTAGCTCCATGAGGGCGGAGACTGTTTCCCCAATGTCTAGCATTGTGCCTTGTGCAGAGAGAGGCAAGGCACTCAATAATTATCAGTTGAGTGAATTAGTGCATGACTAAATGAGTGATGAATGAACTTGCTATCTCTCTCATTGTCACACCCACTTGGATTCTGCACTTCCCACGCTCTCTCCAACCCATTCGGATTTCTACCCCACTGCTCTACTGAAATTTCTCTTTCAAAGTTTGCCAATGACCGCTTTATTACCAAAGCCAATGACCTTGACATTTCTGTGGTATTCAATAAAACTTTCTTGACAATCTCTGTATTACTTTCTGGGAGAACATACTAATCTGTTTTTTTGCCTATACCTCTGGTCATTCCTTCTCCATCTCTTTCACTGGCTTCTCTTCCTCCACTCAACTTCTAAGTTGTTTTTTGTGAAGTCTTTTCTAATGCTACACAACACATTACATCTCACCCATCCCAGAGGATTCAACTGTGATGTTCAAGTGAATGAGCTCAGAACCTTCCAGAGCTCCAGGCTGGCCTACTATATATTTCCAAATGAAGGCCCTACTGGCAATCTCAAATTCACCATGACTCAAAAATAAATCTGGAACTTCCCTTTTCCTGAATTCCATATTTCAGCCAATGAGAGTATAGTTCTCCTAATCACATAGACTTCAATCCTTGGAATCAGCTCTGGCCACCCTCTGTGGCACCTCCCACTAATCAGCCACCAAGTCGTGTCAATTTTCCTATTGCAAAATTGCTGCCTTTAACCTCCATCCTTGTGTTTCCTTTGTAATCCAGTCTTTATGTTACCTTTAAAGCAATTTTTCTACAGTTCTGATCTTAGCAAGCCTCTGCTCAAAAACTTGTGATTGTATAGAAAACTTTCAGAAGGATTAATTTAAAAAGTACACTCTTTGAATTTTGTACCACAACTTATAACTTTATAAAAATTTAGTTTAAAATACCTTTTGTTGCCTATCAAATTAATTTACAAACTCTTCCACTAGAGGCTTCAGGCCCATCTACAATATAATCCCAATTGAAATTTTCCACCTTTATTCTTCATTTACTCTAGGTACTAGTGAAGTGGATTGTTCATTGTAATTACCTTAAAGCTTTCATTGTCATAATGTATTGGCACAGATACAGCTCAGAAAAATTAACGTGAAGTACATATCTGTGGATGTTCTCTGTATTACAAACATCAAATTTACAACTATTCCGTAGCGTAACTTAAGTTCTTAACTCCCTGAGATGGGAAGGCTAGCAGTGCCCCAGGGCCACCATGGATACGATTCTTCAGGTGCCTGGGAGCAACCACAGCAATGATGCCTGCACTCTGGTCTAGCCAATCTGCTGTTGGGATCCTGTTCAAAAGTCAGTAAACTTCTGGGCACAGGGTCTAGAGTATGGGGGACAGTTTGCAGTTATTCCTAGGCACCAAGTCTTAGACAAGCAGAGCAAATGGCTTCATCTGGAAGGCGGGCCTGTTTCCTTGCTTTCCTTTCTCTTTTCCCACTCTGCTACATAAACCAAAAACCAAACTTTCTGCCATGGAGTCAAATCTTCACAGAAGCAGTTCGTCAGGCCTTCCTTCTGTGGTGCTGCTGAGTGGGTTCGAACCGCCAACCCTTAGGTTAGTAGTAGAGTGCAAGCTATTTCTGCCACCCAGGATGCCCATTTTTCTCAGGATCCTAGTTTTCCCAGCTGGCCAGAAGAAACCCAGATCCATATATGCTCATATTTGTCTCCATCACAGAGAAAGCATCGGTCTCCACATTAGAAAAATGAGCTGTTTGCTGCAGTCTTCCACTAGTTCTGGGCTTTAGCGGCCCACACTCCCTAACTAGACTATTATCAAAGGGAACCAGAGCTGTCCACCCCACAATATCCGGTTGATGTCCCTCAGAGATGAGCATTTGTAATATATTTAAAAAATATTTTTAACCACTCTATTGTTTTATTTATTAGAGGAATTTATTAGAAAGCAATATATTTTCCAATTACTGAATAATTATCCTATTGCTGTATAGCTACAATAGTATAATAATAGGGTATTATTATTACATAGACCATTCTGGGAACTCTAACAACCTTTAATAATTTTAATTTTATAAGACAACATATTTCAAGTTTCAAACGCCAACTGTAAGCAGACTTTTGGAATTAAAAACCCATTGCCGTCAAGTCAATTCCAACTCATAATAGATGTTATGATTTCAATTTTCTAATATATATCTTAATTTTTTTTTTATATTTATGTTATAATATATATAAATATATGTATATTTGCCTATGACAAAGACTTGGAAAAAGAAAAATAGTTAATGTGAAAAGTGATGGAAACTGTTCTCTTTAATGATGTTATATTATTTATAGAATTTAAAAAATAGTCAACAATAGATAAAACCTGTTGCCACTGAGTTGATTCCAACTCATAGCGACCCTATAGGACAGAGTAGGGCTGCCTTATAGGGTTTCCAAGGTTGTAATCTTTTATGGAAGCAGACTGCCACATCTTTCTGTCATGGATCAGCTGGTAGTTTTGAACCACTGACCTTTCAGTTAGCACCCGAGTACTTAACCACTGTACCACCAGGGCTCCTTTAGCAATAGATAACTGCAAAAAAAATTGTCATCTCCTCTGTAAAGCTGGCTCTTCCTCACGCTCATGATATAATATTCTGTGTTCTCATACCCGTGCCCGTTGAGTTGCTTCCTGCTCATAGCGACCCTATAGGACAGAGTAGAATTGTCCCACAGGGTTTCCAAAGAGCTGCTGGTGGATTTGAACTGTCGCCAACTTTTTTGGTTAGCAGCTGCTAACCATTGCGCCACCAGGTCTATGTTCTCATAGCATCTTTTGTGTATACATACAAATATATGTATGTATATGTCTTAATATAATATTCATATTATAGTATAATGTCGACGGCACTGGGTTCTGGGTTATAATTATTTGCTTATTTGTCTGTTTTCCAATTAACTATGAGTTCCTGAGGGTGAGGATCAACTGTTGTTAGTCTGTATACTGGCTCAAAGAATATCATGTGGCTCAGAATAGGCATTTAGTAAACTATTCCTGAATGAATAAAAACTTAATGAATAGGTAAATTTCTTCAGGTGGTTCCCACATTAGTGCGAGTAACATATTCACATACCTAGCCAGTTATGATCAAAATACATGAATATCACATCTATAAACTCTGATCTGAAAACTTTGATCAAAACAGAACATAACTGCCTTTGAAGTAGGAATGTGCAAATAATTTATAAGTGAGTCTGGAGGAAGTGTGGACAAAAGATTTGGGAGTTTGTTTCTTTGGTGTATCCCCTGACTTCAGGCCTCAGACATTTTCAGTTCCCCAAGTTTTTGTTTTTTCTGCTTTTTTCCCAAAGCCCATTATAATGATAAAATCATTTCCTCTCTCAGGCTTTAAAAGTCCCTGAACACGCTTTAGTCACTAGGATTCTAATGGAAGGATTATCAGTGATGATGACTCCAGGTGGGAATGGACTGGAGTTTACAGTGAGGAATACAGACTGGGATACAGTGGCACTGTCTTCACTTAAAGGAGTCGATGAGACTCCAAGAGGAAAATGTAGGGTTGCTAGGGATGGGAACTGAAGACAGGACCATTGGGTAAAAAATAAATAAAATTTTTTTTTTTTTTAGAAAGACCTTAATCGAACAAATGCAATACTGCAAACAGCAAAGTGAATTACTTTAGTATTTCCTAAACCTGCTTAATAACAACAATCACCAGCAGCTACTTGTTAAAAATAGAGATTTCTAGGCGCCTCTCAAATCAGATCTATAGGACAGAGGCCTGGAAATCTATACTTCTAACATGTGGTCTTGGTGATTCTTTTAAGCAGGTAAGTTTAGAAAACATTGAACTGGTTCATTGTAATTTCCTGAATTGTCTTCAGAAAGTCTGGATCTACATACCCTTACGCTGCACCCCACACTTATGGAGGCACCAATTCATTCTTTCATTCAAAAGGCATTTAGTGCATGTCTGTGATAAGGGTAAGATTCTGCAAGTCATTAGGGATGGGGGGTGGGGAGTAGTTAAAGGAAATAGAAAGCTCCTCCTGACTCCTCATATGACTGGTACAGGATGAGCTGAGTATGTTACCTAACTACACAATCATGCAGTTTTGTGTGTGTCTTTTGTTTTGTTTGTTTGTTTTTTAAACACAGAACAAAGTTGAATAGTCAAGCTGAGTCATTTAATCTCTTAAAATTCCCATAATCTCCCTTCCACTGAGGAATTTAGAATTTAAAAAGTTCAAGTATTTTATCTGTACTATGTTCTTTCTAAAAAAAAAAAAATCTGCACAAACCTCTACACTATTTTCACTCTGTAAATCCAATGTACTGACAGTACCAAAAGCCAACAAAACCAAACCCAGTGCCTTCGAGTCGATTCCGACTCATAGCGACCCTGTAGGGCAGGGGAAACCTGCCCCGTAGAGTTTCCAAGGAGCACCTGACGAATTCGAACTGCCGACACTTTGGTTAGCAGCCGTAGCACGTAACCACTATGCCACCAGGGCTTCCGTACTGACAGTAACACCCCCCCAAAAAGCCCAAACCCGTTGCCCTCCAGTCAATTCCAACTCTTTGGCTTAATTTTGCTCTAACTTTAGCCTCTGCTGATTTTCTGGCCAACACCCTTTTAATTTTTAGAGAGATTTCTTTTTGATCTCAGTTAGTCTCTTTTTGAGAGTTAGGTTTCTGGGTTGAAAATGACTATGTTGTATTTTCCAGGATGTACTGGTAGTATTATTAACAAATGAATATATGTCTCTACTTGAATGGTGAGAAAATAAATTAAAAACCACAAATGGAAGCCTATAATCAGGAAGTACATTAAACTTGGAGCCTGTACACATGTCTCTTGGTCCTCTCATTTGTTGATTCTGAGGACAGAGCACAGCACTTAGCAGGTAGTCAGTAAATAATAAGTCTGTATATAAGTATTAAAAGGGTTATCGACACTGTGTAGCGTGAACTCCTTCATTCCATGGTGAGCTTCTTGAAGACAAAGACCTAGCCTTACTAATTATTGTGTTTTCCAATGCCTGTTAACACATGGTGGCACATAGAAAGTGTAGTGTGTATAAATGTTTATCAACCTTGAATTTAATTAAAGAATACCTAGGAATGATTGATTTCTCTGCGTATAATTAAAAAAAACACAGCAAGGTAAGCATAAGCAGTCCTTTTGTAGATGATCATCTATCCTTTCTTTTTTCCATTCTAAAAAAAAAAAAAAAACCCATTACCATTGAGTTGATTCCAACTCATAGCAACCCAACAGAGTACAACTGCCCTGTAGGGTTTCCAAGGAGCAGCTGGTAGATTCGAACTGCCGACCTTTTGATTAGTAGTTAAGCTCTTAATCGCTGCTCCACATTCCAGTGTATTTTATTGGTGAAAAGCAGTAATAACAAAAATCATTTGGGTAGTAAGCTTTGTATAAAGTTAATCCAGTTTATGTTTTCTGAAGCCATTTTCTTTCTTTCATATATATTTTCCTAATATGGTAAGTAATGCATTTCAGAGAGAGTTTTCTTGACCTGGTTTTACTCTTAGTTAAGACTTCTAAAATGTCCCATTTTCACTATCAGAAGTGGGTAAGTTCTTGTTGGGAGCTGGGGTTTATTGAGGAAGGGGGAGTTCCTTTCAGACTAGAAATACTTTGGAATCCCCGGGGACGGTCAATGACAAAAGAGATTAGAACTCTGAAGTGACACCCTTCAAACCACAGCTAGTCAGTCTATCATCTGAGTCATAGTCATCAACCAGGTCAGTCTGAACATAAAAAAGGGAAAAGGAAAGAAATTCTCACAAAAGTACAGTGTACCCAGTAGAAAATTATTCAGTCATGTTTTCAAATTGTGAGATCTAACCTAGCAAAGTATTTTTATACTTAAAATTCCAAACAGGCTGCCCTATCAAGTATCTGCCATAAACTTTCCCATACTGTATTAAATATGTTTATGTGTGTGTGTGTGTATGTAGGTGAACGCCTATTATTTAAATTGGTTCATAATATCTTCCTTAGAGTTTGTTTTTTTTTTTTTTCCGAAAGGGACTTTTGCTAACATTCCAACATTTAAATGAAGGTACTTTTTAAAGTTGTCTCTACATGTCTAGTGTAATACAAAGAATTGAATTTATCTGAAAAACATAAGCCATCAAATCCTTTGTTAGAGACTGTCTATGTATGTGACTTATCTGAATGGATATAGAGATCACTGCCATGTACATTCATCAGTGGACTGTTTCTAGAAGGAAAATCTGGTGGCGTAGTGGTTAAAAGCTACGGCTGCTAACCAAAAGGTCAGCAGTTAGAATCCACCAGGCGCTCCTTGGAAACTCTATGGGGCAGCTCTACTCTGTCCTATAGGGTTGCCGTGAGTCGGAATCGACTTGATGGCAGTGGGTTTGGTTTGGGTTTTTTTGTTTGTTTCTCAAAGGGGATCTCATGTTATAGTGGAGAGCAGTAAAGGATATTCACATTAAATCGTTTTCCTTTCATAAATAGGTTAGTAATTCCGGAACCAAAACCCAAATCCATTGCTGGTGAGTTGATTCTGACTCATAGTGACCCTATAGGACAGAGTAGAACTGCCCCATAGGGTTTCCAAGGAGTGCCTGGTGGATTCAAACTGCCAACCTTTTGGTTAGCAGCCAAACACTTAACTACCATGCCACGAGGGCTCCAGATTAGTAATCAGTGTTTATTAAAATAGCTGAAGTCCCTGGGTGGCATAAATGGTTAAGTGATCAGCTACTAACCCAAAGGTTGATGGTTTGAATCCACCCAGAGGCACTTTGGAAGAAAGGCTTGGCGATCTACTTCTGAAAGATCACAGTCATTAAAAAGAAAAAAGAAAAAAAGGGATCTAGTGAAAATAGCTGAGTAATTCTGGCCTCTAACCCAGGAGGACCTACTTCTTTCCATTCTGCACTGTGGCCCAGTCTTGGCTGCCAGACAGTTGCCTAACCATGGTTGTTAGGCCCATTTTTAGCCGTTATCACTGCCACCTGTTCTAAACTCAGCTTTCATTTTTTTGTATCATCTTTTGCTCTCAGAAGCAAAAGTCCTTAGCACGTAAGGAATACAGTGTAATAAATAGAATTCAGGTTTTCAAAGCCATGGGTTTACATGCCAACTCTGCAGCTTCCTAGCAGTGGGGTTTGGGGCAAGTTACTTAACAGATGGAGTCCTTGGGTGGTATAAACAGTTAACGTTGTTGGCTGCCGACCAAAAGCTTGGAGGTTCAAGTCCACATGGAGATGCTTCAGAAGGAAGACCTGGTGATGTACGTCTGAGAAGTCAGCCATTGAAAGCTCTGTGGAGCGCAGTTGTACTGTGACACAAATGGGGTCGTCATGAGTCAAAGCTGACTTCGCTGCAGCAGGTTTTATTTAACAGACTCCCTCCGTCCCCTTCCCCTCCTCACAAAGTCATCCTCGTTTTCTTGTCTCCCAGAGTTGTTGTAATGGGTAGATGAGAAAACATACATTAAGTTCCTAGCATAAAGCATAAACTGAAAGGTCAGCAGTCCGAACCCACCGACCGCTCTGTGGGAGAAAGATGTAGCAGTTTGCTTCAGTAAAGACTACAGAAACCACATGGAGCAGCTTTACTTTGTCTTAGAGTGTTGCTATGAGTCAGAATTCAACTGGATGGCATTTTTTTTTTTCTTTCCAGCAAAAAAATATGGTGTAGGAGGATAAGCAGGGGAAGGGGCCCACAAGACCAGAGTTCAAGTCCTGACTCTGACATTTACTAGATGCACAATCTTGGGAATTCTCCTAAACAATCTCAGCCTCAATTTTCTCATTTGTAAAATGGGCAGAATACTCCTTTACCTAATTCAATAGGTTAAGTAGTTTAAAGGAAAAAATTTTTGTGAAACTGCTTTATAAAAACAATAAGATGTTAAAATGTTTCTAAAGATGTGTGACGAAATGAGTTCCTTTATGTAGTTTTTGCCTTGGTTCTTTGGAAAAACAACTTGAGAGATTTTTTTTCCTCTAAACCCTACCTTTGCCCTAGTTTTCCATCCTAGAGGGACTGTTACATTTGTCCTTGTTGCTTGACATTTCCTGGGTAAGTTGTCAACAACTTGGTTTGATACTTTTTGTCTGGTCCTGGGCTGCAGTCTGCTCTATGACTGGTATGTATCTAGTAGGGATTGGTCAATAGACTATGCAAATGAGGTACGTTTTAGCCTACTATGCAAATGAATGCCCCCCACGTCTGTCCGTTTGGTGTACTGTGGGGGCTTGTGTGTTGCTATGATGCTAGAAGCTATGCCAACAGCATTCAAATACCAGCAGGGTCACCCATGGCGGACAGGTTTCAACTGCGTTTCCAGGCTAAGACAGACTAGGAAGAAGGACCTGGCAGAGTACTTTTGAAAGGAATTAGCCAGTGAAAACCTTATGAATAGCAGTGGGACATTGTCCGATATAGTGCCGGAAGATGAGCCTCTCAGGTTGGAAGGCACTCAAAATACACTGGAGAAGTATCAAACCAAGTATGTGCTCATGAGGAATCTGTACATGGATCAAGAGGCAGTTGTTCAAACGGAACAAGGGGATACCGCATGGGTTAAAGTCAGGAAAGGTGTGTGTCAGGGTTGTATCCTTTCACCATACTTATTCAGTCTGTATGCTGAGCGAATAATCTGAGAAGCTGTACTATATGAAGAATGGGGCATCAAGATTGGAGGGAGACTCATTAACCTGCGTTATGCAGATGATACAACCTTGCTTGCTGAAAGTGAAGAGGACTTGAAGCACTTAGTGATGAAGATCAAAGGACACAGCCTTCAGTACGGACTACACCTCAACAAAAAGAAAACAAAAATCCTCACAACTGGACCAATAAGCAACATGAAGATAAATGGAGAAAAGATTGAGGTTGTCAAGGATTTCATTTTACTTGGATCTACAATCAACACCCCGGGAAGCAGTAGTCAAGCAATCAAAAGACACATTGCATTGGGCAAATCTGCTGTAAAAGACCTCTTTAAAGTGTTGAAAAGCAAAAATGTCACCTTGAGGACTAAGGTGCACCTGACCCAAGCCATGACATTTTCAATCGCCTCATATGCATGTGAAAGCTGGACGATGAATAAGGAAGACCGAAGAAGAATTGATGCCTTTGAATTGAGGTGTTGGCAAAGAATATTGAATATACCCTGGACTGCCAAAAGAACAAACAAATCTGTCTTGGAAGAAGTACAACCGGAATGCTCCTTAGAAGCAAGGATGGTGAGACTACGTCTCACATACTTTGGACGTGTTGTCAGGAGGGATCAGTCCCTGGAGAAGGACATCGTGCTTGGTATAGTAGAGGGTCAGTGATAAAGAGGAAGACCCTCAATGAGATGGATTGACACAGTGGCTTCAACAATGGGCTCAAGCATAGCAACAGTTTTAATTCTGGCGCAGGACTGGTCAGTGTTTTGTTCTGTCATGCATAGTGTCACTATGAGCCGGAACCAACTCAATGGCACCTAACAAGAACAACAACATGCAAATGAAGTGTTTGTGGCCTACTGAGAGGGGACTGGTCATTTTGTAGCCCCCTGCTGGGAGGAACCATGTAGGAAGCCCCTGGGTTATGAATGTTTGACTTATGGACAACTCATACTTAAGAATGGACTGCCTATTATATTAAAAGCCTATTTTATTTAAAATTTGAGTTAAATACATACAATGGTTTGTAATAACAAATGCAGACACTACTTTTCATGACGCTCATGAAAACATTATGCTGTTTGAAAGTGTTTCTTAAGTGCATAGTAAGGTAAAATATACACTAAGACAAAAATTTGACTGACTGACACTAAATAAGAACCGTATGTACCTGTTCTGACTTAAGTACAAATTCTACTTAAACACAGGTTTAGGAAGGGATCTTGTTCGTAACCTGGGAACCGCCTGTATATAGGTAGCCAGCCCCACAGAGGTTTTTGAGACAGAAAGAAGCAGGAAGAGAAGCAGCAGGAAGAAAGCAGAAGGAAGAAAGAAGTAAGCAGATAGTAGAGGAGGCAAAGAATCTTCTAAAAAAAAAAGCTAAGACTGGTCAAGATCGGTAACACTGAAGACAGCCAGAGGCCTGGAAGGGGCCCAGCAGCAGAGCAAGCAGCTGGGCAAAGAGGAGCCTGGCCCGAAAGGGCCAATAGGAGCCTGTCCTCAGGGGGCAAAGGGGAGGCCTGTCCTGCCTAGAGGAACTGAGAGAGTTGTAGCCTGTTGATTCTGATCCCAAGTTGTACCCTATTCCTTAATAAACCACTTAACTGTAAATATGGTCTGTCAGTTCTGTGTGGCCATTGCAATGGATTATTGAACGGAGCAGAGAGTATACTGTGGGAGGGACTGCTGGTGTCAGAATTGGTAAAAGGTTGGCAAGTGAAGGTATGTCCGACCTCCACCTCATAGGCATCAGGTCTGGGCTGATCCTGGCCATCATTCCCCCTTGCAGTTAGATTCTGACGCTACTACTATTACTGCTACTACTGCCATCTTACAATATCATCACTAAAATTCCAGGAATTAACTTTTTTCCTGGTGGGAATAGTGTTTTTCTTTTTCAATTGAATTTCAGTGGTTCCCTTCACAGAAGGCCATAGCACTTTTTTTTCTTAATGACTCATTTGGCACTTGTTATGAGCTACTCTGTAAGGTTTCTTATTTATTTTTTTCTGTCATCTCAACTCTTGTTCTAATCTCTTGAAGAGCAAGGGCCCAATTTTTAAATCTTGTGGTGCTGCAGTGCTCAGAGCTCACAGCAGAGGCTGCAGGGGAATTCCCCATGGGGCACCACATGTAGGGTGGGAAGGGCTTAAGCCTTAGGTTGAAGCGGGGATAGTCTCTTATTAGAGAATAAAGAAAAATAACCTTGAAAATGTAGAGATTCTGTGATGAAGAGAACATTGACGGTCTTCTCATGGACTTGCTCTGATCTTAGTAAGGAAAGATAAGGCAATAAACTGAGAGGAGTTTTAGGATTTTAAGAGATAATGTATCAAAGTGTTGTGTCAACTAAAGCAGTCCACACTTCTTTCTCTTTGTGTGATTGTCTTAGCTGTCTAGTGCTGCTATAACAGAAATACCACAAGTGGATGACTTTAACAAACAGAAATTTATTTTCTCACATTTAGGAGGTTAGCATCTTGAATCCAGGGTGCTGGCTCTAGGGGAAAGCTTTCTGTCTCTGTTGGCTCTGGAGGAAGGTCCTTGTCTTTTTGAGTTTCTGCTCCTAGGTGATTTTCATGTGACTTGGTTTTCTCTTCCCCCATCTCTGCTTGCTAGCTTTCATTTAACCTCTTTTGTAAGCCCTGGTGGTACAGTGGTAAAGAGCTTAGCTGCTAACCAAAAGGTTGGCTGTTCAAATCCACCAGCCGCTCCTTGGAAATCCTACAATTCTACCCTGTCTTATAGGATTACTACGAGTTGGAATGGACTGGATGGCAATGGCTTTGGGTTTTTTTTTATTTCTCAAAAGAGATTAACTCAAGATAAACCCTACACTAAGCCTGTCCGTTAACATAACATAAACAACCAATTCCCAAATGGGATTATAACCACAGGCATAGAGGTTAGGATTTGCAACACATATTTTTGACGAATACAATTCAATCCACAGCAATAACGAATGAAGAAAACCAAACCAAACCAAATCAATTCCAACACATGGTAACCCCATGTGTGTCAGAGTAAAACTGTGCTCCATAGGGTTTTCAAAGGCTGTGATCTGTTGGAAGTCGATCACCAGGCTTTTCTTCTGAGACACCTCTGGGTGGACTCCAACAACCAACCTTTCGGTTAGCAGGCAACCACTTTAACCATCTGTATCACCCAGGGACACTATGATGAACAAAGACCATGTCTCATCAAAAAAAAAAATGACACCCCAATGCCTCTCACAAACTGGCATATAATTGACACTAAAAAAAAAAAAATTTCTTGACTCTGAGATGAATAGAAAATAATTGTATTACTATTTCTTATTATTTGTGTTATATAACATCATATGTAATAGCATAATATAATGATAATAACAGCATTTATTAGATACTTAATAACGCTTAGAACATTATGTCTATTGTTTCATTTAGTATTCAGAACATCCTTACTAAGTAGGTGCTATGATTGTCCCCATATTAGAGATAAGAAAAATGAAGCTTTGGAAGGAGGTTCAGAATGTCGTTATGGGACATAGTGAGTTAATGAAGAAAAAATACAATAATTATAGGAGAGGATTCAGGGTCCAATTGAGGATGGACCACATGTGTTTTGAGATGAAACTCTCAGCACAATTATTATGTTTATATCAGCAATATCTGCAACGAGGGAACAGTTGGTTGAGTTTCCCTAGACTTAAAATCAAATAGTTATACAAACATTATGCCCTTTATGCTCCACTGGACTTCATAATTATGAGTCATGTAATAAAGAAACCATTTGCCATGGTATCAGAGACAAGCTTTTGAATAGCGATTGTTGTTGTTGTTAGGTGCTGTCGAGTCGGTTCCAGCTCATAGTGACCCTATGTACAACAGAACAAAACACTGCTGGGTCCTGCACCATCCTCACAATTGCTACTATGCTTGAGCCCATTGTTGCAGCCATTGTGTGAATTCATCTCATTGAGAGTCTTCCCTTCTTTTGCTAACCCTCTACCAAGCATGATGTCCTTTTCCAGTGACTGAATGAAAGGAGATAGGTTCTTCAGCCTGGTGGAAACAAGTAATTGCCATTGACTCTTGAGTATCTGAGATACTTCAAAGCACAGTCAGGTTGTGCTGCATACCACCCTCTTTAGCTAAACATCTTGACTCCTGGCCTACAGAATCCTAACTTCATTCAGGAAAGACTGGTTAGGATGATTTAGGAGGGGCTCTTTAGAAGCTGGTGAACTTAACAACTTATGCATCCTGCATTTTGCACAGCCCAGTTATTTGCTGACTGGTGGGTATAAGGGGTAGAGGAAGAGAGAGGATCCCTCACCAAATAAACAACTGGACCATTTGGGTGGAGTTGCTTGGAGTGTTCATCAAAAACGATCACACTGTCTACTTCTCATATAACCAAAAAAAAAAAAAAAAAATCCCTTGCCATCGAGTCGATTCCGACTCACAGCAACCCTATAGGACAGAGTAGAACTGCCCCATAGGGTTTCCAAGGAGCTGCTGGTGGATTCGCACTGTCAGCTTTCTGGTTCTCAGCTGAGCTCTTAATCACACCACCAGGGCTCCCTTATATAACCAGGTCAGGGCAAATACCCTAGCTATGAAAGCAAAGGCTGCTCCCTCTTACCAAAAAAAATTCAAGTCCGCTTAGAAAAAAGTAGGAGAGTTTGAACAATCTTTCCCATACTGGGGAAGGGAACAGGTGGGTAGGAGTTAAATGATTGAGTTATGAAGCAATAAACCAAAACAACCAAACCTGTTGCTGTCATGTCAATTCTGACTCATGGTAATCCCGTATGTTACAGAGTTTTCTTGGCTGCAATCTTTATGGAAGCAGATTGTCAGGGCTTTCCTCCTAAGTGCCACTGAGTAGGTCAGTAGTCAAGTGCAAACAGTTTGCACCATCCAGGGACATTTATGAAGCAATAAAAACTCTGACTGATATGAAAACATTCTGCATCCCACTTTGAAGTGTGGCGTCTGGGATCTTAAATGCTAACAAGAGGCCATCTAAGATGCATCAATTGGCCTCAACCCACCGGGATCAAAGGAGAATGAAGATCACCAATGTCACACGATAACTATGAGCCCAAGAGACAGAAAGGGCCACATGAGCCAGAGACTTACATCATCCTGAGACCAGAAGAACTAGATGGTGCCTGGCCACAACCGATGACTGCCCTGACAGGGAGCACAACAGAGAACCCCTAAGGGAGCAGGAGAACAGTGGGATGCAGACCCCAAATTCTCATAAAAAGACCAGACTTAATGGTCTGACTGAGACTAGAGGAATCCCGGCGGTCATGGTCCCCAAACCTTCTGTTGGCCCAGGACAGGAACCATTCCCGAAGACTACTCATCAGACATAGAAGGGACTGGACAATGGGTTGGAGAGAGATGCTGATGAAGAGTGAGCTACTTGTATCAGGTGGACACTTGAGACTTTGTTGGCATCTCCTGTCTGGCGGGGAGATGGGAGGGTAGAGAGGGTTAGAAACTGGCAAATTGGTCACGAAAGGAGAGACCAGAAGGAGGGAGCCGGCTGACTCACTAGGGGGAGAGTAAGTGGGATTATGGAGTAAGGTGTATATAAGCTTATATGTGACAGACTGACTTGATTTGTAAACTTTCACTTAAAGCACAATAAAAATTATTAAAAAAAAAAAAAAAACTCTGACTGATAGTGACCCTATAGGACAGAGTAGAACTGCCCCATAGGGTTTCCAAGGCTGTAATCTTTACAGAAGCTGACTGTCACATCTTTCTCCTGAAGAGCAAGAGTAGTGGTGGGTTCAAACCACTGACATTTCGATTAGCATCTGAAAGCTTAACCACTGTGCCACCAGATGCCTTTCATTTTAATTACCTTGGGGAAGGAAGAATGTGTTATTAACCCAGCACTTACAGTTATTGCATTCAGTCTAAAGAAGCAGTCTGTGAAAATTGGGCTATTATAACTTTCTTTAGGATCAGACAATGGAGCAGTCACAGAAGAAAGCAAACAGGATGGAGAGAAGGTTCAAATCAATATCACTTGAGGAGCAAGTAAAAGAGGTCACCTTCTTTGCCTGGAGAAGGGGCTCACCACCTGTGCTAGTTCTCAGCCTGGCCTGCATTTTGCAGTCACCTGAAGAGCTTTCAAAAGTCCTGATACCTGCAGAGATGCTGATTTAATTGATTTGGAATGCAAATTGGACATGGTGGGGGGGTGTTGGAAAAGTTCCTCAAGTGATCCTAATGCAGAGTCAAGTTGAGAACCATGGGTGGGGGTTGGGGTGCTGAATTATAAAATGAAAAGATCCTTCTTGGTAGGAAAGAGTCTAGATCCATCCTTTTTAAGTACCAAGAAAAGAACTAGTACTAGTGGTAGGAAGTAAGTGAGAGGCAGATTTGGGCTCAAAATGAAGAATGATTTAAATATTTGAGCTGTACTGAAAATGGAAGTGATTTAGTGGGTAAAGAAGTTTGGAACCCCAGAGGTGATCGAGAAGAAGCTGGACAACCATTGACTGGGAATGTTGAACTAAACTGGTAATCGCCAAATCTTGCTGGGAGGACCAGAAGCATCCTTAAGCCCCCTCACCCTTCACTCAGAGCAGTGTTGCCTTTTTCTTTCTTTCTTTCTATATTGGGTTTCCCATAAGATTTCCTTTGAAGAAAGAGTTCCGTTAAAAAAAAAAAAAGTTTTAGAATCACTTAACTAGTTGACCTTTATGGCTGTCACCAACTTTGAAATTCTACAGTATTAAATCCTGTTTGATGTTTTCTAAGAAACAGGCTGCTAACTGATCCATTCTTCTGAAGTCTTCAGGTAAAGGAAGGAGAGTGTGAGAAGCATGGAAAATGTGAGTCAAAAAGGGAGGACTTTTCTTGGCTGAGGGCCAGGTGCAGGGACCCTCAACCCTGTGTAGGCTTGAAATTACCTGGGAGTTTGTTAATAACCGCCCTCCCAAACCAATTAAGTCAGAGTCTCTGGGGATGGTGCCAGGGTATCAGTTTTTGTAAAATATAGGTTGAGAACCATTGGCTTAATGGGTAGGCAGTGAGAAATATACTTTTGTATATATTGAGACATAGCGATTCTTAAAATTTAGGTGCACCAGAGTCACCTGATAGTCTTGCTTACACAGATTGCTAGACTCCACCCTCAGAGTTTATGATTCAGTAAGTCTGTGACAGGGCCAAGAATCTGCATTTCTGGCAAGTTCCCGGGTGATGCTGACGCTGCTGATTCGGGACCACAGTTGAGAACCACTGCTCTAACAAAAGGTATTTACTTTAGACATTAAGAAGAACCTTCTAACAGTGTAAGCAATGTTGATAATACGTGCCGTGATATGGTGTGACGAGAATGGTACTTTAACTGGACTGTTCCAGGTCTACTTTGCATGGCCATAGAGACAATGAAATGGGTGAAAGTGACAGAAGAAGCTTTGTTTGGTTGGCCAAGCAAGGAAGCACACCAGGACTTGCATCACCAAGATGGCTCCCTGAACAATGGTCAAAACAGAATTTATTAGGGAGAGGGTCCTGGGAAAGGAGCAAGGTTGTTGATTGTTCTGGCCCAAAAAAGACATTCCCAGGATGGTTCTGTCATCTGTACTTGTTCAGTCCAAAAGGGCAGTGGGGGAGTCCTCTCAAATTGGATCTTAGGCTCAGGCCCCTCACTTCTGAAAATCTTCCTCCAATCGTGGGCTGCTAAAATTTGGTTCCATCCAGTGGGAGAAAAGTTCCAGGGTCACCCAGAGAACGAGGTTGATGGTTCTGTGCACGTCAGGTGGGCCAGATTTGGTCTTAACTGGTTCTGTGGTCTGCAGAGCCCAGCCTCTTGTTTTCCTTATCTTGGGCAGGAAGTTGGCCTATTGCCTGAAAAACATCTGGGGAAACCAGTTAGAAGGGGAGATGGCTCATGCTACCCTACTTACAAGTTGGGGGTTGGTATTGGTGCCTGGAGCCTGGGGTCTCATTACCTCTGTGGTCTTTCTCTCAAAAACATCACTTCAGTCTAGTCATGAGAAAAGCCTCAGACAAATCCCACTTGAGGAACATTTTACTACATACGTGGCCAGTAATCCTCAAAACTGTCAAGGCCCTCAAAACCACAGAAGGTCTCAGAAACTGTCACAACCAAGAGGAACCTAAGGAGAAATGACTAGAAAATATTTGTTGATATCATGGATGGGATCCTGGAACAGAAAAAAGATACCAGGGAAAAACAGAGGAAATCTGAATAAATATGGACCTTAGTTAATAATAATGTATCAATATTGGTTCATTAATTGTGACGAATGTA
Organism: Elephas maximus indicus; assembly: GCF_024166365.1. Taxonomy (NCBI): domain Eukaryota; kingdom Metazoa; phylum Chordata; class Mammalia; order Proboscidea; family Elephantidae; genus Elephas; species Elephas maximus. The sequence continues at coordinate 207,588,705 of NC_064819.1, read as the reverse complement.
CCTCCCTAAGGTAAGAAATGAATAGTAGGAGAGTATACAGGAACTCTTTGTATTACCTTCATAGTAAAAAAAGAAACTTCTGGCTTTATAATGCAGATCATTTGGAAGTTGTCAAAAATGAAATAGAACACTTGAAGATAGGTATCCTAGACATTAGTGAGCCAAAATAGACTGGTATTGGCTATTTTGAATCAAACAATCATATGGTCTATTATGCTGAGAATCACAAATTGAAGAGGAGTTGTGCCACATTCATCATCAAAAAGAATATTTCAAGATCTATTCTGAAGTACAGTGCTATCAGTGATAGGATGATATCCATATACCTGCAAGGAAGACCAGTTAATATGACCACCAACCACTAATGCCAAAGTAGAAGAAACTGAAGGTTTTTACCAACTTCTGCAGTCTGAAGTTGATCAAATATGCAATCAAGATGCATTGGCAATTACTGGTAATTGGAATGTGAAAGTTGGAAACAAAGAAGAAGGATCAGTAGTTGAAGAATATGGCATTGGTAATAGAAACGATGTCAGCGATCGCTTGATAGAATTTTGCAAGACCAACGACCCACTCATTGGAAATATCTTTTTTTCGACAACATAAACGGTGGCTATCTATGTGGACCTCGCCAGGTCAAATACACAGGAATCAAATCGACTACATCTGTGGAAAGAGACAATGGAGAAGTTCAATTCATCAGTCAAAACAAGGCCAGGGGCCAACTGCAGGAGAAACCATGAATTACTCATATGCAAGTTCAAGTTGAAGCTGAAGAAAATTAAAACAAGTCCACAAGAGCCTAAATATGACCTTGAGTGTATCTCACTTGAATTTAGAGACCATTTCAAGAATAAATTTAACACATCAAACACTAATGACCGAAGACCAGATGAGTTGTAGAATGACATCGTAAATGAAGAAAGCAAAAGGTCATTAAAAAGACAGGAAAGAAAGAAAAGACCAAAATGGATGTCAGAACAGACTCTGAATCTTGCTCTTGAACATAAAGTAGTTAAAGCAAATGGAAGAAATGAGGAAGTAAAAGAGCTGAACAGAAGATTTCAAAGACCTGCAGTTAGAAAACCAAAAGGGAAGAACACGCTCAGCATTTCTCAAGCTGAAAGATCTGAAGAAAAAAACTCAAGCTTTGAGTTGCAATATTGAAGGATTCTATGGGCAAAATATTAAACGATACAGGAAGCATCCAAAGAAGATGGAAAGAATACAGAGTCACCGTACTGAAAAGAATTGGTCGACATTCAACCATTTCAAGAAGTAGCATATGATCAAGATCCAGTGGCATTGAAGGGAGAAGTCCAAGCTACGCTGAAGAGAATGGTGAAAAACAAAGCTCCAGGAATTGAGGGAATACCAGTTGAGATGTTTTAGCAAACAGATGAAATGCTGGAATCACTAACTTGTCTATGCCAGAAAATTTGGAAGGCAGCTACCTTGCCAACTGGCTGGAAGAGATCCATATTTGTGCCCATCCCAAAGAAAAGGTGATCCAATAGAATGTAGAAGCTATCGAACAATATCATTAATATCACACACAAATAAATTTTGCTGAAGATAATTCAAAAGTGGTTGCAACAGTACATCAACAGGGAACTGCTAGAAATTCAAGCCGGATTCAGAAAAGTAGAACAAGGAACATTATTGCTGATGTCAGATGGATCCTGGCTGAAAGCAGAGAATACCAGAAAGATGTTTGCCTGTGTTTTATTGACTATGCAGTGGCATGTGGCTGTGTGAATCATTACAAATTATGGATAACATTGCAAAGAATGGGAGTTCCAGAACATTTAACTGTACTCATGCGGAACTTGTACATAGACCAAGAGGCAGTCATTTGAACAGAACGGGGGGATACTGTGTGGTTCAAAGTCAGGAAAGGTGTGTGTCAAGATTGTATCCTTTGACCATGCTTATTCAATCTGTATGCTGAGTTAATAATTCAAGAAGCTGGACTGCGTGAAAAAGAACATAGCATCAGGATTGGAGGAAGACTCATTAACAACTTGCAATATGCAGATGACAAAACTTTGCTTGCTGAAATCTAAGAGGACTTAAAGCACTTACTGATGAAGATCAAAGACACCTCAACATAAAGAAAACAAAAATCCTCATATCTGGACCAATAAGCAACAGCAGGATAAAAGCAGAAAAGATTGAAGTTGTCAAGGATTTCATTTTACCTGGATCCATAATCAACACCCTTGGAAGCAGCAGTCAAGAAATCAAAAGACACATTGCATTAGGCAAATCTGCTGCAAAAGACCTATTTAAAGTGTTGAAGAGCAAAGATGTCACCTTGAAGACTAAGGTGTGCCTGACCCAAGCCATGACGTTTTCAATCACCTCATATACGTGCAAAAGCTGGACGATGAATAAGGAAGACTGAAGAAGAATTGGTGTGTTTGAATTACGGTTTTGGTGAAGAATATTGAATATACCATGGAATGCCAGACGAATGAACAAATCTGTTTTGGAAGAAGTACAGCCAGAATGCTCCTAGAAGCAAGGGTGGTGAGACTTTGTGTTAAGTACTTTGGACATGTGATCAGAAGAAACCAGTCCCTGGAGAAGGACATCAAGCTTGGTGAAGTAGAGCGTCAGTGAAAAAGAGGAAAACCCTCAAAAAGATGGATTGACACAGAAGCTGCAACAATGGGCTGGAACATAACGGTGATTTTGAAGATGGCGCAGGACCAGGCAGTACCTAAGGGTCACTATGAGCAGGAACAGTAAAAAGAATCTTCTGGTTGTTAAAATGCAAATTATTCCTAATGGAAATTATGGAGTTCTTATCTTTGAAGAACTTTAAGGAAAAACAATCAGTAACTATTCTTCTAGTTTAAAAAAAGCCCTGTCTTGATAAAAGAGGATGAATTATATGACCTATCTTTCTCTTTTTTGTGTGATTGTGTGACTTTAAAACGATTTTTTAAGGCTCTCTCTGTGTGTATGAATGTAACTCTAGTTAAGAAAAGCATGCATTGTAATGAATTAAAACTCTTAGTAAATGATTTTCAAGCTTTTGTCTAGACCTTTCTTGAAACTCTCATAATGGCGGTCATTCTCTTTCTCTCTCTTCTTTGTTGCGGTTCCAAGAGAATCTGCTTAAGTGGTCTGGATGAAGGGAAGTCAGTCATTTGCTGCTAGTTTGTTCCATTGGCTTCAAGAGTGAACTTTATCAAATTCCCCAAATACTCATCTAAGTTTTTAATGCATCATTTGAGCAAAGTGTGTTCACAGTGGGAGAAAAGAATGACTCAACAGCTCTCTGGATGTGTGTGTGTGTATTAATCAGCTAAGGTTCGTGTTTGTTTTCTCAACTTGGCTTTGGGTCTCCTCAGCCTTTTGAGTGTTGGTTGCTTATACAGCCATGTTACCTGGCAAGATTCATGATAATGAACAGCAATCCTGTGTATTGAGGGAAAGAATAATAATTCAAGGACAAAATAAATGCCCCATGTACAGATACAGTGGGTTGGTTTGGACCATTTATCTTTTCTTTTGAAGTTGCTTAACTGTATGTTTGTAGGAGATAAGGAAGGAAATTAGCAGCACTTCTGGAGACTGGCAGTGCCTAAAGGCCAGTTTTACGAAAAAAATCTGTATTATCTTCCACCCAGTCAGGGAATCCCAGGGAATAAGACTTCAAGATTCAATGTGAAACTCAAAGGATTGGCTTTGAAGCAAAAACTTTTGCAACACCTGGATTTTTCTCTTCCCAAATTGTGCAGCAACAGTACTGGAGAAAGCAACAACTCAACTTGAAAGAACTCCTTGGGATTACTAGGCTCTGTTTTAATTAACTCATTTCATCCTCAAAATAAGCCTACATAGTACTATTATTATCTCCTTTTTATAGATATGGAAACTGAGGCTCAGAGAGGGTAAGTGAGTAGCCCAAGCACACAGAGCTCACAATGGAGCTAGGATTCTAATCTGGGCCATCTGGCTCTGGAGCCCATGCTCTAAACCATTAGGTTCTCCAGCCTCTCTCGGAGAAAACACCAGGAGGAAATTCCAAAGCCTTGACTAGACTGGCTAGTGGGTCTCTCCCAGGATCTTGGCTGGAATTTCCCAGAGAACTCTACAACTGTCTAAGGCCCAGAAGTGGGATGTCCTATGACTTAACTGTATACTTTATCCATCCTACTTTCTTCCAACTACCGCCATTATTGCCACCATATCAGTTGCTGTCGAAATTGAGTCCAACTAATGGCAACCCCATGTGTGTCTGAGTAGAGCTGTGCTCCATATGGTTTTCAATGGCTGGGTTTTTGGAAGTAGTTCACCAAGGCTTTTTTCCAAGGAAGCTCTGGATAGACTCAAACCTCCAATCTTTTGGTTAGAAGCTGAGTGTGTTAACCATTTATATAACCCAGGTACTCCAACCATGGTCACCAGCAACTGGTAAATATTGCTTGAGCTTCTGCTGTATGCCAGACAATGAGGATACAAAGATGAAAAAGAGACTGTAATTCTGTCCTCAGGGAACTATGGGGGAGACAGATATCCAAACAAATAAGCCAAAAAAATCCCAAATGAGCTCTAGTAAAAACCAAAAGAAAGGGTTGTGGGAACCCAGGCAGTGAGGGACTCACCTTGCCTCAGGAAGGAGTCACAGTGAAGACGACTCCCTTGCCCTCTTATTTAGTCTTCCTCCTGTTATGTCCCTGATTTCTCCTCCTTAGAACTGACAAATCTAAATAGAAATTTCAAGTTCTCTCTGCAGGGTGTGGAGATATTCAGAAGATATATTCATCCAATAAATAAGTTATGGATGAATAGATGTTACAACTCAGCATTGCTTAACCTGTCGCCTTCCTCCAGGAAGTGCAAAACATTGATATGTACTCCATTCCTTCTTCCAAGGTATGAATCTTCTGTTCCATAGGCAAGCTATTCTGGCAGGCTTGCCCTGTCTGTATTCCTGTCTACTGCAATAACAAAGAGCTGTTGCTTGGGCGTTATTGTTGACGTGTCATGTTTCAAAGCTCCCATTAGTCATGGGATAAGCCTCTTCCAGATGACGGACTGTCATCATCTGTCCTGACAAGGGGCCCTGTTGCCATGGAGACCCGATGGGATCAGGTGTGTTTTTTGCCTGCATCACTCCAGCTGTGAGTGCTTGTCTGGGGTGCGACAAAGGCCTTTTTGCACGTCATGCATGGCTGTTCTGTGGCAGGCCTCGGTCGGGCTCTTCCTGTGGGTAAAACCTAACCAACTGATCAGCAGTAGATAATATCAAGATACGTTCATAGTTACAGAACATGCTTCCACTATTAATAACACAGTGCTTTTTGACAATAAAGTTGTTTTGGGGGGAAGAGAAGACTGCAGTCACCAGACTTGGGATGAGAGGGTTTGTATTCACGTAAACACAGCCTCGCTTCACGGCTTATTATGGCAAACTGTTATGTTCTCAAACACCATCTTCGTACTCTGCCTCTGATCTTGATTTCCTACATAACAACTTTTCTTGGTTTACATGCCCTTTGGCAAGTGCAATGAGCATTATTTCCTGTTTCTAAACTTGTAGACATCCATACATCTCGCAGTTGTCAATTTTAACCAGATAAGAGTGGCATCTTGTTGCTACTTTTTTATATTTAGCTTAGGATAAGAGAATCCTGGGAGAAAAGGTGCTGATTTATTTGATAGAGTATTCTTAATTAATTTGGCTAAATTTCCACACGACAAGTAATCTAGAAAAGAAAGTAAATAGAAATACATGTCCCCATTCCCAGGGCTAAAAAAGGCAGTGGAGGCTATGCTAAAGAAATGAAGACTAAAGAAAGAAATGCCTTTTGTTTTGTTTTGGTTTTTTTGCTTTTGTGTTGGCGGAAGCTCATTCACCACATCAATGTAGCTTTGCCTGGCTGACTGATACAGAGGGCCCCCAAGATAAAAAATATAGGAAAGGGTAAATAAGGCAGACAGGGCATTGGTCAGAAGCAATGGGCTCATGGCCACTTTGCATGTTAAAAACGTTCTCATAGTTCTAACCATCTGTATACACTCTTGCAATGAAGCTGATTAACTTCATTAATTGATTGAATGTTATTTATGTAGAGCTACTCTATGCTAGGAATCTCTGGGTGACACAAATGGGTAAGCGCTCAACTAGTAACCAAAGTTTTGCCGTTCGAACCCACCCAGAGATGCCTCAGAAGAAGAGGCCTGACGATCTACTTCCAAAAGATAACAGCCTTGAAAATCCTAACGAGCAGTTCTACTCTGACACACATGTGGTCACCATGAGTCGGAATGGACTTGATGGCAACTGGTTTGGTTTGAGTTTGGGTTCACTATATGCTAGAGACTGGACTAAGCTTATTGTTCTCTTAAGATCTTAAAACTCTAAAAATATTAGAATGCATAATACGCATATTTAAAAGTATAATATGTTTATCTAACAATTTGGAACATGCGCTAAAGTATAAACCCCAAACCAAAAAGTATAAAGAAGGAGGAAAAAAATTCTCTATAATGTCACTCAGAGATAGCCACCATTAGCAATGTGGAATACGTTCTTACTCTTTGTTGACTGTGTATGTGTGTATGTATGTTTTAAGCAAAGCTGAGAACATACTATTTGTGCAATTTTCCATTTGCTTTTTTCTTCTCCTTAGTTTTATATCATAGCCACTTTCCCATGTCATTACAAACTCCTCTTCATAAATATACTTGTTAATAATTGCATAAGATTTCATCTTATTTGTAACAAATATTATCTTTTTCCCATGAATATGCTATATGAATAAGGAGCCCTGATGGCACAGCTGTTAAAGTGATACACTGCTAAATGAAATGTTGGCAGTTCAAAACCACCAACGGCTCTGTGGGAGAAACATGTGGCAGTCTACTTCCGTAGAGATTTACGGTCTTGGAAACCCTTTGGGGTTGCTATGAGTTGGAATTGACTCAAAAGCAGTGCGTAGTGGTACTGCATGAATCATAGATTTCTTTATTTTTTTTAAACAAAAAATTTATCTTGTCCCCACTAACCAAAGTTCTTTGGAAAATAGTTGACCCTCACTCATGTTTTGGGGTGGCTCTACCATTCTCTTGGAGATATATAAATACTCTCACACACGCACACACGGCCTGTCACCAACTGGAAGTATGGGCTACTGGTCTGCAGTCCAACACAACTGCCATTCCTTGTGCTCCTTGTGTTTTCACATCTTTGCTGATGAATTCCAGACATAGCCCCTAGCACAGTAAAACATGTGAAAGCCAGAACCTGTGTAAGGTGGAAACCTGTCAGAAAAGGAAAACTCAAATATTTTCTACTATATCAAACAATAAAAAAAGTGGTAAGACTGCGCTCAGTCAAAGGTGGAAAACTTGCGAGACCAGGCAAAACCAGGCAGTCCCACTGAGTTCTGTCTCTCACAGGTTTCACTGTATTTGGATTCTCTCCGCACCACACACAGTGTTCTCTTATTCAAGAAACCCCTTCTTTCCGATGGTGGGTCATTCCCTAACCTCCCTCCCCATTTCCAGGAGAGCCACTCTAATATGATTCCTATTGTTGCCATCTGCCATCCAGTCAGCCCCTGAATCAGGGAGACCTCATGTACAATGGAACAAAACTCTGCCTAGTCCTGTGCCATCCCCGTGACTGGTTGAAGATCAACCCATCGTGATCCATAGGGTTTTCACGGGCTGATTTCTGGAAGGAGATAGTCAGGACTTTCTTCTTAGTTCATCTTATTCTGGAAGCTCTGCTGAAACCTGTTCAGCATTATAGCAACATGCAAGCCTTCACTGATAGATGGTTGGTGGCTGCCCTTAAGGTGCACTGGCTGAGAATTGAACCTGTCTCCCGCATAGGTGAGAATTCTACCTCTGAACCACCACTGTCTCCAAATATTGTTTCTGCTGGGTCCCTATCTTTCAAATAAAGGCTTGAATTCTCTTAAATGCCACTTGGAAACACAAAGACGCTCTTAATGGGGGTGGGGAGGATGGGAGTTGTTTAAGGTGGGCTGGTAAACAAAGCCTGGATTTGGAGGTTTCAGTGTCCTTGAGGAGGTGGAGAAGGAAAAATGACCTTTTTATTTTATTTTATTGAGTCTCTTCGTATTTTAGAACAAAATAGAAACTATTCTTTTAATAGCCTATATTTTCACATAATGGATATGGCATAATTTACCAAACCATTGCCATCAGAATAGAATCTAAACTTCTAAACATGGTTTGCAGGGCTCATCACCATTTGCCTCCTGTCTATCTCTCTAATCTTACCCCTTGAACCTCCTGCTCCCGCTCTGCTGAACTTCCGGGTTCTCTAGCCATTGTTTTCCTCCAGGTCTTCGCATGTGCTGCTCCCTTTATCTGGAACGTTCTTCCCTTCTGCCACTCCCTTCTTCTGGTTAACTTCACACATTCTTCAGGTTGTAGTTGAAATATCACTTCCTCTGGTGAGGTTACTTCTGTTATGTGCTCTTGTAGCAAATGCCACGTTACACTTATTTGATTAACGGCTTATCTCCTCCTAGACTGTAAGTTCTACAAGGATAAGGATCACGTCTGTCCATGTGTGACTTCCCGTGCTAGCTCAGTGCCTGACACATAATAGGTGCTCAATAAAATATTGAAATGAGTGTGGACATTTAGGGTGCTTCCGTTTGTTATAAGTAATGCTGAAATGTGTATCTCTTATGCATGACTGTCCGTTCTTTGGAATTTTGAAATTAGTTTCTGACGATAAATTCTTGGAAGTAGAATTACTGGGTCAAAGGATATAAACATCTTTGAGGCCTCTTGAAAAACAACAGATTGCTTTCCCAAAAGTTTTTATCCTCCTACCAGCTGTGTATAAGATTGCCTGTTTCACTGTACTCAGATTAGCACTGCTAGGAAACAAAATTATTTTGCTAACTTGATAGTAAGGAAGGTTCTTTTTGCTGTTTGGCTTTTGCCTTAGTTAAGTAGTTAGATACAGTTTTCTATTTTTTATTCATTTATATTTGCTGTACTCTGAGTTATCTCGTTCCCTTTGCCCATTTTTAACCTGGAATTTTCATGTTTTTCTGATCAATTTTCGCAAGTTCTTTATACTTAAAAAAATATTAAATTACTATCATAAATATTATACATTTATGTTCATTTTTTGACGTTCTTAATGTTCAGAAGTTTAACGATTTTGTGTGATCCAATTTGTCCTCATTTCCTCTGGCGTTTCTTATATTATCTTAAACTGAGAGTGCCCTTCATCTTCAACACCTGTGAAAAAATAAATGTCACCATTTTTTCCTGGTATGTATACAATTTGATTTCCTTGCTGTGTATGGGTATGTATGTGTGTGCATGGACTTGTAAGTGTATTTGGGTCTCATCTGTGTGGAATTTAATTTGGTGTCTGGCACGAAGGGAGGAATTTCTTTTGCCGAAAGAGCTGACCAGTTGTCTCAATGGGATTTGTTGAATAATCATTCCTTTCTAAATGATTTAAGGTGTTTATTTTCACTAATTTAAAAAAGCAATGCTATTATAGCTTCATCAGGGCTCTGGTGGTGCAGTGGTTAAGAGCTACAGCTGCTAACCAAAAGGTTGACAGTTGGAATCCACCAGCCACTCCTTGGAAACCCTATGGGGCAGCTCTCTCTCCTATAGGGTTGCCACGAGTCGGAGTCGACTCAATGGCAATGGGTTTGGTTTTGGGTTTGGTTATTATAGCTTCATCTTGCAGTGGGCCAGATCCTTCTTCATCATTCTAGTCCTTAAAATACCAATTATCATGGAATCAACCCTGACTCCTGGCGACTCCATGTGTGTCAGAGTAGAACTGTGCTCCATAGGTTTTCAATGGCTGACTTTTTGGAAGTAATCTCCAGACATCTCTTCTAAGACACCTCTGGGTGGACGTGAACCTCCAACTTTTCTGGGTATACTCGAGCTTCCAAACTGGGTGTACTTGTTAGCCATTTGTGCCATTCAAGGACTTCATTCTATGCCTTTGGGAGAAAATTTTAGGGAGCAGAGCACCTTCTTCTGCTTTGGTCTTTCCACTCATTCTCCCCTGGCTCAGCCTTCTGGGTGCCTCTATTCAACAGCAGTTAAGCTTTGCCAAGGCCGACCTCTGAGGCATCCAGTGAAGGTTGGAGGCAAGATCTGAAACTGGTAAAGGCACAATGCATTTGCATGAAAACCGACCAGGCTAATTTAGCCATGCTTACAAGTATGTCTTTCTGGATTTATCAGAGCAGAGCTTTAGTTTGTCTGGCATTAGACCTAAAAACACACAGTTGCGAACAGATGACCACCAAGAAGTTAAGTGCTGAGAGACAGATGATCTGTGGTGATTCCTAGTGTTCAAGAGACCTGAGTCTCTATGGTAATGACTCTTCTTTTACACAACAAAGTACAGTTGTACAAAGGGGGGAATGCCAGTCTTAACTAACTAAGCCAATAGTCAACAAGATGTTTCCCTTACAGGAAGCCACTAGCCACGTCCTCAGAAAGGTGGGTGGAAACAGACATCTCTTTAAATTCTCTTTCTTTCTTTCTTTCTCTCATTAGTTTTTACAAGTTGGTCCATGGAAAAATTCGAGTAACAGAATTTAACGCCTCAAGTTACGAAGCTTTGTCAATATTAATTTGTAGCACCTTCCACAAATCAATATTGGAAACAGAAACAAGTGATTCTTTTTATATTTCAAGAAGCAGAAACAATGGAAGTAAAAGTGTCTTGCTGCTTCAGGAGAACATCATAATTATTTATATCAAAGTGCTGCAAGATTGAAATGAAAGTGTTTTAAGAGCGCCCTCCCTCCTTGCCTAAAAAGGTGGGTTTGTATTTTAAAATGAATTTATTCAATCTTTATCCAGAAATAAAATACAGATTTTTCCCTTCCTAAATGTTAGACCAAAAGGTCAGGAGTTCAAATCTACCAGGTGCTCCTTGGAAACTCTGTGGGGCAGTTCTACTCTGTTCTACAGGGTTGCTATGTGTTGGAATCGACTTGCGTCAATGGAGGCGAAGGTTAGACAAATCTAATTGACATTTCCTTTATGTATATTTAAATCTATTAAGATTTCTGGGTTCTGGGTATGTGTTTGGTGGTGGTGGGGAGCTAGAAGTAAAATCTCGTAAGGTTTCATAGGTTTATAGACAAGTAATAGACACCATTAGAAACTCAGCTCATATCAGCTTAAGTAATAAAGAGTAACAGAGTAATACTCTCTTATCTCCAACCTCCTCCCTCTTCTCTTCTTTGTCTTTTTTTCCACAGCATTTATCACCCTTGAGGAAAGCCCCCAGTGAGGTGCATTGGCACAATAGCCTCAACAATGGGCCCAGATATATGAAAGATCATGGAGATGGTGCAGCTCCAGGCAATGTTTTGTTCTGTTATACATAAGGTAGTGAGTCAGAGCCGAGTCTACCATAACTATCGACAATAACATGCTATTATTTTACTTGTTATGTTTATTGTCTATTGCTTGTCTCCTTTTCAGTGAGGGTAGTGATCCTTGTCTGTTCTATCACTAATGTATTCCAACTGCCTAAGACAGTGTCTGGCACATAAGTAGGCATTCAATAAATCTCTGGTGAACTAAATTTAGTCAACTCATGTCTCTTAAGAGTCCGGGGTAGGGCTGGTTTCTGGTAAGGTGGGGTCTGTTTTCTCAATGATAACATCTGGTATCTAGTTCATCTTATCTTTTCTTTGTTTTTCTTGGTATTGACTCTATCCTAAGTCAGACACCTCTTGTGGTGCCAAGATCACTCTTGCTCAAATATGGGGGGTGGGGGGGAGGCAGCAAGGCTTAATCTTGCATTCCTAGCTAAAGTTCTGATAGTCACTCTGAAGGAAGGAGCTTAGGTCATAATCAACATGGCCAGGGGGAGAAAATGTGCTGGTGATTAGCCCAGGTCACATGTCCATCCTTGCCATGAGGATGGAATTAGCCTTCCAGGAATCACATGGATTCCCAAATAGAAATAGAGGGGCTGCTGGAAAGGGAGAATGGATGCGCACTCTTCTCAACAAAAGCAAGACAAAACAGTCAATAAGAGTTTACCTTTCCAAGCAAACAGCATTTGGGACATCCCCTCTCCATTTTTCCTAGTTCGTGAGACTAGAGCAAGTTTTGATTATCTATGAGCCACACTGAGTTGATAAACTCAGCTTTTATTTTTATTTGTTGCAAATTTGAGATTTCCTAAGAGTTGAAGGAACTTTCAAAAAGGATTCAGGAGAGCAAGCAAACAAAAATCCAACCTGATGAATTAAATGCATTGTTGCCTCTTCCCTTTTTCAGTTGCCATGATTATAATTTATCTGAGTTACAAGAAAAGCAAAATCACTTCACCCCTTGGCACACTATCCATTGGTACCTCTTTATCTCTAGAGACTTACTATCCCAGTTGAGTAGCTCAGAGTTGGAGCCCATGGCCATCAACAAGGGTGGCTATAGGAGCTGCTCCTGTAAGAAAGAAACCGTCCCCATCTGGAGAGAGCCAACTCACTGTGATAACTGGCTCTTTCTCTCATCCTTCCTCACCTCTTGTCTTAGTGATCTAGTGCTGCTATACCAGAAATACCACAAGTCGGTGGCATCAACAAACAGAAATTTTTTTTCTTACAGTTTAGAAGACTGGAAGTCTAAATGCAGAGTACTGGCTCTAGGAAAAGGCTTTCTCTCTGTGTCAATTCATAAGAAGGCCCTTGTCTTTTTGAGCTTCTGCTCCTGGGCAGTTTTCATGTGGCTTGGCATCTCTCTTCCCCATTTCTCTTCTTTTGGTTGCTTGTTTAATCTCTTTTATATTTCAAGAGAGGTTGATTTAGGATATAGCCTAGACTAATCCTGTTTAATTAACATAACAAAGACAACCCATTCTCAAATGGGATTATAACCATAGTCATAGAAGTTAGGATTTACTGCACATATTTTTGGGGGGCACAATTCAATCCATAGCACCCTTATGTTTATACACTCAGTATTCAACTCCAAATAATGCATTGTTTTTTACTAATATAAAATAGGGGATGTGTTGCTACATGTAAGTACTGAGGAGATGGTACAATTTCTTAAGTTACATGTCAAGTCAGCATATGTGTCAGAAAGTATAATTCAGTCTCCAGGGCCTTAGTCTTCTGCCACATTCACAATATAAGTGAAAAAAAAAAAAAAAATTGAAGCAGTCACATTTTTCTAACACCTCAATTTTATAAATATAATATAAATTATAATTATTTTCATTGCTCCAGCTGGCTTCTAAGTACAATATTGTTCTTTTGGAGTAGTATTAATCAATGTTGAATTCCTCTGTCTGCCTCTCTCTCTTCCTCTCTGTCTTTCACTTACTATAACCAAATTTCCCTTGGAGACACAAAAGAACAAAGGCTAAAGTCAGAAGATCCTTTGATAGTTGCCCATGTAAGAAATGCTTTTCTTGTCTTAGGGAGGCCCTACCCAGTACCTCCAATCTGTTTTTTATATCCACTTACTACCACTTAGTTTCCAGGTCAGAGAATTAAGCTCCAGTGGGTTTCATGCACGTCAACATAAACCACGAATTTTCTATCTTTGCGAGTCCTGCCTTACCCTGGGCAGTGGGCTTAACTGCAATAAGATATATACTCTTTAAAAATCATCTGTGTGATGGTTAAAGCTGTGTGTCAGCTTGGTTGGACCGTGATTCTCAGTGTTTTGGCAGTTGTATAATGTTGTGATCACTTCCCTGTTTAGATTTGGTATGTGATCATCCCATGATGGGATCTGCTGTGAGTAGTCAGTTAAAAGAAAGTTTTCTTGGGTATGATGCCTGCATCCAAATATAAGAGGATGTTCTGGCAAGGCTCGGGGGGCGGGGGGCGGGGGAGGGGCGTTGCTCTTTCTGGATCTTGCAGTTGGATCATCTTCGTCCGACCTCTAGTTCTTGGGACTTGAACTACCAGCTTACTTGCAGTCTTGCCTGCTGATCTTGGGATTTGTCAGTCTTCACAGCCTGTGAGCAAGAGCCCTGCTCTCTGACATGCTGATTTTGGGTTCACCAGCCCCGGCAGCTACGCGAATTAGGAGAAGACTCTATCCTGATCCACAGATTTGGAATGTTCCAGGCTCTACAACCATGTGAGCAATTTCCTTGATACAAATCTCTCTCTATATATATTTATCCACTTTACTGGTTTTGCTTCTCTAAAAAACCTAGACTAAGACAATCTGAAATTATTCTATAACTTCCAGTGGGTGTCAAAGTTGCTTTGTGAGCTGCTTTGTGCATTACCCTTGTTTAGCTTTTTCCTTTTTGATGTATTAACGTCAGGCTAGTTGAGTGGGAGAAAGCTTTAATCTCGAAATCAGAAGAATTGTTTTTGAGGTCCAGTTCTTCCGTTTAACAACTCAATGATCTTGGCCCAGTTCCTTGATTTCTCTGTGTCTCAGTTTTTTGAGCACCTCAGTTTCCTAGTTTGTAAATAAGGACACTGATTCATCACGGTTATTGTGAATATTAAGCAAAATAATGGATGTATTGGGTTTTACAAAAGGTCAATTCAGCATCTAGCCCGATGACAACCCTGGGGCTTCTTCCACCAAAATATATCAGTAATCTGTGCATCTCCTTCTCCACTGCAATTGCTTCCTTCTGCTCTGAGAATGAAATGCAACCATTTACCCAAGAATGGATTGCTATGGGTTGGAATCAACTCCATGGCAATGAGGTTTTGGGTTTGGGGAGTAGTAGTGGTTCAGTGGTAGAATTCTCGCCTCCTATATGGAAAACCCAGGTTTGATTCCCGGCCAGTGCATCTCATGTGTAGCCACCACCCATCTCAGTGGAGGCCTACGTGTTGCTATGATGCTGAACAGATTTTCGACAGCATTTCCAGGCTAAGATGGACTAAGAAAGACCTAGTGATCTACTTCCAAAAATCAGCCAATGAAAACCCTATGAGTCACAATGGTCTGATATGCAACTGATCATGGAGATGGCACAGGACTGGGCAGTGTTTCATTCCATTGTGCATGGGGTCACCATGAGTCAGGGATCATCATGAGTTGGAGACACCTTAACAGCAGCTAACAACAACTGCAATTCTGTAAAACACAGGGCAGAAGCAGCATTGCTGGGGTAACTTCTCCCAGTGTGCCATTCACTGGGGCTGGGCAAGGAGGCTGGAGGGGGTAAGCATTCCTCCTACCTAAAAAAGAATGTCATACGACTTGGACATTGCCAGATTTCTAGGGCCCCAGCTGCAGAGGCAGCTGGAAGTGCCAAGCAAGAGACACAGGTAGCCAGAAAATGGCAGGGAGAAACCATGGACCAGCTTGGTAGAGTGATCTAATTCATCAGCACATGGGAGATACCTTCTAGGAACCTCCAGAAATATTTGAAAGATACTTTCCAGGGTATTGAAGGTTCACTGTCTCCACGCTAGGAAAGAACCAGGGAAACTTGAGCTGCTGTTGTTCCTGTTATCTATAGTCTGATAAGGCCTGGGGAAACTTGAATTACAGTAGGAACATGATCCTGGCCAAGACTCATCCCCATGTGCAGGGTTCATAGAGAGAAACACTCCAGCAGAGGTCTATAACCAGTGCAGTGGTGGACTATGACAATAAGGGAGGAAAGAGCACAGTTGTATCAATACTCTCGATAATCATAAGTGTGGCCTCAATGGTGGGCTATTACCTTACCAGGCTGCAGGGAGTATTGGTGGGAAAGATGGGCCATTTTCTATCATACTGAGCCCTTTAAAAAAAAAAAAAAATCACATTTCCAGCACTAGCTAACAATAAAGGATGTTGACATATTTATCTTGTATTATCTGGACAGGTAGGGAAAGGTCAAGCTGTAAATATGCTTAGTAAGCTGAGAAATCGTTCACACCAACATGCTGCAAAGGAGAGGACAGTAACCTGAGACCCAGGAAGTCACACCTGTGTCATTTTTTTCCCCTGAATAATTTTGTTTTAAAAATTTATAGCAAGTGTGTATAAAATAAAATGTGATCGACGCGTCCCCTGCCCCACTGCTGTGCCAATCTCATTCATTATAGACCTATGAGTATTCTTTCACTCTATGTATAGCTGCATTACACACCCCACATGATGGTTAATTTTATGTGTTAACCTGGCTAGGTTATGGTTCCCAGTGGTTTGGCCAAACAGTAGACTAGTTGCTGTTCCATAATGTAATCTAATCACTTCTATAACATAATTGAATGTAATGTAACCAATTGATCACTTCAAAGAGGAGTTTCTTTAGGGTGCATTCTGCCTTCAGACTATAAACAGATATTTTGGCAGAACTCGCTCGCTCTCTCTCTCTCTCTCTCTCCACTGTGCACTCTTCCCGTTGCCTGACCTGTGGGTCTTGGGATGCCAATCTGCAGAAGTCTCTAGCTTGCTGCCTGACCTACAAGTTTTAGACTTGCCAGCCCCCCACAATCCCATGAGTCAGCAGGAGTCTCCAGCCTGTCTCCTGACCTACAGATTTTCAACTTGCCAGCTCCCACAATTTTGTGAATGAATCCCTTAAAGTAAATTTCTCTCTACATATACATATGCATATATTTCTCTGGTTCTGTTGCTCTAGAGAACCGTGACTAAGACACCCCCTCCAACACACATATACACATAAGGATAATTTTAAAGGGGTCATATTGTGACGCCCCCCCCCCCCCACTTTGATACAGGGATTGCCTCACCTCCTTTTTAAGGCTATAGCGTACTCCATGTTTGGATACCACACTTTATATGACCCTCTTATGGATAGGCATTATAGGCTTTTTCCAAAACTACAATGAATGCCATTGTTTGTATATTTTTCTGCATGTTTCAGGGTTTATCTGTAGACTAAATTCCAGGTGTTTAATTGCTAGGTCAACAGTTAACGTATTTTTAAAATTTTAAGGGCCTGGTTCTGGCTGCACTACTGCTTGTGATTTTTGACATGGGCACCCTAATTCCTTTGAACTTAGTTTGGAGAGATTAGAGTTCTCTGTACCAAATGCAGGACACTGTACTAGGGCTGACACTTGCTCAACCCACAACTTTTGAGCCATAGTCCTCGTGGTTATGTGATCAGTAAGTTTCATAAGAGGACATGGTTAAACCTGCCCCATCCTTGGCTGGGGATCCTTCCAGGAAAACCCAGGGTGCCATAGGTGACTCAGGTATTGGAATTCTGCCTTTGAGTCAGGACGGAAATTTTAGTTTTTTATTTTTGGGGGGGCCTGGTTTGGGAGTTTAGTATCTGGAGCTAGTTTTCTAAGCTCATATTTAAGTACCTACGGGCAAACAAAAATGTCTATATAATATGTCGTTCTAGAAAGGTGATCTCATTTTAACTGAAACATTTCCAAGCTATTTCCTTAAGATTCCAGTTCAAGTTTGGTTAAAGATGTTGTTATTCATTTCCTTTCTGCCAAGGATCCATTCAGTCCCACAGGATGACCACCATGTTTCCATGTGTAATTCAGAAACTACTAAGATGCCCAAACTCTATGACAAATATCTTCGGGTCTTCTTAAATAAAACCCAGGGGATAATCTTAGAGTAATTCCTTCTAAATAATTGGTAAAGCTTCTCCTAAATGAATTTTTGAACTTTCCAATTTAATTCAATAGTGTAAGATCCCCATTTTATCTTACTGAGATTTTTGGACTTTTATTAAATTAACGTTTCAGGAGTGCCCGTACGTTACTAGACCTTGTGGGAAAGAACAGTGAAAACTGAAATCTTTTATTTAAGCAAAATGCATAGACATACAGATAAGTGCAGATCAGAATTTCTCCACAACCAAATGCCAGGAACAACCTCAATGAATGCTGTATGAATGAAACACTGACCTGCACGTCCCTCTTTCTACTTGGGGCTTAAAGGTGCTGATGTAAAATGTTAATGGCTACATTTATTTCTCCCAACATAAACCTATTGTATCACCAATCCAGGAAAGTTGGGATAAAGAGGCAACTGGTTAGATATACACATGGTATTATAGAGCTACTGGGTGTCTATGTCCTGTCCAGAATCCTCAAATAACCAATAAGTTAATATAGTGAGTATGAATTATTTTCCTGTTTTTGACCAAATTTTTATCCAGATTCTGATGACTTTATTAGCACATTAAGTGGAAGTGTGTTGAGCTAGTTTAACTGATATTTCATGCTCTTTGGTTCTGTGGCTGAGATAGCAAATTATCCTCCAATATTTGACTTTCCTCCTTCCTCAGTGATGGATTTTGGCTGGGCCTGTGGCTATACAGAAAATACATTGCATTCCCTAGCCTATCTTGCAGCAAGGTGTGCCCAAGTGATGACCTTCTGACTAATAGAATATAGTGCCATGTGATAGGTTCTGGGAACATTCCTCAACAGACCAACGGCATGGAAGCTTAGCCCCTTTTTCTTCCTCTGTTCTTTCTCTTATAACTTGTAATGTGTGTTTGATGGTAGGGGCTCCCTCTTAGACTGTGAACATTAGGACCATAGTTTGGGGACAGCAGAAGAGAAAACTGGAAGGAGTCTCAGGCCCTAACAATTTTGGGAAGTAGAACTGCCACACCAGCCCCAAGCTCATAACTTCAGACTTTTATATGAGAAAATTAAACTTCCATTTTCTAAAAACCACTGTTAATTTGGTCCTCTGTTACTTACAGCCTATTCCTTTGATGGACACTATCCCAATTTTCTTTGATGAAAAGCCTGATACATATTTTTTTCTGAAATCAATACCCAACCATATATGCTGAAGTGTGGTCCAGCTAGTGGAATGTAAGCTTGCCACCTTTGATAATACACATATGTCCATAGTCGGGGTAGAGGGTATTTTGTTTAGGTTGGCTATAGGTAATTAAATCATTAGTGATACTGAAATAAGTAGAATGCTGATGAAGCATTCTAATGTGAGAGACTAAATAGATCGTTCCTAAGCTTCACTCTGCCAGCATCAGTGACCCGTCCTTCTTGAAGTCTCAAAGAACGTAAGCTGACCAGTCTCCCACCTTACCCCCACCCCTTATACTTTTTATTGTTGTTTTAGCTGCCTTAGAGTAGGCCCTGACTCATGGTGACCCCATGCACAATGGGATCCGACCATTGTGATCCATAGGGCTTTCATTGGCTTTTTGGAAGTAGATTGCCAGGACTTTCTTCCTAGCCTTAGTCTGGATGTTCTGTTGAAACCTGTTCAGCATCAAAGCAACACGCAAGCCTCCACTGGCAGACAGTTGGTGGCTGCACATGAGGTGCACTGGCCAGGAATCCAATCTGGGTCTCCTGCATAGAAGGCAAGAATTCTATGATTGAAACAGCTCTGCCCCCATACTTCCTGTTAGGGTCTGTGAATGAGGCCATACTTCCTTATCTCCACCCCTCCCCTAATTTACCCAATTTTTTTTTTCTTTTCCAAATCCTTTTCATGCCAACAATTCATGGAAGAAAGAACAAAATGAGACATTATCCTGGTACTGCTCACAAGCCATATGTAATGCTAATAAGCCATATTTCTGGATAAATCAGAGGTGATGACAGTATATCTGAATTGCCCATGTCATTGACTTAGTTTGGAAAAACGCATTTAAAAAATTTTACTTATTTTTGCAGAGTGCAATCACAATAACATTTTTGTTGGCACTTCCCAAATACATTAGATGAAGGTAGGTTAGTGTTACAGTTCCCTTATCTTTGTTTGGTAAGAAGGGCTTGAAACCTCCGAGCAGTTAAATAATTGGCAAAATATTTGCAGAAGAAGGCAGAAGTGGTCTCTAGGCT
This sequence comes from Elephas maximus indicus, assembly GCF_024166365.1. NCBI lineage: Eukaryota > Metazoa > Chordata > Mammalia > Proboscidea > Elephantidae > Elephas > Elephas maximus. Next base: position 207,568,951 of record NC_064819.1, on the reverse strand, counting down.
CCTCTAACTTCCTATTGGTTGCTTGTTCTTAAGCCCCCAACTTCCCCATGTTTTTGCTCCAATGACTTCCCCAATCTAGGAAATTTCCTTATTTGTATTTCCAACTCACCCTGTCTACCCTTGTAGCTCCTTTCCTGTGATTTTGAAATTCTTTAGAAGCTGTACTTGCATCATTTTGAATCCCAGAACTTACATTTCTGTCATTACCATTTGCCTCACTGAAGACATCCCCGAATTGTGGCTCAAAGGAAGGACCCCCTCAGGAGAAGGGATTGCCCAGAGAAATGATTCATTCACTACAAAGATGGAGTTTTTCAAGTGTCATTTTCGTTCTGGAATTTGGGAAACTGGTTTTCCTGTCTTGGAAAGCATCATCAAAAAGGCCAAGGGTGGAGAGCAAAGTTTATAACTGCGGGGTTTTAAATAAACAAGAGGGAGGTCTGACAGCTCCCTTTCTCCTTCTTTGGCTTCTCTCTCCCTGCTTGCCTTAAAGGCAGAAGCTGCCTCCCTAACGAGCTTCTATGTGACTCACGGTCAGCTGACAGGGCAGGAAGTAACCTCAAGCTGCACTGACAGACGGGAAAGTCCGGAGTAAATTGAATGTACTTTTTAAGAAAAGGAAATAAAGCAGGCACTTTGTAGCTCCTTGGCTGTGTGTCACGAGGTTAGACAGCCCAATTATACTTGAGAATTCTGTGCAAGGCGTTAGCCTGGGAGTGCATTGCTCTGTATATAAAGCCATTACTATAATATTTTTAAGGAGCCCTAATCGCACAATGGGAACCCTGGTGGCATAGTGGTTAAGTGCTACAGCTGCTAACCAAAAGGTCGGCAGTACAAATCCACCAGGTGCTCCTTGGAAACTCTATGGGGCAGCTCTACTCTGTCCTGTAGGTTGTTATAAGTTGGAACTGACTCGACAGCAATGAGCTGCTCCACAGGAGAAAGACCTGATGATTTATTCCCATGAAGATTACAAACTAGGAAACCCTATGGGGCAGTTCTACTCTATCCTATACAGTTGCTATGAGTTGGAATCGACTTGACGGCACACGATAACTCAAGTATGTTTTGGTCATTAAATAAAAAGAACAGCATTCTTGGTTGGAAGAATGAAATTACACAATCTTCACTGGGCTGGACTGAATAGTAAATTAATTGCTAAGGCTTTGGCAAAGATGGTCATAAGGAGAATTATGTAGCAGGACACATCCCTCTCAGCATAGCTGCCTGCATTTTGGAGTTCTCCCCTTGCCGCAGTGTTCTAGGGATCTCATAGGGCCCATTTTCTTTTGTCAGAGAAGAAATGAACAATTTAAATCAGTCAACAAATGTGGAAATATATGAGAACCTGTGGTGTGCCAAGCAAATTGTTTGTACTTGGCTACTAAAGGAAAGGTTGGCTGTTCAAATCCACCTAGCAGCTCTGCGGAAGAAAGTCCTGCCGATTGATCTACTTCTAAAAGGTCACAGCCATTGAACACCCTATGGAGCATAGTTCTACTCTGACACACAGGGGGTCACCATGAGTCAGCATCAACTGGATGGCAATGGGTTTTTTGTCATTTATTTATTTGTTTGCTGTGCTAAATACTCTGGATAGTATGGGGAGGTGGGATAGGAAAAAATCTTTGAGACGCTCTGCCTAGTTGGGGGTAACAAGGCAGATCACATGGGAAGGTGAATAGCAATATAAGAATTGTTTCAAGGGTGAATGTGATGGATTACCAAATGACGTCAAAAAGGTAGGCTGTCCAGAGGAAGGCAAGGTCTGTGTAGGCAGAAAGGCAAGGTCTGTGTAGGCAGAAAGGCAAGGTCTGTGTAGGCAGGGCTGCTCAGGAAAAGCCTATGTAGAAAAGGTGGATCTGGAATGAGGTTTTAAAGCAGACGGAGACTGTGAATAAGTGACAAGAATTGAATCAGTTATCCCAGGAATGGCAGGAGTCAGTGGCGGGTAACTAGATGAGATGTGGTGTAGGTACGAGAGAATATCTGGGTTAGTCCTGGTTTGGATAGAGTGTTGAACAGAGAAGCCTCTATTTCCTCATCTGCAGAATGGGTATAATTAATGCCTGTCTTAGTTACCTAGTGCTGCTATAACACACATACTGAAAGGGGGCGGCATTAAAGAATGGAAATTTATTTTCTCACAGTTCTGGAGGCTAAAAGTCCAAATCAGGGTCTCAACTGTGTCAATTTCTTCCTTGTTGGTAGCCCTGGGCATCGGTAGCCTCGGGTGTTGTTTGGTGTTCTTGGTTTGTGGATGATCGTACTTTCTCCAGTGTGTTTGTGTGCGCCTGCCTCTATTCTGGTCTTTTTATAACTCAGGTGTGATTAGTTTAGGATCCACTGTACACTAATATGACCTTATTAACATAACAAAAAGAAAAACACTATTTCCAAATAGGATCACATCCACAGGTATGAAGGCCAGGAATTCAATATATATTTTTGGAGACACAATTCAATCCATAACAATGCCCTATCAACTATTCAGACTAGAGGAAATAGCATGACTCACAGTATAAACTATAACTTATATAATAAATCTAAGTTATCATTCATGGCAATATATCATGATTTTAGGAATAAAACCAAACCAAACCAAACCTGTTGCTGTCAAGTTGATTCCAACTAATAACAACCCTAAAAGACAGAGTAGAACAGCCCCGTAGAGTTTCCAAGGAGCGCCTGGTGAATTTGAACTGCTGACCTTTTGGTTAGCAGCCATAGCACTTAAACACTATGCCACTATAATGTCATATATGGAGATACTGCTTAACACTGAGGACTAAAGTGCTACGTTAGACATCCATGAATAGGTTTTGAGAAAGAGTTGGGGGTGGAGGAGCTAACTGTAAATATTAAATTGCAACTAATAGGCATATGCATAAGCTGGCCTGGGGTCTTATCAGAAGCAGACTGAGAACATCTGTTTTTGAACATCATAACTAATGCAGACAGTATCTTTTGAACTAGCACTGAGGTTAGTTTACTCTCAGTGTTCTAAGTGAACATTACAGTTTTAACCTGGCCTTAAACAGAGCTTGCCCACTGCCTGACACATAGTAGGAACCCAGCGTATATTGAATGAGGGAGTCTTCTAGATTTAAAATGCAGTCTGGTAATCATTGCTTCTAATTTGGGGAATGTGAAGCTTTTTTTTTTTCCCCTCTTAACCTTCATGGAAAAATATCTTACATATTTGAAGTGAGGTCGAAATTCACATCCTATGAATTAGATGTGCATAAATAAAGAAATATATCTTCCCTTATTTTCCTTCACTGATTTCATCTTGTCTGGAGCCCCTGTTCCCACTGATGGCAGTGTGGGAGCTGTTTTCTTGTCAATTTTTATTCTCTCCAAGCTAGGAAGGTTCTTTGGGTAAGTATCCCATCAATTCAAAGTTCAAACGCACTTTCAGGGCAGTTTCTTTTCTAACAAGGAGGCTTGGCGGCGTAGTGGTTAAGCACTTGGCTGCTAACCAAGAGGTCAGGGTTCGAACCCACCAGCTGCTCTGTTGGAGAGAGATGTGGTGGTCAGCTTCCGCAAGGATTACAGACTTGGAAACCCTATGGGGCAGTTCTACTCTGTCCTATAGGGTTGCTAGGAGTTAGAATTGCCAGCGACAGGTTTGGTTTGGTTTTCTCCTCTTAAGAGTTCCCCCTCCCTCTTCTCTTGTCCTGGACTAGAGGATAAGTGTGTGCTGGGTGGAGGGGGAGGGTCTTTGGCCCCCACACTGCCCTCTGCAGACTCCCTGCTTCTACTGAGAGCCTGGCAAATGGGCTCTGCCATCCACAGAGGGGTGATTGTTGCATGTGCCCTTGGATATTGTGCTGGTGGCCCCTGCAGCCCAGGGCCTGCTCACAGTCTCCATGTGTCTGTGGACTCTGCACCCCAACCCCAGGCCTCAGCCAGTCAGATGGGCCTCTTGGCACCTGGAGCCTCCCTTCTTCCTCCCCGCACCCTTACTCCTTCCTGCCATCTCAGTACTGTGCTACAGTGTGTGTGACCATGGAGGGCTGCCCCAGGATCATTCACTCAGCTCAAGGTTGCTGGAAATCTGTGGGAAGCTAGCTGTTTTCCTGACTATACTGTGTGATGCGCATCCAGTGTTTGAAGATTCCCCCACATTTTTTCTGACTACTGTTCTGAGATCTGGCCCCAGTCCTCCCTCCCTCTCTTTCAGCTCCTTCCTGCAGCTTAGAAAGGCTGTAGAGGAGTCTGTGGTAAAGTAGTCCCTTCTACAGACAAGGAACTGCCATCTCTGTGTTCTACCCCCTGCCTGGTCCTCCAATATCTAGCTCATCAGACCGCACACATTTGTTTTGAAACTTTTCTCTCAGCAAAGCTTGGCTTTTGCAAAACAGAAATGTTTATTTCCAGTCTTTTGTCTAACCATAATCTTTTAGGGGGTCATTGATGGTTCAGTGGTAGGGTTCTAACTGTCCATATAGGAAACCCAGATTCGATTCCAGGCCAGTGCAGCTCATGCACAGCCGTCACGCATCTGTTAGTGGAAGCTTGTATGTTGTTATGATGCTGAAGAGACCTCAATGGAGCTTCCAGACTAAGATGAACTAGTAAGAAAGGCCTGGCCATCTACTTGTGAAAATCAGCCATTAAAATACCCATCGATCACAATGCTTCGATCTGCAACCAATCTGGGAATGGTGTAGGACCAGGCAGCATTTTGTTTAATTGTTCAGGAAGTTGCCATGAGTCGGGAGCCGACTCAATGGTAGTTAACAACAACAATAATCTTTTAGGATCCATATTTAAACAAAGTACAACAATGGTTCTCATGCTTTCAGAATCATGTACATTGGCCCAATGAATAGTAACCTACAGGGTAGTTAGGGAAAAGGAATTACCAGGGACAAAAAATACTGACTTATGGAGTTCCTTGGTGGTGGAAATGGTTAAGCGCTAGACTACTAGCTGAAGGGGTGGCTGTTGAAACCCATCCACGGGTGCCTCCGAAGACAGACCTGGTGATTTGCTTCTAAAAGGTCACCACATTGAAAACCCTATAGAGCAGTTCTCTGCACACATGGAGTCGCCATGAGTAGGAACTGACTCAATGGCAACTAAAAAAAAAGATACTGGATTAATGTCACAAAAATTTTATCCCTGTTACAGATGTTCAAAGTATGTAGGTATTTGTGACACTACTGTGAAGTGGGTAGTGGTAACATCAATTCCCTTTTTGGGAGGGGCTTGATCATTCATTCTGTAACTTAAATGTTCCCGGGTTATGAGTCATTCACAAAATATTTGTTCAGCAGCTACTAATTCCAAACATGGGAGAAGTAGAACAATGTTTTCACAATGAGCTGTTAAGTACGCTTCAGGTAAACCACTGGTATAAAGCCAGGCATGATGAGAGAGGGATGATGGTAAAATTTTAGAGACCCCGAATGGTGGGAAACCTTTGAAAAGAGTGAAGTAAGGCCTTGTAAGAACTGTGCACTACCGTTTAAAGCCAAAGATGGACTCTCTGGGAACCAGAGAGAAAAGTGCTTTCCACCTGCAGGGACCAGAACCTAAGAGGCTCTGGGCAGCAGCAAAGCAGACAGTGTGGCAATACACAATTAAAAAATGGAGTTCCTGGGTGGCACAAGTAGTTAAGCACTCGGCTACTAAGCAATAGATTCAGGGTTTCAACCTACCCAGAGGAATCTTGGAAGACAGACCTGGTGATCTGCTTCTGAAAGGTCACAGTCTTGAAAATCTTATGAAGCAGCTCTACTCTGCAAATGTGGGGTCGCCAGGAGTTGGAATTGACTTGATGGCAACATTCCCTGGATGGAATGGCCAGAGGCAGGGCAAGGAGGGACAAAGGACTAAATTAGCCCTGAAGTAATGCCAAACCTTACCTACCATGAATTAGAAGACTTTATTAATAACCAGTCCAATCCCAAAATCTGTATTTTTCTGCTAACTTTAACTTTATTCGCTTGTTACTTCGCTGTTTTGTTTTGGTTTGGTTTGGTTTTTGCCTACTTTTGTTTTCTTGTAAGCTTGAAACCACTGTTGAATATTCAAGGTGAAATAGGAGTCTCCAAGCCTTCAGCTTAGTCCTGGTGACAGTTTTTATTAAGGATCCCAGGGAGATTTGGGTAGGGAGAGGTGAAAAACCTGGGCAAGTTAAAGTTAAGATTCAACAATTGCGGACAATGTTGCCCTTCCCGATGGAGTAACCCACTGTGAGCCATTCTAGCAAGAGTCATACTTGTGTGGCATGAAATCTCTGCATTTTCTTGCTTAGAAATAGCTGAGCTTCAACAGCCCATGAGGAAGTGTTCGTTGACGTTCTACCAGCACTTTACTTGTAGACATGACTAATAATTTCATTCAGGCAAAGTGAAACAGATGCTAAAATTCACTCTATCCACAATAGATTTATCTGGGGGAAGATTTTTTATTTAAAGTTTGGGGTTTTGAAAGTCTTTGGTACTTAATTGCGAGGTATGACTCTATAGACCTGCTCTGCCCAATAATGGTAGCCACTGGCCACACGTGGTTATGTAAATTTAAACTAAATTAAGTTTCAAATTCAGTTCATCGGTCACACTAGCCACGTTTCATGTGCTCAGTAGCCACATGTGACCATTGGGCAATGCAGATGCAGAGCGTTTTCATCATCACAGAAAGTTCTATTGGAGAGTATTCTTTTGTGCAATAATATGGCTAAAGGGGGGGACAATGGTTCCAGACATTTTTTGGTGTTGCTGTGTCCTACAGGGTCATTATGAGTCGGAATTGACCTGACAGCAATTTTTTTTTTTTTTTTAATAAAGTGGTTTGAGAGTGGCCTGGGGACCAAAAGAGGAGAAAAACATTACCATCTTTCCAAGAAATGTAGCACAGTAGCTGCCTCTGCATCAGTTTAAATCATGCTGAGTGGCTTTGTGGCTTTGGAAACCAAAACGGAAACCTGGAGAAATCAGTTTGGATTAAACATGAGCAGCCACAAGCTGACTTTTTATTTATTTACTTATTGCACTTTAAGTGAAAGCTACAAATCAAGTCAGTCTCTTATATAAAAACTTATACCCACCTTGCTGTATACACCTAGCTGCTCTCCCCCTAAGGAGACAGCACACTCCTCCTCTCCACCCTGTATTCCACATGTCCATTCCACCAGCTCCGGTCCCCCCTCTGCCTTCTCATCTTGCCTCCAAACAGAAGCTGCCCACATAGTCTCATATGTCAGCTTGAACCAAAAAGCTCACTCCTCACCAGTATCATTTTCTATCTTATAGTCCAGTCCAATCCCTGTCTGAAGACTTCGGGAGTGGTTCCAGTCTTGGACTAACAGAGGGTCCGGGGACCGTGACCCCCGGGGTGCTTCTAGTCTCAGTCACACCATTAAGTCCAGTCTTTTTACAAGAATTTGAGGTCTGCATCCCACTGTTTTCCTGCTCATGAGCTGCCTTTTTAGATGTGGCCTTTGCCATAGCAAGTAGTGTGGTGTTTATAACTAGTGACACCTGGGTTAGAGCCCCCTTCCACAGTTCACTATCTGTATTACTGTTGGCAAGTTATTTGACCTCTCTAATCTTTTTTTTTTTTTTTTAGCTGTGCTGTCTCTACAGGGAAGATAATGATGCCCGTGTTTAAACATTGTGGGCTAGAGTAAATGAAAATGTGTATAAAATATTTGACACACAGTCAAATAAAAACCTGTTTTCAATTTAGAAGTTTATCTTATTTAAAACATAAACGTAAACATATCTTTAACTTAAGTAAAAGCTTTGTGTTGTTCTTCTTAGCTGCCATTGAGTCTGCCCCCAACTCATGGCCACCCTATGTACAACAGGATTGTACCACTGTGATTCATAAGGTTTTCTTTTTTTTTTTTAATAATTTGTTTTATTTTTATTATTATTGTTGAGAATATATACAACAAAACATACATCAATTTAACAGTTTCTACATGTACAGTGGAAACCCTGGCGGTGTAGTGGTTAAGTGCTATAGCTGCTAACCAAAAGGCCGGCAGTTCGAATCCACCAGGTGCTCCTTGGAAACTCTATGGGGCAGTTCTACTCTGTCCTATAGGGTTGTTATGAGTCAGAATCGACTCAACGGCAATGGGTTGCTTTTTTTTTTTGGACATGTACAATTCTGTCACATTGATTACATTCTTCGAGTTTTACAACCATTCTCATCCTCCTTTTCTGAGTTGTTCCTCCCCCATTAACAAAAAGTCACTGTCCCTTAAGTTTCCTATCTAATCTTTTGGGTTGCTCTTGTCAATTCAATCCCATGTAGATAGATGGTAAAGGAGGCAATGCTCAAGGCAGACAGTCTTTACTAGTTAAGTTATACTATTGTTTGGTTTTATGAAGACTTCAGGGGAGATTTTTTGGTTTAAAGTTTAAAGATTAGCTCAGGGCAGTAGTTTCAGGGGTTCTTTCAGTACCCATGGTTTCAGAAAAGCTAGATTCCATGACAATTTGAAATTCTATTCTATATATTCTCCCTTGTGATCAGGATTATTTGACAGAATCTTTGATCAAAACCTTCAGTAGAGGTAGCTGGACACCATCTAGTTCTTCTGGTCTCATGGCAAAGGAGACAGTTGTTTATGGAGGCAATTAGCCACATATTCCATATCCTCCTCCTATTCCTGACTTCTTTCTCTCTTGTTCCAGGTGAGTAGAGAAAAATTGCTGTAATTTGAATGGCTGTTTGCAAGCTTTTAAGACCCTAGGCACTACACAGTGAATTAGGAGGGTAGAACATAAACAGTAAACATGATATTAGGCCAATTAATTTGAATGTCCAGTGAAACCGTTACCCTAATCCACCAAACCACAGAACCGAATTCCATGAGGCGCTTGGTTGTATATAAGCAGCCTCAGCAGCTACTCTTTTTTTGTGTGTGTGTGGTTGTTATAAATATATCTATCACACAACTTTTGCGAATTCAACTTTATACAGATTTACAACTTATTTACAGCAATTACATTAATTGGCAATTATATTCACTTAGGAGACCTGGTGGCACAATGTTTAAGAGCCTGGCTGCTAACCAAAAGGTCAGCAGTTGGAATCCACCAGCTGCTCCTTGGAAACCTATGGGGCAGTTCTACTCTGTCCTGTAGGGTTGCTAAGAGTTGGAATCAACTCAACAGTAATAGGTTTTCTTTTTTTTTTTACATTCATTTATATGCTAAAGTCTTTCGATGAACAAAAGTTTTTAATTTTCATGAGATCCCTTAATCAGTGCAAGTTTTCCATCACGGTAAATGAAAACTCAGTAATCCTTAAGCAATAACCCCTGTTTCCCCATTCCTCCTGCCCGTGGTAACCACTAATAAGCCAGTCTCTATACATTTGCTTGTCCTTGTTTTTTTATGTAAGTGAGGTTATACAATATTTGTCCTTTTGTGGTTGATTTATTTCACTCAGCGTAATGTCTTCAAGCTTCATCCATATTTTAGCATGTATCAAGACTCCATTTTTCTTACTGGCTGAGTGGTATTCCGTTGTATATTTGTATCACATTTTGTTTATCCATTCATCTGTTGGTGAGAATTTAGGATATTTCCACCTTTTGGCAATTGTGAACAGCACTGCAATGAACACTGGTGTACAAATCTCTGTTTAAGTCTCTGTTTTCAAGTCTTTTGGGTACATGCCTAGGAGCAGAATTCTTGGGTTATATGGTAGTTCTATTTTTAGCTTTTTGAAGAACTGCCACACTGTTTTCCACAACAGCTGTACCATTTTTCATTCCTACCAGCAATGAGTAAGGGTTCCAATTTCCCCACATCCTCATCAACATTTGATATTTTCTGTTTGTTGTTTTATCTTAACCATTGTCTTAGTCATCTAATGCTGCTGTAACAGAAATACCACAAGTGGATGGTATTAATAAAGAGTAAATTGTTAACAAATGCAAAAAGTCAATGTTAGAAGTTAAAAAATGTAAATTAAAATAACTGAAGAGTCTTTCTTTAATTTCTTGTTTGTTCTTTTGCCTGTAATGTGTGATTAAGAAAAATCTGATACATAAACAAATGTCAAGACAGACGTGAAACAGGCACTCTCATAGAGATCCACTCAAAATAGTAATTGTGAAACAAGGTTATAAATTTTTGGGTAGTGGTATGGATCGAATTGTGTCCCCCCCCCCCCAAATATGTGTCAACTTGGCTAGGCCATGATTCCCAGTATTGTGTGGTTGTCCACCATTTTGTGATCTGATGTGATTATCCTATGTGTTGCAAATCCTAACCTCTATGATGTTAATGAGGCAAGATTAGAGGCAGGTAGATTAATGATGCAGGACTCAATCTACAAGATAGGGTGTGTCTTAAATCAATCTCTTTTGAGATACAAAAGAGAAAAGTGAGCAGAGAGGAGAAGGACTTCCTACAACCAAGAATGAAGAACCAGGAGGGGAGTGCGTAATTTGGACCCAGGGTCCCTGTACTGAGAAACTCCTAGACCAGGGGAAGATTCATGATGAAAACCTTTCCCCAGAGCTGACAGAGAGAGGAACCCTTCTCCTGGAACTGACACTCTGAATTTGTACTCCTGAACCGTGAGAGAATAAATTTCTCCTTGTTAAAGCCACCCACTTGTGGTATTTCTGTTATAGCAGCACTAGATAATAAGCTGGAGATAGAAAACCAAAAGGGAAGAACACGCTTATCATTTCTCAAACTGAAAGAACTGAAGAAAAAATTCAAGCCTCGAGCTGCAACAGCGAAGGTTTCTGTGGGGAAAGATGGAAGGAATACACAGAGTCACTATGCCAAAATGAATTGGTCAGTGTTCAACCATTTCAAGAGGTAGCATATGATCAGGAACTGATGGTACTGAAGGAAGAAGTCTAAGCTGCAATGAAGCAGTTGGTGAAAAACAAGGTTCCAGGAATCGACGGAATATCAGCTGAGATGTTTCAACAAATGCATGCAGTGCTGGAAGTGCTCACTTGTCTATGCCAAGAAATTTAGAAGACAGCTACCTGGCCAACCGACTAGAAGAGATCCATATTTATGCCTATTCCCAAGAAAGGTGATCCAACCGGATGCGGAAATTACTGAACAATATCATTAATATCACACACAAGTAAAATTTTGCTGAAGATCATCCAAAAGCGACTACAGCAGCATATCCAGAGAGAACTGCCAGAAATTCAGGCCAGATTCTGAAGAGGATGTGGAACCAGGGATATCATCGCTGATGTCAGATGGATCTGGCTGAAAGCGGAATACCAGAAAAATGTTTACCTATGTTTTATTGACTATGCAAAGGCATTCAGCTGTGTGGATCATAACAAATTATGGATAGCATTGCAAAGAATAGGAATTCTGGAACACTTAATTGTGCTCATGAGGAACCTGCACATAGATCAAGAGGCAGTCGTTCGGACAGAATAAAAGGATACTGCATGGTTTAAAGTCAGGAAAGGTGAGTGTCAGGGTTGTATCCTTTCGCCATACCTATTCAATCTGTATGCTGAGCACATGATCCGAGAAGCTGGACTATAGGAAAGAGAATGAGGCATCAGGATTGGTGGAAGGCTATTAACAACCTGCGTTATGCAGATGACACAACCTTGCTTGCTGAAAGTGAGGAGGACTTGAAGCACATACCGATGAAGATCAAAGACCACAGCCTTCACTATGGATTGCACCTCAACAAAAAAGAAAACAAAAATCCTCACAACTGGACCAATAAGCAACATCACGATCAATGGAGAAAAGATTGAAGTTATCAAGGATTTCATTTTACTTGGATCCACAATCAACACACAGGGAAGCAGCTGTCAAGAAATCAAAAGATGCATTGCATTGGGCAAATCTGCTGCAAAAGACCTCTTAAAAGTGTTGAAAAGCAAAGATGTCACCTTGAAGACTAAGGTGTGCCTGACCTAAGCCATGGTAGTTTCAATTGCATCATATGCATGTGAAAGCTGGACAATGAATAAGGAAGACAGAAGAACTGACACCTTTGAATTGTGGTGTTGGTGAAGAATATTGAATATACTGTGGACTACTAAAAGAACAAACAAATTTGTCTTGGAAGAAGCACAACCAGAATGTTCCTTGGAAGCAAGAATGGTGAGACTACGTCTTACATACTTTGGACATGTTGTCAGGAGGGATCAGTCCCTGGAGAATTTGGTACTTAAACATCATGCTTGGTATAGTAGAGGGTCAGTGAAAAAGAGGAAGACCCTTAATGAGATAGATTGACACAGTGGCTGCAACAATGAGTTCAAGCCTAGTAATGATTGTGGGCATGGCAGAGAACCAAGTAGTATTTCATTCTATTGTACATAGGGTCACTATCAGACAGAACCGACTTGACAGCACCTAACAACAACCACATAACTAAGGTAGTAAAGCAATGTATCTTTGTTTGGGGCGTTTTCAAGTTGCTAGTACCATATCAAGGGCTGAGCCGGAGAACTCAGATCATAGAGTTCCCCTAGAATGTAGAAAAGATGCTATTTTGACCTATCATAGTGAGATCGTAAGATTGTACTGTCATAGGGAAGAGGAGTTCCAGCCAAAAAGAGGAAATGGTAAGTTGGCTCCTTTCTACATGGAGGAATATGGAAAAGAGAAGGGAAAAGAAGGGTTGTGGAGGTAAATAGTCAGAGTTTTTATTCCCCTGACCCTGGTCATATTTTTTAGGCAGAATTGTGGAGTTAGGTGTGAGGTAATCTGGTAGAAACTTCCAGAGAGGACTAGAGAAACTGGAGAACAGTAGGACTAGTAGAAAGCATGGCACCTTGTCCACTATGTCCCAAGTCTTAGCGTTGCCCTGGTAAATGGAGTGGCCTAGGTAAGTGGGCCTGAAGTGGTTGCCCTGGTTGTTGACAGCTTGTTCATGGTGTTCAAGGACTGAGCCTTAATAAGGAATGCTGAGAGGGCTAGTGAGCCTGAAGCTGCATAGCTGGGGGCCAGAAACAAATGATCACGACCATGGACTTCAGCCGTAGGTGGTGACGTGATGCAGTAGCTTGGGCTGGAGCATGGACTAAGGGATTAAAACATATAAAGATAACTTGTAAAGAATATAAAGTACTTAACACAGTGCTTGGGACACAGTGATTGCAAACTATAATTATAATAACAAGAAAAAGGCGAACTATTAAAATGTTTACAGTTTTTTTTTTTACCTTATGGAAAATGCTTGTTATTGCATATTTTTAAAAAGATGCAAAGTGTGTATCTTTAATATTAAATACATACAAAAAGGACTATAAAGAAATATCATATTATTTATAGCATATCTGCTTGGAAGTGAAATCCCACTTTTCTGACATCAAATGTAAAGATCAATCAAATCTATACAATCTATTATACTCTATTATCAATGCAGCCTATTCAGTTCAATTCATTTCCAACTCAGCTACCCATGCAATACTTCTTCCTCTGACCCTAACTACCTGGAGCGAGGTCAGATCTCACAAGTCAAAGGGCACAGTCCTCCAGATGCCAAGTCTGCCCAAGACTTCAGACATCAGTCACAAGCTTTGGTTACCCATGACACCCTCAGTTCTGATCCACTGGTTACAAATTCAAGGGTTCCTTCTAAGCCCTCAGGATACCAGCTATAAACTGGGGCGCCTCCAACCCCATCTTACTTCTGATGTGTTGGCTATCACTACTCTTTCGGATTCGATAACTCTCTAGAATGAATCACAGAACTCAAGAAAGCACTATACTCATGATTACAGTTTTGTTATAGCAAAAAGGATTCAAATGAAGAGATACATGGGGGGAGGTTGGGAGGATTCCAAACACAGAGCTTCCGTGTCCTGTACCCTTCCACATACCTCAATATCTATCACCAGCTAGGAAACCTATAGAGCTTCCATGTTCAGAGCCTTTACTGGGACCTCATTACATAGGCATGTTGATTGAATTCAATCTTCAGGCACACCTTTCCTGAAGATGGGCTGATATCACGTGATGGGTCTTTCTAGCCTAGTCAGCCCTCACCCAATATGAGTCACAAACCCTTAGGTGTGGTCTGAAATCCTCAAAGACACTTCAATCATTGGGGAAAATCCAAGACTTAGAGGTTATCTCTCAGGAACCAAGGGCAAAGACCAAATTATTTACCCCACAGTATCCCTAAGTGGTGAAATTATGTACATTGTATGAATCTACTAAAATTTATGTATCAGTTTTACTGTTGATGAATATCTGGGTTTTTGAGGCTGTTATGAATAAGGCTGCTATGACCATTCTTGTCTATGTCTTTTGGTTCACAAGTGTACACATTTCTATTGGGTTTGAATCTAGAAGTGGAATTTCTGGGTCCTGTGTATGTTCAGCTGCTTTAATAGTGATGCTGAAGAGTTTTCCAAAATGGCTCTATGAATTTACGCAGCTTATGAGAGTTCCCGCTGTTCCACATTTTAACCACTACTTGGCATTATCATTATCATTTGGGTGGGTGTGCATTAATATCCTTGGTGGTGCAGTGGTTAAGAGCTCAGCTGCTAAAAGGTCAGCAGTTTGAATCTACCACCTGTTTCTTGGAAACCCTATGAGGCAGTTCTACTCTGCCCTGTAGGGTTGCTATGAGTTGGAATCGACTCGACAGCAACAGGTTTCATTTCGTTTTTGGTTATCTACTAGGCATCTCAAACTTAACATGTTCAAAACTGAACTCCTCATCTTTCCCCTAAAGCCAGTCCTCTTCACCAATTTCTGTCTCAGTAAATGCCACCAATACTCAGTTGCTCAAGCCAAAAATTTAAGAGCTATCCTTGAATCCTCAATTTCCCTTACATCTGTACAGACCTTTATCATTTCTAGTCTTCAAAGTATATCCCACATCTGACCACTTCTTACTACCTCCATTGCTAACCTCTAGCCCAGGGTACTATCAGCTCTCCCCTAAAACATTGTAATGCCTCCTAACTAATCCATCTGCTTCCATTCTAATTTGTCCTATAAGATTGCTATGAGTTGGAATCGACTTAACAGCAATGTGTTTGATTTTTTTGTTTGTTTTTTGGTACTAATATCTGATTATGGTTCATTGCATTTCTTTATTGACTAATGAGTTTAAGACTATTTTCACATGCTGGTTGGCGCTTTGTAAGTGCCTATTCCTCAGAATGCTCCCTAGAATTGAGGATGGCAAGAGTTACTCTCGTTTACTTTGGACATGTTATCAGGATGGATCAATTCCTGGAGAAGGGCATCATGCTTGGTAAAGTAGAATCCATTTCCATTGGATTGATTATGACTTATAGAGACTCTATAGGACAGAGTAGAACTCCCTTATAGGGTTTCCACATCTGTAATCTTTACAAAAGCAGACTGCCACATCTTTCTCTCATGGCACTGGCTGGTTCCAGCTGATGACCTTTTGGTTAACAGCCAAATGCTTTAGCCACTGCTCCTCCAGGGCTCCTTTGGTAAAGTAGAGGGTCAGTGAAAAAGAAGAAGACCCCGAAAAAGATGGATTGACACAGTAGCAACAATGGGCTCAAACATACTTACATTGTGAGGATGGCACAGGACCAAGCAACATTTTGTTCTGTTACACATAGGGTCACTATGATTCAGAAATGACTTGATGGCACCTAACAATAATAAGTGCCTGTTCAAGTCTCTGACCCATTTTTCATTTTATAACTTTTATAATCATAACAACTGTTATTCAAACAAACAGAATGAATTAAGTCACTCTCTGCCCTCCCTGTAATCTCATTTACACAAGTGATCTGACTGATTGGTAGCATCCTAACTGGCTCTTGAAAAATGGGCTAAAAAGTTTAAGTGTTGTTGTTGTTAGCTGCTGTTCAGTTGACCTCAACTCATAGTGACCGCATGTACAATAGGATCAAACTGTTGTAATCTACTGGGTTTTCATTGGCTGGTTTTTTGAAGTAGATCATCAGGCTTTTCTTCCCAGTCTGTCTTAGTCTAGAAGTTCTGTTAAAACCTGTTCAGAATCATACCAACACATAAGCCACCACTTATGGATAGGCGGTGGCTGCAAATGAGGTGCTTTGGCCGGGAATCAAGCCCAGTCTCCCTCATGAGAGATGAGAGTTCTACCACTGAACCACCAATGCCTCATAACTTTCTGAGGGTGCTTATCATTTTACACATTGTTTATTGTTACTTATGCACTTATTCTACTAGACTATTAACTCTCAAAAGGTGACATCTTTCCAATTCACCTTTGTATTACCCGACACACCTAGCACTGTATGATGCACACAAGAGTGTTTTGAATGAACAGGAATGCATGGCCTTGCATAGCATTTTTTAGAATTTAAGTAGTGCCATACAAAATTCAAATAACCTAATCTACCCTCTCTTTTCAAGGGTAAGGAAATTAAAGCCCAGAGACCTCATTCAGAGAGCAAACGAGCAATGAAATAGCCAAGTACCCTGATTCCTAGTCCATCCCTCTTTCCCTTATACCACTCTATCTTCCTAGAGAGGAGGGGAACCTAAACACAGAATTATAGGTGCAACTGCTTCCAAATTAACACCACAGAAATTCTCTCTATTGAATAATGTATAGGCTCATGTAGAATGAAGCTATCCAAACAGGAGAAGCTTAAACGGGACTGTATCGGAAGATGGTATCTGTTGTTGTGTAGTTAGTATTTGCCAACCCCTCCTTTTTTAGGGTGAGGTTTGGTTGCATAGATGTTTTCGGATCATTATCTTAGAAGAAGTGTGTCATTGTGACAAGCCTATAAGTACATATAATAAATTAAAAATGGTGAGAAAATGGCAAACATTGAAGGGCAAATTGGACGAATTGTTGGACAGTGGGAACTACTGTAAAGGACAAAGAGTAAATCATGCAGCATGTGAAAAGTACTAATGGATAATATTCATGCACTCCCCAATAATCCAAAATAGAGAGAGCAGGGCGGGCAGGGCAAACGCCAAGGCCGATGGTACTCTCAGTCCTTGCCTATAATCCATGCCATTTCCCCCACTAAGATGTAGCAAGTGAAGTCAGAAGTGGAGGATATCACAGCCACCCCCAGAGGGGGCCCCCAGGGATATCAGGATAACATGATGACCATGCAGACTCTGGCCAGGCTGCTTCCTGCCTGAGGTGGGAAATGAGAGGCTCAGCAGAAGGTTCATGGAGCTCATATAATGCTCTCTGAGAACTGGGGTTTTGAGAAGAGGAGAGGCCAGGTCAGCCTCCCCTCATAATAACTTCTGAGATGTCATATTCAATTCAGCAGGGATTTTCCCAAGATTAGAAGGTTCCCATGATTCCTGTCTTGGAGACTTTGAAAGTAGCCTTTGACCTTGGCAGCCACGTAGCGGAAAGTACTGGAAGGACCAGTATCAGGCTTTGTATTGGGCTGTGATGGCAGAAATAAAACAGGATCCAACAGGCCACCCAGCCAAGGCGTGGATGCCAGACACACAGTAGCCTAACATTAATTTAGGAGCAGTTTAGAGTCTAGGGATAATAACTCCAAGGTTAAGCATGGCAAAAGTGATTAGTGCTTCCACAGGTTCAACACCTGTTGTAATTTGCATAACATCAAAATGTAGTTGCTAAGACATTTCATATAACCTTGGAAAAATCAGAGTCCAAGGTTTTTCTCAATAGATTTTAATTTTAGCTGAAGCTGTTTTATTCTAGAAAAAAAGATGCCTGACGCAACATTTCTAAGAAGAGAATTCAGGATACTGAATTCTAAAGCATGAAAAAATCACCCACAGTCCTATTTGGTAGAAAAACGTCAGGGAGCAACACAATAATTAGTCACTTTTGGTCTCTTTTTACTTATAATCAAAAGCATTTATGAACAAACTTTTGAAACCTGATCTGTTTTTGAGTAGAAGAGCTACAAGATTGAAAACTTTTGCTTACAATTTCCCACCTCAACTATAAAACCCGTTTCTCACAGCAGTGACCCAGCTTGAGAATGGAGAGACTGGATCTTGTGATTCACTTTCCTGAAGTGCTGGTGAGATAGCAGATCTTGGACACATTGCTATTTGCTGACTCTGTAAAAGGAATTGTCCTTTACACAGTTTGGAAGGAAATAACCACAGAACAAAGACAGTGCTGGTTCTGAAGGCCATTTAAAGAACAGAATGTTCAGGCTAAGGGTGAAAGTACATCGATTTAGTTTTCAGTTCATAAATGACCTAGTTCCAAAAGAGAATTTTCCAGGGTGAAGTCACCTTTGTACTCTGATTTGTAGCTGTATAAAGTTTGAGGTGCAGCCTTCGACAAAACTAATTTTCTTCCCCAGAGGTCATTCAGGAGTTTAACTAAATTTTAAATTTCACTAAAAATAGGGAAATACAGTACAGACTGGAGCAGCCCAAATCCTTGGTAAAGAGAGAGGCTTTTATCACAATCTGCTCTCCTCAGACATTTAACTTCTTCAATCCGACTAGAAAAAGAATAGGATGAAAAAATAATGAGGCTGTTACTAACCCAACCCTGTCTTTTCTTGTTTCTGGAAAAGCAAGATTTAGAAGGCAGCTGTCTCAACTACCAGATCGTAGGCCTCCCCGCGCTTCTCTTCTCCCTGCCAAGCAAGTGGTAAGTGTGTGTTCCTTATTCCTTCCAATGAAGGAGTGTTTCTTAACCTGGGGCAATTTTGCCCCCCAGGGAACATCTGGTAATGTCTGGAGACATTTTTGGTTGTCACAACTGGGTGAGTTACTGCATTGAGTGGCTAGGGGACAGGAATGCTGCAACATCCTACAGTGCCCAGGACAGGCCCCATAACAAAGACTTAAATCTGATCCAAAATGTCAATAGTGCCAAAGTTGAGAAATCTTGATCTAAATGATGAGATGTGGAGGTCTCATTGGTCAAAGAAAGGTGTATACAGAAGCCTCAGTTAAAGGAAAATTAAAAACTACAAGTTGGTTCTGCTGAAACCACAGCAAGATAGCGAGGAGGTTAGGCATATGGGCTTTAGAGACAACGACCTGAGCTCTCCATCTGGATTCTGCCACATAGTAGCAGAGTGTCCTTGGCAAGTTCCTTAGCTTCTCTGTACCTCAAGTTACTTGTCTATAAAATGAGGAGGATGATAATAGTACCTACTTCCTAGAGCTGCTATAAGCATCATATGAGTTAATACATCTGTAGGGCTTAGACCAATGTTTAGAATCAATAAAACCAAACGAAGCCAGTTGCTGTCCAGCCAGTTCCGACTCCTAGAGACCCCATGTGTGTAAGAGTAGAACTATGATCCACAGGGTTTTCACTGGTTGATTTTTCAGAAGTAGATCTCGGGCCTTTCTTTTGAGGCACCTCTGGGTGGATTTGAACCATCAATCTTTCAGCTAGTATCCAAGCATTTAACTGCTTCTGCCACCCAGGGACATCTTGGCACTCAATAAGTATTTGTTACTAATATGATGCTTTAAGGCCTTGTGATCAGCAGAGTTTTAAGCTGGCCCCAAGATTCCTGCCTCTGGTGTATAACCCTTGTATAATTCCCTCCCTGTGGTTGTGGGCAGAACCTGCAAACCAGAGAGCACTCTCGTGATGAGGTTACTCATCAGTTGACTTTGAGTTCATTAAAAGAGAGATTTATCCAGGTAGGTCTGACCAGGAGCTGTTTAAATCTTTGTCTAGAAGCCAGAGACAGATGTCAGAGAAATTCAAAGCATGAAGGGGCTTATGGAGGGCCCTATGAAGGGGGCCAGAAGCCCTGGTGGCCTAGTGGTTGAAAGCTATGGTTACTAACCAAAAGGTCAGCAGTTTGAATCCACCAGGCACTCCTTGGAAACGCTATGCGGCAGTTCTACTCTGTCCTATAGGGTCGCTATAAGTTGGAATTGACTCGACAGCAACGGGTTTGAGTTCTTGATTTTTATGGAGGGGACCACATGGCAAGGAACTGCAGGCTACCTGTGTTAGCTGAGAGTGGCCCGTACAGACAAGCAGCAAGAGAGCAGGCCCTCAGTCCTACAGCCCTAAGGAACTGAATTCTGCCATCAACCATGTGAGCTGGAAAGAGGACCCTAAGCTCCAGAAAGGAGCAGATCCCAGCCCACACCTTCCCTTCAGCTTTGCAAGACCCTGAGTAGAGGGCCCAGCTCTGTTGTGCCTGGACTTCTGACCTACAGAAACTGTGAGATAATAAATGATTGTTCTTTAAAGCCACAAAGTTTGTGGTAACATGTTACGAGGATTAGGAAACAAATACAGGCTTCAAAAAAAGGTGATATTTCAATCTCATGTGACCAACTAAGTATCACAGTGGGAAGACCTGACCCAGAGTGTCAACTCGGTCACATCCTAGCTGCAGGAACCACCTGAAATCCTTTTTGGAGCCAGAAAAAAATCAATAAATACATTCAACAAACTAACTGGGTGTGAGACTGGGCAAGTCCCCTTAGCTCATGTTCCTGTTGGTAAAATTCATAAATTGAACCAGGTAGTTACTAAGCTGCTCTGTTTCCTCTAATTCTGAACTATCTCAGGATGCCAAACAGTGAGTACAGAATGAATACAGTAGTTTTGTAACAGAGACTATTTCAAACCTGAGCAAACCGGAACATTTCGGCTCCCCTTTGATATACACACTTTGGGTGTTCCTGAGAATGTAGACAGGGATTCATGTTAGGCAAACCTCCAAACATTTAGTGGGTTTGGCTCAGAAATGCCTTATTTATAGATACCTTTTTCTCTTAGAAGTTTAAATCACTTGAAACACATGTAATTAATCTTTGATTCATCCTTAAAGAATAAAGAGGGGCTTTACCTGAGGGTTCTGGAAGAATATTGACGTGTCCGTGAACACATACGTTCTCAGGGACTAGTCAACTCACAGCTGAAGGGGGCCTCAGTTAAAAGAACTTTGGCTTCAGTGGACCTATGGATGTGCTCAAGAGCATGTTAAAATGAAGATCCCCAGATCACCACCATTCTCTTACAGACAACCTGATTCAGAAGGTGCTGGGGCGGGCCTCGGGAATTTGCGTTTTTCGCAAGCACCTGTGAAAATTCTGAATGCAGGTGGTCTGTGGGCTAAACTCTGAAAAACTCAAGGCTTGAAGGAAGCTTTGCAAATAGCTATTTGCAGATTACGTTGAGTATTGGGAAGGAAGTTTCCATCAGGAAGAAAAATCCAACTGAGATGACTGAAGGAAGAATTTTTTTTTTTAATTATACTTTAGATGAAGGTTTACAGAACAAACTAGCTTCTCACTAAACAATTAGTATGCATATTGTTTTGTGACCTTGGTTGACAACCCCACGAACCCCACAACATGTCAACATTCTCTCTTTTCAACCTTGGGTTCCCTCTTACCAGCTTTCCCGTCCCCTCCTGCCTTCTAGTCCTTGCCCCTGGGCTGGTGTGCCCCTTTATTCTTGTTTTGTTTTATGGGTCTTTCTAATCTTCGGCTGAACAGTGAGCCTTAGGATTGACTTCTTTGCTGAGCTAAAGAGGTGTCTGGTACCATACTCTTAGGGTTTCTCTAGTCTCTGTCAGGCCAGTAAGTTTGGTCTTTTTTTGTCAGTTAGAATTTTGTTCTACATTTTTCTCCAGCCCTGTCAGGAACCCTCTATTGCGATCCCTGTCAGAGCAGTCCATGGTGGTAGCTGGGTACCTTCTATTTGTGCTAGGCTCTGTCTGGTGGAGACTGTGGCAGTTGTGGTCTGTTAGTCCTTTGGACTAATCTTTCTGAAGGAAGAATGTTTATGATGAAATTGGAGGAGTATGAGCAGGTTTAACGGAGACAGTAGGAGATGTTCAGGCACAGGAGGCTGGCAAAAGCCAGAACCATTCATAGGCTCGAAGGAGCAAGGGGTTGTGGTAATGTTATTAAACCCATTCTGAGGTGGGGGTGGTGAGGACTGCCCCCAGGAGAGGCCGTAGTCAAAGGAGAAAATCAGCAAATGTCAGAGACTGTACATGAAAGCAGAGAGGGAGGGGGAAGAAACACTTGGACCTCTCTCTTCTCCCACCTTTGTTTCTCCTACTCGTACCTTCCAACTGAATGCCATTTGGCAAGACAGCCATCTAACATTTCCCAAAAGTCAGCTTCTGGAGGCAAAGAATAGGGCAGAGAAGGCAGTAAATGGATGGGAGTTGGTGGGGGGCAGTAAATAATGGAGAATAATCAGCATGTTTTAAATCTCTAGACCAAAAATCACCAACATGAGGAATTGCTGGGCAATTAAAATAATGAGTAGATCAAAAGGGAAGCAGTAATAACCACTTTATCAAGGGGGGCTCTTATATGAGACACCCCAGAAGGCCAGGAGCCTTGGAATCAGGATGCGATTTTGAGGTGGGTGAGAAGGAAGGTGGTAAAAGGCAGGGCTCTGGCCCTTGTTTAACTCACAGATCAATCTTTTGAAGTCAGCTTTGAAAATGATGGGAATGACATCTGAATGTGCTGCAGCACCCTTCCAAAGACATTCAGACAAGTTGCACCCACTGTCCCGAGCACCAGTCCAATGTCCAAGGGAGCTGGAGGGAAAATAGCAGGAACCCAGCATTTCTGCGAACAGCGTTGCCAAAGCTCACTGCTGCCCTCTGGGCAAAGCAAATCAATGTAACTAACACTCAGAGCACTCATCATAAACTGCCTTGTCATTACTAATCATGAAAAATCTATTTTCTGCACTAAGTTATGACCACCATTAAGAGAATGACTTTTTTTTTTAAGAAAATTTTTGTGTGTAGCTAAGCCACATAATTCAATTCAGATGTACAGAGAAAAGGGAATTTCTTTATTTTATCTTTATTTTGTGTTGGCCCTCTTCCTAAGTCCCCACCCATCTGTGGGGAAAAAGCTAAGTAGTAGAATTTGGTTTAAAGTTTAAAATGTCCAATCTGGCTTAGAGTCCCAGTAATTTAATAACCCCTTAGGCTGTGTGAGGTCACTATTGGACAAAGTTGCTCATTCTCTCAGTTATCCTGGTCTCTCCGCTGTGTCTCAACCTCAGATGGTATCTGGATGTAGGTCTAGGGAGGAGTGTGGCTTACTGGTTCCCTGATATATTGGTGGGAGATGGACAGGCCCCTGGCCTCAAGAGAGTTCATGAGCTACACTGGTGGGCATCTGTGCATCTCCAGTGGGGTGCCCCTTGTCCTTGTCACTGAATACTCTAATGGCCCTCAGGACCGAACTCTGCAGCCGGCGAACTCATGGTGAATGCATGGTTTAATCTTCTGACATCACCACTGTTCAAAAGAATTTGCCGTTTGTTTTCTGCTCACTATTTCTGTCCAACTGTAATCATCTGTATACTCCTGGGTCTGCTATGTTTTCTCTCCAGCTCCTAGGTCTCACTATCCACTGAAGCCTCTGCTGTGGGGCCACCTTGCTTTGTCCCAGTAGACCCTGAGTAAAGTCCTCTGGCTTTCAACTCAGCATCTTATGGGGAGAAGAGAACCAAGGGAGGGTCCAGACTGCCAGTTAGACTGTTCCTCTGTCCGTGTCCACTCAAGTACCTAGACAGCATGTTGATGTGGGCCCTTCTGTTTGTAATCTTCTCCCTAAGGTCCAAATGGGCATGTTGGGCAGTCCCTCCCCCAGTGATTTCCTCAGTTTGTCTAATACATGTATTCCCACTCTAGGCCAAAAGCCAGGAGGGGGCAAAGGGGACACTCATCTCACCATCTTGCCTTCCCCATTCACTTGCCTTCTTTTCTTCTCTTTTCTACTTTCCTGGGTCTGAAAGAAACCATTCTTATTTCCCTATCCCCTGTACTCCACACACACACATACACCCTGGTCTCCTCTTACCCACTTCCTGCTCTTGAAGTACCTTATGTACAACTCAGTGATCTAATTGATCAGGTAGGCTCATTGAGAAGATAAAAGGAAAGATAAAGCCATACCCATTGCCATCCAGTCAATGCTGACTCACGGTGAACCCATATGTTACGGAGTAGAATTGATTGCCATTAGGTTTTCTTAGCTGTAATCTTTTCAGAAGCAGATCATAGGGCCTTTCTTCTGTGGTGCTGTTCGAACCGTCAACCTTTTGGTTAGCAGCTAAGTCCAAACCATTTGTGCTACCCAGGGTCCTGATAAAGATGGGAGGCAAGGTATTTGGTGTAGTGGTTAAGAGCTTGGCTGTTAACCCAAAGATCAGCAGTTCAAATCCACCAGCCACTCCTTAGAAACCCTATGGAGCAGTTCTACTCTGTCCTATAGGGTCTCTGTGAGTCAAAATAGACTCAACGGCAACGGGTACAGGTATGGGTAATACCTTTACATTAGTCTCAAGGTAAGACTAATGTTATGCTGCTAAGTCCTATTATGGAATGCCAGAAGGTGATTATCAATTTCTTCCTCTTTGAATTCCATATCGCACAGTCTCCCTAATTCCCAGCCGCTTCCTGCCCTCATGCCCGTCCTCAGCTCTAGATAGATATTCCAGGCCAGTGAAGGAAAATTCACGTACTGGCAAGGCAAAAAGAGCCAAGTTCATTTGTAACGTGTTGCCCTCATTTTCCCTGAAAACCTTGTAGAGCCAAACTCTGTACTTTGAATGTGCTAGGTGCTCAGCATGAGGTTGAACCGAGTCAGAAGCAGTCAAATAAGAACTGTGATGTGGTTGCCACACCTCTGGACTACAAGCATGGATTTGTATCTTTTTTCCCTTCCTTCTTCCTTCTTCAGCTGTCACACCTTGGTGATCCTATAGCCAAATATTCCTTAAGAAAAAAAAAAAAAAAGCCCACAAATACATAATCATCTTGGTAACACCTTTTCTATCCTATTCTAGAGCACTGCCCTCCTCCATGAGCTACTAGCTCTCAAAGAAGCACATAGTCTTCACGTTTTCATCAAATATCTTCACATCTTTTCACAATGGAGTTGGCACTTGAGGAAGTGACCCCTAACAACTTGAAATAAGACTATACTCTATGAGTTAAACTAAGAAGTCAGCACACCAGACCAGGGCACAGCCATAGAGAGTAACACTATGGAATGACTACTGGTAAACTTAGTGAAAGATAGTAACATAGCTAAAGAAAAAAAGAAAGGGAACTAATCAGCCTCAGACACAGAGAAAAAGGAGACTCACAAAAGCATGTGTCTAAGAAAAGAACACTCCGTAAGTGACTGTGTATTGTCTGTCTGGCGAGGCACAATGCCATTGTGCCTTGATTACCCTTGTTGTCACACCATGCTCATCAAACAATTTCATTGTGATGTAACTTGTCTAAAAGGAGACAATGAGCTACTCAAGCCACCATGAATGTAAAATTCCAAATTGGCCTTCTAGTTTTATGTATCACCATCATGTGGGATTTGTCTGAGGAAGTCAGCATCTCAAGTTGAGTCAACCCTGGCAAACTATCAAGATCAATTCTACACCTACGAGACTAAGAGCCAGATTCTGGCAAGTGTGAATTCACCCCTGTGAATGCTGATTTGTGGAGCCTGTCTGGCGTCCATTTTCCACATAGTTCTCTACAGCTTCTCCACCCTGTTTAAGCTTATTGGGGCTAAACAATGGTTCTTAGGTATGCTAAAATTTAATGTAGCAAAGGAAGGAAGGCCCATATCCAGTACTTAATCTTTATTTAGATTGTGACTTCTACCAAGGTAAATGATTTGTAACATTCAGCAAGAAAGAGCCCACGCAAATCCAACTTTGGAATATCATGTACAACTTAAAAGAAGCGATTAGTGAAGATGGTGATTAACAAGAGGAGGCAGGTAGCTTTGGGGCTATACAGACGATGCTCCATGGAAGGGTAAACAAACAGGAAGGGCATTTGTGAGGCAGAGCCTGCAGCAGTTTCCACAACGTGCACATGTCTGTCGCAGCAGAGAGCACAAACACGTCCAGTTCTGGGAAGAAGCCCAGCACAGGCACTGCCTTTGGACAGGTTCTGCCATGAGAATCCACCTGGCCCACTCCTTAGCAGTGGTTTGCTGAACATGAGGTTTAGGACCCCGAGAGATGGCCAATGAAATGCAATAAAGCCTACTGTCCTTTGCTCCGGGACCAAGACTCAAATAAAACAGTGCTATATTATATTTCATGTGAGAAACCATTTGAGCACCTTCTGGGGCAGTTTGTGAGGCCCCCTCTGTCTTCCATTCTGACTTCTGGTTGCTAGTAGCAGCCCCACATCCTCTCAGGCCGAGGGCTGTGGAGAAACTGCCAGACACCTGTAACTAGTTCAGACTGGGTCTGAATTCCCCCAGGAAGTACAGCACTGTGTGTATGTGTGTGTGTGTGTGTGTGTGTGTGTGTCAGGGGAGGGGTCAGGAGGAGGCAACTATCACCCGTCAACAGGCCTGCAAGATCTAGTTCCTGGAAAAAAACCCTGAGGAAGTAGGTGGCTTGTTGCTTGGGAACCTGAAAAGAGAAACACTAACTTTGTAGTAAAGCATTAGGCTGTAAATTATACATGGGCTGACAATGCGCCTTCCTTCAGCTCTAATATTCTTCTGTGCATTTAAAGCAGAGGAGGACTCAGAAGGCTGCGTGTTGAAATCCAGTCATGTGGAGTGGATTTCTGTGTAGTAAAATATGTATACGATTATGGTCATGCGTATTGGGAAATAAGCACTTTAAAAAAAGTAAGTGAAAGCAAAGCAAAATAGGGTGCTTCCATTGGGGGATGTATTAGTTTCTTCGTGCTGCTGTAACAAAATAGCACAAATTGGGTAGATTATAAGAAGAGCGATTTATTGTCTTGCAGTTCTAGAGGCTGGAAGTCCAAATCAACTTGTCAGCTGGGCCATGCTTTCTCTGAAAGCTCTAGGGGAAGATTGTTTTGTTCCCTCTCCCGGTTTCTGGTCAGCTCATGGTCCTTGGCTTGCAGCTGTGGCATAACTCCAAGTCTGCTTCTGATGTCACATGCCCATCTTGCCTCTGCCTCATCTTTTATAAGAACACCATACTCTAGTTTGACCCCATGTTAATGTAACTGGTAATATCTTCAAAGACCTTATAGCCAATCAAGCTCACATTCACAGGTGTTGGGGGTTGGGAGAATCACAATTCAATCTATAGCAAGGGCAGAAGTCAATTCCGACTCACAGCAACCCTACAGAACAGAGTAGAACTGCCCCATAGGGTTTCCAAGGCTGTAATCTTTATGGAAGAAGACTGCTACATCTTTCTGGTGAGTTCAAACCACTGACCCTTGGGTTAGCAGTCAAGCACTTAACCACAGCACCACCAGAGCTATTCAACCACAGAAGTATCCGTTGCTGTGGGGTTCATTTCCACTCACAGTGACCCCCTGTGACAGAGCAGAACTGCTCCATAGGATTTTCAGAAACCCTGGTGGTGTAGTGGTTAAATGCTACTGCTGCTGACCAAAAGGATGGCAATTTGAATCCACCAGCCATTCCTTGGAAACTCTATGGGGCAGTTGTATTCTGTCCTATAGGGTCACTATGAGTTGGAATCCACTGGACTGCAATGAGTTTTTTTTTTTTTTTTTTTGGTATGGGAGCAGATCGATAGGTATTTCTCCCACGAAGCTACTGGGTGGGTTCAAATCACCAATTGAAAGCTAACTGTTGTGCCACCTGTGCTCCTTAAACAGTAGTTTATTAGTAAAAAATCTTCGCCCTGGGCATTGTGCTATCTTCAAGAACTATCTATGTGCAGTCGGTTTGACAACAGCAATTCCAAAGGTCAGACTAGAAGCTGTGTTTTAAGGTCAATCAGTAATTACCTGAATTCTTCTTCAAGAAAATGTAGTATGGAATCCTGCATGACCACAAGTTATTCTGTAAACCTAAGAGCTCAGGCTGCTAACCAAAAGTTCAACAGTTGGAATCCATCAGCTGCTCTTTGGGAACCCTGTGGGTCAGTTTACGCTGTCCTACAGGATCACTATGAGTCAAAAATCCCCTTGATGGCAACGGGTTTGTTTGTTTGCTTATTCTGATGATGGGAGCCCTGGTGGTGCAGTGGTTAGGAGCTACAGCGGAGGTACGGATGCTAACCAAGAGATTAGCAGTTCAAATCCACCAGCGGCTCCTTGGAGACCCTAAGTTCACTATGAGTCAGAGTTCAACTCGATAGCAATGAGATTTTCATTTATTTTGACGATAAGCTGGGGTGTAAAGCCTGCAAAGGATTTTCCTTCTCTTGAACATTTTTGACTTGTGGCAAAGTTGTTTAGCACTTGGCTGCTAACCAAAAGGTCAGTGGTTCAAACCCACCAGCAGCCCTGCAGGAAAGAGATGTGACAGTCTGCTTCCACAAAGATTACAGCCTTGGAAACACTATAGGGCAGTTCTGCTCTGTCCTATAGGGTCACTATGAGTTGGAATCAACTTGACGGCGAGGGTTTTTTTTTTTTTTTTTTTACAATAAATAAACTAATCAGTTTCTATTATTGGCTTAATATAGGTGTTATTTTAGCAGAGAGAACCCCTAAACAACCAGATATTTACCTTTTTGGGACTATGCTTGGACTGGACAATGACTGGGATAAAATATGTGAATTGGGCCTGGACTGAGTACACTGAATGGTGTAGAACAAGGTCTCTACTTCAAGCAAAGTATAAAATTTACAGAGAATTGGGTCAGTTTTAGTAATAAAATAAGGTGTGTTTCTGCACATAATCTGTATGGTAACTGCTCTGCGTTTGCCTACTAAAATGATTAAAAGCAAAATAAAACACTGCATGATCCAGTCTCTCTGACCACTCACACTTTTTTTTGCAATGTCACTCAACTACTTCATATCTCCCACTGACAGCACCACTGTGTATAATTATCCTCTTTGTGTTCCACTAACTGTAGTAGATGGGAGCTCTTCAAAGGCTGGGAGCAAACCTCAGTCACCCTTGCATTACCAGAACCTAGCACAATGCCTGGCGGATAGTATGTGCTCAATAAATGTTAAAAGAATGTATGAATAAAAATTCCTCAACTGAGGGCCAAACCATGGATGGGAATAAACAAGAGATTGGTAGTGTGATTGAAAAGGCCTAAATTCCTTCCTCCAGGAGCTTGTCATGGGCCCTAAAATCCTTCCACCCGAGACACTTCATTGGGTCAAAACACAAACTCCCTCTACTCATTCATTATTCTACTGTTAGCCACCAGCACCTTGACACCCATGCTCAGCTGAGTGGGGGTGGCTAGCAGGATCCTGGAGGAGGGGACCTAAGAGAACTGTGTGGGGCACTGTGGGTAAGGCAGCCCCCCCAGGAGCAGCCAGGGTGAGGTTTCCTATTCAAGCTTAGGCAGTGTGAGGCCCCTGAGCCCTTGGTGAGGAGTTGGGAGCTGGGCCAGCTTCATGAGTGAGCAACCAATGTAGTTAGTTACACAGGGCCCTGAATTTAGAAGAGCCTTATGCTTTGTTTGAGCTCTGCTGTCACTGTCTTGAAATTCTTAATAATTTTGGAAGAAGGGACCTCCCATTTTCATTTTGCCCTGGGCCCCACAAATTCTGTAGCTGGTACTGGTTGGGGGATACTGAAATGGAAGGAAAGGACACAAAGAGAGACACAAGAAAAGTTCTTTCATTTTCATGGTTTCATATAAGGGCCTGTGGTTAAGCCAGCAGAGAAACCAAAAGTGGCAACAACTATTGTCTCATAACTTTGCCTTTGGAGATGACCTTCTGTGATGTCAGGATCCCCAGCATTTTGGAACTCTGACCTGCTTGCTCACCATGTGTCATGGATTGAATTGTGTCCCCCCCAAAATATGTGTCAACTTGGTTAGGCCATGATTCCCAGTATTGTGTGGTTGTCCTCCATTTTGTGATTGTAATTTTATGTTGAGAGGATTAGGGTGGGATTATAACACCACCCTTACCTGATCTAAGGTAAAGGGAGTTTCCCTGGGGTGTGGCCTGCACCAGCTTTTCTCTCTCAAGAGATAAAAGTAGAGGGAAGCAAGCAGAGAGCTGGGGACTTACATGCCACCAAGAAAGCAGCACCAGGAGCAGAGCGCATCCTTTGGACCCGAGGTCCCTGTGCCTGAGAAGCTCCTCAACCATGGGAAGATTGAGAGCAAGGACGTTCCTCCAGAGCCCACAGAGAGAGAAGTCTTCCCCTGGTGCTGACACCCTGAATTTGGACTTTTAGCCTACTTTACCATAAGAAAATAAATTTCTCTTTGTTAAAGTCATCCACTTGCGGTATGTCTGTTATGGCAGCACTGGATGACTAAGACACCATATATGTTGCAGCCTCCTCTGCAGTGGTACTTCGATATCACCATCTGGATGGCACTACTGATGGCCCAGGTTTCCTTCCTTTGAAGCTGATGACCCAGAGTTGGTGTCTCTTGCCATGTTGTATCATCGACCTTTGTAATATTCTTGAAGGTAGCAGGCAAAACGGTGGGCATAGCTGCGCTGTACATGAAGAAATCATTGGGGATGCTAGAGATCATACAATAAATTAATCATAAAATTGAACATCTTTTTTTAAAAAATCAATTATTACAGCCTGCTGGGAAGTAGTCCCAATCACTAATACCACATCTGAGGCAAACGGTCAACATTTACTCAAAAGCAAAGATGAGAAGGCAAGGAGGGGAAGGGAATCTAGATCAATGAAAACAGAAGAAAAAGAATGGAAATGATGAGAATGCTGACACATTGTAACCAATGGCATGGAACAATTAGTATAAAAATTGTTAAAGGGGAAGCTAATTTGCTGTGTAAACTTTCACCTAAAACACAATAACAGATTATTAAATATATAGAAGTATATATATATATCATAACTGAGAATCTGTAAAATACCCCCTTTGTTGACACACTATGGTTAGGCGTGTCACCCAATCCTTTTACATGATTTGAAACAAAAGATGGCAATCTTCTTTATCAAATGCATTTCCTCAGTGAATTCATCATGAACATTGTCATCTTCCTTTACAGATAAGAGTTCTTCACATTCGACTAGTCAAACATTAATGTCTTTACGTATGTTCTTTTTTCTTCAGTACAAAATGGAATGAGAACTAATTGAACACTTTGTTCTTCATCTCTAACTAGGATAAGACTGAAAAATGACAACTATTGCATGAAGGAAAGTCCCTTCTTTGTCATTTTTATGAACAACTTTATAAGCTTTTAGCATATTTGGCTCTGTGCTAGAATTAAAGGAAATCCGAAGCTAATCCTTGTCCTCAGGGAAGTAATATTATATCTAGAAGGTGTGGAAGAACACACACAGACACCTGCTCACTGCCAAAGGGGGGGCCATCCAGAGCAGATACAGAATACATAACCCTTGAGTGGTGTTCAGATACTTATTAGGCTGTAAAAATTATACATTAAAGATCAGAGGAGCTTTTAATTTTAATTTAAAGGAGCAGAACAGAGACAGGGATTTTGCTAATCCTCAAATTAAATAGCAGGATTTTTCCAAAGTAATGTAAGTGAAAATAACCTGGCACTGGTGGCCAAAGGGAAGTCCTATTCATTATTTATTGAGGCGTCGTTGGTTCAGTGGTAGAATTCTTGCCTTCCATATGGGAGACCCAGGTTCCATTCCTGGCCAGTGCACCTCATGTACAGCCACCACCTAGCTGTCAGTAAGGCTTGAATATTGTTATGGATGCTGAACAGGTTTTAGCAGAGCGTCCAGACTAAGATATATTAGAAACAAAGGCCTGGCGATCTTCTTCTGAAAATCAACCAGTGAAAACCCTATGGATCACAATGGTCTGATCTCCAACCAATCATGGGGAGGAGTAGCATTTTGTTCTGTTGTGCATAAGCTCTCCATGAGGGGGCCAACTCCACTGTAGCTAACAATAACAACATTCATTATTTATCTGCTGTTATGTGCTTTGTCCTTTACAAACCGTCACTTCTTTAGTTTTCACTAGACACTTCTCATTTGCAGGCACTGGATAAATATTTGTTTAATAATAACACATATGAATTTAAATCATGTTCGGATGAACAAAGAAGAAAGGCCTGAAAATCAGCCAGTGAAAACCCTATGGATCACAACGGTTCAGTCCTCAGCTGATCACGGGGATACTGCAGGACCAGGCAGCGTTTTGCTTCATTGTGCATGGTGTCGCCATGATTCTGGAGCCAATTCAGTGGCAATAAACAACAACAATCCGACCCTTGACCCCTAGGGTCCCTGGATTGAGAGGAAGAAGAAGGCCGCTGTAGAAGTTGACCTCCTTTCTCTGGTTGGAGCTGGTTCTTCATTGCCCCCATCTGTAACTGGAAACACAGATGATTAGAGGTCATTTCATTTGTCATCCTCCATTCAATTTGTTTTTGTTAGGTGCGGTCGAGGTCGAGTCGGTTCCAACTCATAGTGACCCTGTGTACAACAGAACAAAACACTGCCTGGTCCTGAGCCATTCTCACAATCATTGTTATGCTTGAGCCCATCGTTGCAGTCACTGTGTCAGTCCATCTCCTTCAGGGTCTTGCTCTTTTTTGCTGACTCCCTACTTTACCAAGCCTGATGTCCTTCTCTAGGGACTGATCCCTCCTGATAGCATGTCCAAAGTATGTGAGGGGCAGTCTCACCCTCCTTGCTTCTAAGGAGCATTCTGTTGTACTACTTCCATTCAATAGGATCGTCTTTTAGTCTTGGCTTGAATTGTCACGGTAAAAGAAAGTTCACCATTTCCTGGAATAGGCTAATACAACTCTTGGAAAAAAAAGTTAAGAATATTATTCCATATATGAATTAAATATCTGTCTCTTTTTAATCCCGATACTCTAACTTGGAACTTCTGAAGGGCATTGTATCTCCTGACTTGATAAAGAACAATGTTTGTGAAGCAATGGAAAGCTGGAGAGGGGCCAGGCTATGGACAACCTGGGAAGTTGGGATTTTGTATGGGTCCCAAAGATGGTGCTTAGAGTATGATGAGCAGATTCTGAGGGACATTAATGTGTTTGGGTTAGCATATAATAATCCCAGTTATAAATCACAATCTGTGAAAGTCCAGTAGGCAATCTAGAGTTGAGGAAGAAAGTGATAAAAACTAAGGAATAGATGAAACCATTCATGATGAGTGTACAGTGAAAGAGGAGAAAAATGAGATAGTTATAGCCCAAAGAACTTAAGCTAATGAGGCTATAAATAGGTAAATAAGATTATGACCTTATAATATTAAAAAAATATTAGGTATACTAAATTAGAGAATGATACTATGCAAGTAAACCAATCGGAAAGAACTGAAATATAAAC
Source organism: Elephas maximus indicus (assembly GCF_024166365.1). Lineage (NCBI taxonomy): Eukaryota > Metazoa > Chordata > Mammalia > Proboscidea > Elephantidae > Elephas > Elephas maximus. Next base: position 207,535,850 of record NC_064819.1, on the reverse strand, counting down.
TTTGCATGAATGGCTGATGTGGAAATACAATAGGAATGTAAGCGAGAAGGAGAGAGTATGTGTTACAAGCAATTGACTTGAACCTGAGACCTAGTCACATGGTGGCCATAGTGGGCCAAAGGAATTTACAACCAACGATTGATCATTATTTGTTAAGTGCATCCATCATTGTTATGACAATCTTATGAGGTAGTGGAAATTAACATTCCCCATATTTCACAGATGAAAATAATTTGCATGGAGAGAAAGAGCTAATAAATTAGGATTTCTTTGACCCTGCTACTTCCCCAAGACATGCTACTTCCCTGGATCAGGAGATAGAACTCCCTGGAAAAGCATCCATTGGTAGGATTATAGGAAAATAGGAAGCTTCTGCTAATTTGTGATAAGCCTAACCTAGAGTCTGTCCTGGTATGAATGATTGGAAGGCTGAGTGGATAGATAGATGAATGAATGAAATAGCATCACAAACAGGAGGCTTTCAAGATTGTCAGAGAAAGAAAGCATGGATCTAAGCATCATTTCTTGTTAGATAGCCTTTTGAAGTGATCCTCAAGATATCAAGTCCTAGTCTTAGAAAGAGAAGCTCCAAGTAAAATAGAAAAGGCAGCTCTCTAAGATGCTGTAGGCTAAGGAACATGGATTTGGATCCCCTCAGATGGGGTTGGGGCTCAGGGTAAGGAGAAGTATTCTCATTTCATCGGAGACTAGACCCTGGCAGCCCTGGATTCGAGGGCCTCTGCCCACTAATACTTCTTGAGGGCCTCTGCCCACTAATACTTCTTGAGGGCCTCTGCCCACTAATACTTCAGGTTCTGAAACCCTGGCTCAGTGCATGACCTTCAGTTCACCAGTACATTGATGAGCAATGATAAAGATAAATGTAAGAGATTGATGGTAGTAGTGGCCCCGGAAGATGACATCATAGAGAGTTGTAAAATGTACATATTACTTCTAAAATACAGAAAGAAATTATAAATTCATTTTCTATAACAGAATTGAGCTTCTGTGAAAGTCCCCACCCTATTGATTGATAGCAAGTATCAGGAAAAATTGTCAAAGACTTTAAAATGGGCAGAAAAGATTCCAGTCCTATCTAGTATACCTTTTTGGGTTATCTTTGCCTTTTATTGACTTTGAGCTAATTTACAATCTGTAAATTATATAATTCTTTGAATACACTATGGACTGCCAAAAGAACAAACAAAGCCATCTTAGAAGAAAATCAACTGCAATGTTTTTTAGAAGCAAGGTTGGTGAGGCTTTGACTCACTTTGGACACGTCGTCAGGAAGGACCAATTGCTAGAAGTCTGGTAAAGTAGAGGGCCAACAAAAATGACAGAAACCCTCAATGAGCCACAACGATGAATTCAGACTTACTAATGATTATGAAGATGGCATAGGACTGGGCAACATTTTGGTCACCATAAGTAAGATCTGACTCCATGGTAACTAACAACAAGTTGTAGAATATTGATTATAATACAAATGATTCTTGGCCATAAATGCAAATTGTCTCTGGTAAAGATGCAGTTAATTATTGCCCTGTGGATATTGACCAATTTTTAAAAATTCATTTCCGCCTTCCTGATGGTCTGTATATGTGTGTGTTTTGAATCCTCCTTTGAACTGTTTGCAACATCTTACAGGCTCTCTCAAAAATTAATGAAATAGTAAAATTTTTGGCACATGAGAGTACAATTATATCCTTTAAAAACTTATCCTTTAACACAAGAGAAAGGTAACTTTAAACCTGGAAGTTTAGGCCATCACTATCTCTTCTGGTTTAAATAGTTGATTTAGGATAACTGCTAAGTCTTTTTTTATTTCATCCTTCTCCCACTTCATCTTTTCAAGGTGGTAACTTGATGTAAGGGAGGTGGGGCTCATGTGACTTGTGGTGGAGGACAGAAAAGACCTGATGGTCACATAGTGTTCTATCTGGTCATTTGACCATCATGCTGGTACCTGCCATAGGAGGCTGTGGACTCAGGCATACACGAGGTCTTCATCTTCACCACAGACTTCTGTGCCTCTCAACACGGCACATGGAAACTTCTAGTTACATCGCATGCTGTGTGTAGGCCACGGGAAGCTTGGAGTGCAGCCTCAGATGCATCTATTCAGCTACTGCTCTCCACCAGTGCTGTACTCTGGCTCCTGTTCACGCGGACATGGCTGTGTGCAGGGCTTCTAGACTCTAGGATTGCCAGCTCCCTGAGACCTGTCACTAGGCCCAGAATGGTCTCAGCCTTTCCCATAATATATGGATATTTCTGTCATTAAAGTGAAAGCAAATGAGTCTGAACCTTCCGCCCTCTTTCTGCTTCTCTTCTCTTTCCCATCATCCGCCAAGACTGAATGGGCAGGCATTCTACTTCCTCTTTCTGTCTTATGGATCTTTCCCATAAAACATAGACCATGCCTTTCTGAAGTCTTTCTTGTGCTCTTCCTTTTCCCTTGGTTTATAATAGTAGAACGGCTGTTGGGAAATATGATATATGGGGAAGGGGAATGAAAAACCCATTGATGTATTAGTTTCAAAACATAATCAATATTATACAGGGTACTGGAGGTCTTGAAAGTAGAAATCACCACAGGGAGCCAGAGCCAGGCAGAGGCGGAGGGAAATTGTAGAAGCTAGATGTAGCTGAGAGGACTGCTTCAATAAGGACAGCTAAGACACCCCCTGGGAATCCCTGGTGGGTTTGAATAATGAAATATCTTTGTGACTATATCTCCTGCATAAAAGACAATTGTCCTGAGCAACATCAAGAAGGCTATTACTTTATTTTGGAATTTTATATTTCTGAAAACACATATTGGCCCCTAGGAATAAATGTATTCTTTTTATATGCTCCCAAACCACATGCTTAATAATAGGTTTAGGAAATATGCCAAGGATAAATATAACATCACTATAGAACTTAGTTCTATAATCCTTTATTTAAAAAAGCAAGTTAACATTTCACTATTTTCAGTCTTCTTGAACTTTTCCTATTGCCTTCCTAATGCCAGAAAATAAAAGAGTTATTCTGATATTATGCAGTCTGCGGGAAAATAAAATTCTCAAATTGTATGAGTTTCCATCAAGTTTAGACTATTCAGGTAAAGTCAAATTTGAATTAAAATGCATTATGTTAGGAAGGTTCCCTGGTCTCTAGAAGATGTTTTTGCCTTTTTGTCTCAAAGGAAAGCAAACATTACGATTCCCACATAGGAGTTTTTGGCTTTGGGCAGTGACTATATAGGCAAATACTTATCTAGAGAATTCCATTCAGCGTGTACAGGTTAAGCAGCTCCTTATAGAATTTCATAGCAAAAAATGGTGGTGAAATGGGATTACATAATTGAAACAGTAAACTAACTTTCAGTGGAGCCTAGTCAGCATGAACCCAGACATAATTTCTTATCAATTCCATGACAATATACAATAAACTTTTACACGCATACACACACATGCTTGGTCCTCCTGGAAACAAATGCTTGGCTCTTTGTTCATGTGGAATATATGTGCTGGACTCATTTTCAAGGAGGTCAATGGATAATGGTTTTTTACCATCAATGGTAAAAGAGATAGGCACAGGATTACTAGTTCCTCGGCAACTTACGCTCATGAACCAGTTCTGTCCTTGTCCTCTAAAATAAATGCAAATTTATGTTTTTACTGATTTATCCCTACGTATGTGCACAAAGGCATGTATATATTATACCTACATATTTCCACATTCTCATCTTGCCATATTAAAACAGGTACAGGGGTTAGGATTTCAACACATATATTGGGGATACGATTCAATTCATAACAGGTGGGCACTATTAAAATCTTTTTACAGGTGGGACACGTAAGGCTCAAGCAAATTAACTTGTCCAAGGTCCAGAGTCAGAGGTGGTGTCAGGATTGGAACCCAAACCATCTGTGGTCTTAACCACCATTCTAAGCCCCTTCATTCAATACGGCCCATTTAGTTAATACTCACAGCTATAGATACTACTAAGCCCATTTTACATATCAGAAAGCATAGGTAAAGAGAGAGGTTTTAGCCCCACAAGTGGGCACATTGCAGAGCTCAAGCTTGAGCACAAATACATCAGACTCCAGCACCTGCTTCCCTCCTGTCAGTACAATGCCGTCCCTCTGTGAAAGGCCTCTGCCTCTCACTCTGAGACAACCTTCAGGAACTTGGAGATGTCAGCCACCCTGAGCATAAAACCACACTCTTCCTACTCCCTGCTTAAGAAATTGATAACGTGTTTTGGCTCAGACGCCCACCCACCCCATTCGCTATTCTCTGTACACAATTCTGTACTTACTTGTTTCCATCTCTCCACTTAAAACCAGTTACCATTGAGCTGATTCTGACTCCTGACGACCCCATGTGTGTCAGAGTAGAACTGTGGTCCGTAAGGTTTTCATGGCTGATTTTTCAGAAGTAGATTGCTAGGCCTTTCTTCCAAGGAGCCTCTGGGTGGACTAGAACCTTCAACCTTTCAGTTAGCAAACGAGCTTGTTAACCATTTGCGCCACCCAGGGACTCCTCTTCCTACTTAGCCCCTTGTTAAGTGTTGTGTCCTGGAGATTGAGCACAGGGTCTGGCAAAAATCATACACTCAATGTACGATGGTGACTGTTATGGATTGAGTTGTGTCCCCCCAAAATGTGTCAACTTGGCTAGTCCATGATTCTCAGTGTCGTGAGATTGTCTACCATTTTGTCATTTGATGCGATCTTCCTATATGTTATAAATCCTACCTCTATGATGTTAATGAAGTGGATTAGTGACAATTATGTTAATGAGGCAGGACTCAATCTACAAGATTAGGTTGTATTTTAAACGAATCTCTTTTGAGATATAAAAGAGAGAAGCCCGCAGAGAGACGTGGGGACCTCATATCACCAAGAAACAAGAGCCAGGAGAATAGTAAGTCCTTTGGGCCTGGAGTCCCTGCGTTGAGAAACTCCTAGACCAGGGGAAGATTGATGAAAAGGACCTTCCCCCAGAGCCCACAGAGAGAGAAAGACTTTCCCTGGAGCTGGCACTCTGAATTCAGACTTCTGGCCTCTAAGACTCTGAAAGAATAAATTTCTCTTTGTTAAAGCCATCCCCTTGTGGTATTTCTGTTATAGCAGCACTAGATAACTAAGACAGCGACCATCTGAAGGAATGGCAATAGATCATGTTTTGAGCTCCCAGAAAGCTTTGTATCAGCAGTGGTCATAAATGCAATAAACTGGAAGACAGACTGAAGATGAGACTTCTAGGCAAAACCGCAGCCCTTGGGAGTAGTTCTGTGGGAGAACAGTCAGGAACCTCACTGTGGGGGTCTAGGGCTGATGTGTCTGTGCAAACAGAAGGGGTCTAATAGGTGTTTGAGATCCCAAATCAATGGCTGGAGCAGCTCCTCAGGCAGAGCTGTTGATAGAACTCTCTTCTTTTCTGTGTTCACCACCACACTCAAATCTAGTTCTTTAAGATAAGGAGCCCAGGATTAAAAGTCAAGAGAGCAAACAAATCAGTTGAATCAACTCTGACTCTTGGTGACCCCAGGTGAGTCAGAGCAGAACTCTGCTCCATGAGGTTTCCAATGGCTGTGATCTTTCAGAGGTAGATCACCAGGACTTTATTCCAAGGTGCCTCTGGGTGTACTTGAACCTCCAACTTCTCAGTTAGCAGCAAGCATGTTAACTGTTTACACCTTCCAGGGACTCCCAAGAGAGCAAACTCTATCCTATTTTTCCACATACTAGCTGGGTGATTTCAGATGTCACTTTGCCTCCCTACCCATTCATTTTGTCATCTGTGAAATAGGAATTATAGTAATATATGGCCTGACTGGCTCACAGAATTATGTAGATCAAAAAAGACTATAAAATGCAAGTCCTATGTAAAGCAAACAAAGCACCCTGCCTGTCTAAGGTACTATCTTCCTCCATACAGTCAGTCTTCCTGGGTGATTTATGTTTATAGCTTGCTTTGATGCATCTCAGGAAATTCCTGGCAGTCCTGAGACTCAGGTTTAGTTTCCTTGTCTCTGGGTTTTGAGACATGTTGAGAGATCCTTCTTATAAAATTTCTTGTAAAATATTCTGTCTCTTTGAGGCTTCCAATTTTTTTTTTTTTCCAGCATCTGAAAAATTAACGTTCTGTGTGGCTTAAGGCCAGTAAGTAAAAACCACATCCCTCTTATCTCTTTGTTCTGAGAAGAAGGTTCACATTACAGGCTCTGTGAGAAGGGAACATCTTGGTTCCTTTTCTTGCTGAGGCTCTCTGTAAGCCCTAGTCTGCTAAGCCATACGCCAACGTAGAAGATGGAGCTAACCAAGGAGTCACCCTGTAGCTCAAGGGTGAAAGGCCAAGCAGTTCTATCGCAGTTCAGTGATTTGTGAGAGGAAAAAATAGCTCCTTTACAATGGTGAAGGGAAAAGGCACCTGAGAAGTAAGGGCCAGGATAAACCAGAAAGGGCAGGAGAAATGGCAAGAAGCCAGAGAGGGTTAGGAGAGCCTTGATGGAGTGAGGCAGGAGACTAGGTGGTGGCTTGGGCCTCTGTAGGGCCCAGAGGGCAATAAGTGGTTAAGTTGCAAGGTCAGCTGCGTGGGCTCTGCCCTTACTGCTCCTAATTCCCATCAGGAAGGACTTTACTCTCACTGGAGTCCCTGGGTAGTTGGGGCAAACGCAAAAGGTTAAGGAGCTTGGCTGGTCACCTAAGGGCTAGAAGTTCAAGTCCACCTGGAGGCACCTTAGGAGAAAGGCCCGATGATCTACTGCTGAAAAATCAGCACTTGAAAACCCTGTGGAACACAGTTTTACTCTTACATACATGGGGTTGCCAGGAGTCAGAATTGTCTTAACAGCAACTGGTTGGTTACTCTCACTGCTTTTTCTCCCTTCAGACCTCACATTTTCAGGGATATAAAAAATTATTAATTTCTTTGCGGTAGCTGGTGAGGGTGAGAGGTGAGCAAAGGCACTGTTGCTCCAACTCAAAGTGCTGTTTGTCTTCTCTGGACTACAAGGAAAGGCACCCAAACCTATAAACTGTTGAGTCAATTTTGACTCATAGCAACCCTATAGGACAAAGTAGAACTGCCCCATAGGGTTTCCAAGGCTGTAAATATCTACAAAAGCAGACTGCCACATCTTTCTCCCACAGAGGTGCTGCTGGGTTTGAACCACCGACCATTTGGTCAGCAGCCGAGTGCTTAACCACGGCGCCAGCAGGGCTCCTTAGGATGGACATCAAAACCAAAAAAACATTACCATTGAGTTGATTCCAACTCATAACGACCCTATAGGATGGAGTAGAACTGCCCCACAGGGTTTCCAAGGAGTTACTGGTAGATTCAAACCACTGGACCTTTTGATTAGCAACCAAACACTTAACCACTGAGCGACCAGGGCTTCTTAGAAAGGGCACAGGGCATACTAATTCTGTGGTCTTACCGCTTTTGGACTCTGATATGCAGTTAGGTCATGGGAGAAGTGTAACCTGGTCAGAAAATGCAAGCCTCATCAGCTGTGTGCTTGAGGTGCTCTGTCATCTCCTTGGCCCCTGAGATTACATTGCTCTTGGTCCATTGTCTCTCCTTGGTCTGATAGAGGGCCCTAGAGCTGGAATGAGTTTTCTAACTTGTAAGCATACTAAAGACCTGAAAGACAAAAATCACAAAATTATTTAAAACTAGCAGGGGGTTAAGAGAAGTTCTAGGTCCCTGGGTGGTGCAATCAGTTTGCACTCGGTTACTAACCAAAAGGTTGGTGCCATGAAAGAAAAGCCTGGGGATCTGCTTCTGTAAGGATTACAGCCAAAAAAAACCCTATGGAGCAGTTCTATTCTGTAACCTATGGGGTTCCCATGAGTTGGAATTGACTGGACAGCAACAGGTTTGGTTTGGTTTTTTGTTTAAAAACAAAAGTTCTAACCTAAATTTTTTCCCTTCCTAAAAGAGACTGAGTTTCAGAGGCAGGATTGCCATTTGCGGTTGAACAGCTTGTCCACTGCTCAGTTCTAAGGGATAGCAGTTTCATTGATATCGTTGTTAGTTGCCAGCAAGTCGGTTCCAACTCATGGTGAGGTTAGGTATAACAGAATGAAATATCGCCTGGTTCTGCACCATCATTACAATTGTTGGTATGTTTGAGCATTAAAGACATTTTTTTTCCACCAACGTATCTTGAGGAACGGGCACCTTTCCTTAACGTGTACCAGGGCGCTGTATACACAAGCGGCTTTGCTGCACTGGGGGGAAATTGACTTGTTTAAGAAATAAAAAGAAGGAAAAATGTCGTATTCACTGCTATTCTTCTAGCTGATCAAAGCCATTCAAGCTATGGTTCAGTAACATGTATTGAGCATTTGCTATGTAGGTAAAGTTATCATCTCAATTTCACACGTGGGAAAAATGAGATACAAAAAGATCAAGCGGTTTTCAAAAGGTCACACAACCAACCAGTAAGTGGCAGAGCCAGAACCTGAACCCAGGTAGTTCAGTTCTCACGCCCACACTCTTAAATCAATTCACTTATCCAAGACTGTATCTTTACACAGAAATAGAACTCTCTGGTAGAATAAGCTGAGGGAAAGTGGACAATCAGCTATGACTCTTGCCTCACTCTAAGTTGTCCAGCAAAGAAAATAAAATAATGAGGCACCTTATCGCTGAGCCCCTCACCCACACTCCCTTCCATTTTGACTCCAGACTTGGTTTTGGTTTGCATTTGTTTCATTGGTATGACTACAGCCTCAGGGAAAATAGATGGTCTTTTCCATTATAGTGAGTTTACTTATAATAATGGACATAATAATAAGTTACATTTGAATCATTTTTTACAACTTACAAAATGATTTCACATTTATTCTCTCATGCAAGCTTCATAACAGCCTGTGTAAGAAAAGCATTGTTATTCCATTTTACAAATAGGAAACAGAAGTTCAGAGAATTTCTAGAAGGAGAGAGATTGTTCATAATCCAAGTGTTCTGGTTCTTATTTCTATCTTCTTTTTATTGTATTTTATATGAATACCTTGGTCCCTAAGTGGCACAAATGGTTTATGCTCATCTACTAACCTAAAAGCTGTCAACTCCAACCCACCTAGTGGCACCAAAGAAGAAAGGCCTGGCCATCTGCTTTCATAAAGACTACAGCCAAGAAAACCCCATGGAGCAGTTCTACTATGTAACACGTGGTGTCGCCATGAGTTGGAATCAACTGGACGGCAACTGGTTTGGATTTTGGTTGGTTTATGTGGATATCTATGGTATATAGGGGAGCCCTGGTGGCATAGTGGTTAAGAACTCAACTGCTAACCAAAAGGCCAGTAGTTCGAATCCTCCAGTTGCTCCTTGGAAACCCGATGGGGCAGTTCTACTCTGTCCTATAGGGTCTCCTTGAGTCAGAATCGACTCGACAGCAATGGGTTTGGTTTATGGTATATGCCCAGTATATAGATGTCTGTATATATATCCAACCGTATATATATTTTTATCTTATTTTGGTTGAAAGATACTATCTGAAATGCACTTTGCTGGATGCATTGATGGACTATTTCTGTGTGCATTTGCCGTGTTTTCTATGTCCAGTCAGTGGGGACTTATCGATGAGGCAGACTTTGAGAAGACTTGGTACTGCTACCACCAGAACTCTTGGAGGAATGAATTTTCCCATTTGCCCTGTTTGTGTGCTTTATGTGCTTAGTTCCCAAAATTTTAAGACTCATTATTTTCAGCCCCTGGTGGAATCTTTGCAAAATTTCCCCATTTTCTCTTCAAGGAATTCCAAGTTAGTCACTGCCCTTTGCTTTGACTTTTGAGATTTCACATACACCATTCTCAACAGCACAAAGAGAAATTCCCACAGAGGAAGCCCACCATGCACGGGCACTTCAGTGACTAAGCCCAAGGGGGCAGGTATGTTCAAAATACAATCTTCAAACAGGAACTTGAAATTCCCTGCAGACTCCCAAATCTCTGTGCTACCTCCACAGCCCTCCTCCAATTTTCTACAGGCATTTTCATTCCACAGCTGGAAGACTCAGCATTAGAAGGCATAGGTCTTATTTGGGAGAGAAAAGCAAATTTTGTTGTCTTGGTCATTAACTCATCTCCTCTCTCTCTGACCCTGTGTTTTATGGAATGCTCTCTGCTGACTGCCTACTTTTTGCCTCACGTTCATCAATACATCACTGAAGAAAGGAGAGTATTCCAGGCGCCACGGAGGCTTCTAGTAACTTCATGTCTTCTCAAAGGCTTAATTGGGTTGGACCTCATTTGTACTTGAATGGAAGGCTTTCAGGAAACTCCCAGAGCATTCAGGAAATGCTGTTTTAGTGACTCAAAAATTATACTTATTTAGCACTATTAAATTGTTTCTAGTTTGAAATGATTTGTACTTTTATCTAGTCATCATAAAAGAGCAAATTTTTTTCCGTGACATATGATGCCTCTTTGTGACCGAAGGTAAGTCACTTAGGCTAACTTCCTCTGATTTCCTCAGTTGCAAAAAAAAAAAAAAAAAAAACGGGACCAGGCATGTTGAAGTGATTACTTGGTAAGGAAGGTGACTGAGTTCTTTATAACATATCCTGAAGATCAAAAGCCATGCATGTATAGCATAATTAGTAATACTCTATAGTGCTTGGTGTAACCATATACAGTTAATGGTCATGAATGGCTATGACTCATCCTGTACATTGTATTCAGTAATGTCAGTCTCAAAAAGGAAAGTCGAATTAAAAAAAAAAAAAAAAAGCTTTGGCCCAACATTTTGACCACACAGTAAATAAGAAGAAGACCAAAGGAAGAGTCTTCTTTAGCGGGGGATGTGGTTTCAGCCGACAGAAAATAACCAAAAGGGCAACATGCAAGAGAGACTAAAATCATTCTAAGTACCACTGAGACTCTTTGATCAGTCACCAGCTTTCCTGGAGAACCCCGCATCACGTAATTTATGCAAATCCTGTGAACCTGGATCTTCTCTCTGCTCAGGCATGTAGAAGCCTCTGAGGAGGCAGGTGCGGGAAATCATAAGAGGAAAAGAAGTTCCGGTGGCCAGAGAAGGAATTACCGTAAGACTGAGTCTAATTGTGTGTTGTTAGCTGCCATTGAGTAGGCCCCCAACAATGGAACGAAATACTGCCCGGTCCTGTGCCATCTCCATGATCAATTGCGGATCAGGCCATTTATGATCCATAGGGTTTTCATTGGCTGATTTTCAGAAGTAGATTGCCAGGCCTTTCTTCCTTGCTCGTCTTAGTCTGAAAGCTTGATTGGAACCTCTTCAGCATCTTAGCAACACACAAGCCTCCACCTGAGGAGTATGGGTGGTGACTGCGTATAAGGCTCATTGGCCAGGAATTGAACCTGGGTCCCGGCATGGAAGGTGAGAATTCTACCGCTGACCCACCATTGCCCCCATTAACGTGTACAGAAGGGGAATTGAATATGCTTGAGGGAAGAGGTAGGTGCCTTGAAGCAAAACTGTTTTTCCGACATTTTTGTCATGGTGTTCAACTGGGTAATGATGGGCAAATTCCTGAACTCAGTTATGTGCCTCATGGCATAGCAAGCACTGTAAATATGCATCGCAGTAAACACCCTTCTCTCTCCAAAAGGTAGTTGTGAAACCTAGAAGTCATTTAACATGATAAATTCAAATAAAACAAAGCATTCTCTAGCAGCCCCATGACCCATTGCTAAAGGAACCAAAACCTACAAGCACAAGGCACGAACTCGAGGAGACAAAATAACAGTTAATTGGTGAGTTGTGGACATTCCGCAGACATTGGGGCCACTGCCCGCTGCAGAGAAGCTGATTCAGTGTGCTGAGTGCCTAGTCTTTGCTTATCTTCGCTCTTGTCAATAATGTAATAGACTGGCAGTCTGCTTCCGTAAAGATTATAGCCTAGGAAACCCCCATGTGACAGTTCTACTCTGTCACATGGTGTTGCTACAAGTTGAAAATTGATTCAAATGGTACCTAACAACAGCTTGGTTACAAAACTGCTTACATACATGTGGTCATGGTGCTTAGGAATTCTCACCCACATTAAACTTTGATAATCAGTGAACTAGCATCCCAGTGTTCCAAATCCAAATTCTCAGGAAAGGACCACGGATTACCTGTTTGGGGCCCAGTGTGTGTACCCTTGATCCATTCACCAGAAGGTGCCATTGGAAGGTAGGTGGGCTTGGGGCTTGTGGCCACCGCCCTCCCATCAGGGACTTTGGGAGCAGACTCTAAGGGAAACAGGCAGGACAGGAAAGGCAAACTCAGTAAATTTTCTCCTCCAGTCTTAGGATTCCTGGCGTGTAGTTTCACATTTCACAGCTGCACTTCATCGCCCCGGATTTCCGCATCACTCAGTAGGGTTTTTGCTTCTGCGGCTCATGCAATGCCTCTGTCCCAGTGTCCCACCCTCTCCCCACTCTGATTAGGCCCAGTCTGCCTTTCAGGCCCAACTCATTTCACCTCCTCCCCAACACCGCTTTCCTGTTTCTGTCCTGACTCATCTCCTTCAACTTTGAAATGGTATGGAATTTTTCATTGGTGCATCATAATTTAGCACATATATCGAGTTCAAAACTTATAGTCACAAATCAAAAGTAGAGAATTGTAACATTGTTTATTTTTCTATAAGTGAACTGAGCTTGGCTCCTGAGATTCATTTTTACCTGTAGGGCTGCAGCTCTTAAATTTTTTCATTTGAAGATAACTCATTACCTCAAGTTTCAAGTCCCTGGGTCATGCAAACAGTTAAGTGCTCCACTACGAGCTGAAAAGTTGGGGATTTGAATCCACCCAGAGGTACCTAAAAAGACAGGCCTGGCAGTTTGCCTCTGAAAGGTCACAGCCTTGAAAACTCCATGGAGCAGTTTTACTCTAACACACATAGGGTCACCATGAGTCAGAGTTAACTTGACGCAACTAGCAACAACAAAATAAGTAATCAGTCAAACTCAGCATTCTCCCTTCCTCCTTCCCAGGAGTGGTGACTTCATCACTCAGGAGGCTTAGGAGTAATCTGCAGTGTCTGGTTCTCATGCCACCCTCTGCCTTTGGTGGCCACTGTGTTGTCATGCTCCAGTCTTTGGGGCACTGGGGCTGATGCCCACGAGACATAGCCTATCCTGCCTGGTCTTTGAGCATGGTGAGCTGGCACCTACTGGTCCCTGCCATGGCTCTGATCCACTGTGAAGTCCACACCTCTGCATCCTCCTGCTCTCCTCCCAGAACTTTTGGGGTCCCCCAACTCTTTCATCCCCTCCGCTTGCCTCTTGTGAGTTCGAACTCTCAGGTGCTTATCCTCATCATTCTGTGGTATGCAGGGCTTTGTGAGGCTACTCTAAGGACTATCTGCCAAGTTGCTCCCCTCAGTCTTTGCTAATCCATGATCCAAAGCCATGTTGCTCCAATGGCATTCAAAATAAAGCCGTTTCTATGAAACCAGCTACCCTCTTCGACTCTGCCTCAGAGAGTCCTGTTAGGAGTCCCTAGAACAGATGAGTGTCTTGATCATGCTCCACCCAAGATTTGACTGCAGTTGTGAACAGACTTTGCCACCAACTTTTGAATTGTCTTATTCTCTGAATCTCCTGTTCTTGCTCACTGGTCACGTCCTCATTTCCTTTTTGGGTAGGGAGATTCATATATCAACGGGTATTCTTCACTGATCTGCAGAAGTTAGTGCTCTGTTCACCAAGGCTTGATTCTTGATAATAAAAGCCCGACTCTTAGAATTCCACGAAACCCATTTATGTTACTCAACAAAGGCAGGTTCTTACAAATAAAAAGTCCTTTGGCTTTCAGATTATAATTTCTACTCTGCATTTAAGAAATCCAGTTACAATTTTAATGAATTTTTTTTTTTGTTTTAGGCTGATCTGCCCTCGCCTGACAAGAGTTTATATAGAAAGTATCACTGGTACTTGAAAGATCTGGAAAAGGATAGAATAAAAGATATAGAGAACACACAGCTTAATAACCCCTCCCCTGTTCACACACTCAAGTTGTCTTGCATGGATTTCATGTCTGTTAATTTTATCTCTCCTAATAGAAAAACCCTGAGGTGGCATAGTGGTTAAGAGCTATGGCTGCTAACCAAAAGGCTGGCAGTTCGAATCCACCAGGTGCTCCTGGGAAACCCTATGGGGCAGTTCTACTCTGTCATATAGGGTCACTATGAGTCAGAATCGACTTGACAGCAATGGGTTTGTTTGCTTGTTTTTTAAATAGACTAGAAGCTCCCTGTTGGCAAGGATCATGTATTCTGTATCTCCCCCCAACCCCCCACAGTCATTATGAAACTGTTAAAACGTACAAAAATTCTGGAAGACTAATACAGTGAAAGATCATATCCACCAACTAGGTTTGACAGTTGCTTAGCATTTTGTCATATTTGCCTTTACTATTTATCGACGGCACTGGGTTTATTTATCTATGTGTATATGTGTTTTTTATTTTTTATTTTTTTTTTATATGGAGTACCTGGGTGGTGTAGACAGTTAATGTGCTTGGCTGCTAACTAAAAGGTTGGAGGTTTGGATCCACCCAGAGGCACCTCAGAAGAAAGGTCTGATGCTCTATTCTGAAAATTCAGCCATTGAAAACCCTACGGAGCATAGTTCTTTCTACTCTGACACACATGGGATCACCATGAGTTGGAGTTGACTGCATGGCGACTGGTTGGTTGGCATGTGTGTATGTATGTTAGCAGAATCATGTGAAAGTAGTTTGCCGTCATTGTGACACCTCACCCCTAAATCTTCAGCTATTATCATTCTTAATTCTCCATGATGTTTATCTTACTGATTGGCTCAAAATAATAAAGTAGGAAGAGAATTACTTTTAGCTCAAGTTCCAACTATGTAAATCCATCTTCTACCTCTGGGCAACTAAAAATCTCTTTGAGCCTCAGTTTTATCTCTAAAATAATAACCTTGCAAATTCATTATGAAGATTAAAATGAGATAATGTCTAAGCATGGCATAGAACAGACATTTAAAGAAGAAGTATCACTATAATTGGCACTCAACAAATGCTTGCTTTCTCGAGATAGGTCTAACTGGATGTTAGAGTAGATGCAGGTAAACTCTAGTCACTACCATACTCACTGCTCACTTCAACTGGGAGTTTTGGGATGTAGCATAGCAGTTGGATTTATCACCTAATATCACAGTTTTGAGACCTTGGGGATGGGTTAGCCATAGGACACTTACAGAGCAGAACAGAGGAATTCAACCCAAATCAATCGATCATAATTGGTACCAGCTCTCATTTAGGGGCATCAAGAAAAGTACAAGTCTGTAGGCACCTCCCACCCTTTTTTTCTTCCAGAAGAAAGGATCTTAACCACACCCTTCACAAGATAAGAACCAGTGAAGCAGTATTTTATCTAGAATCAATAGCTGCATTCTTTAAGAATTTTGTTGACATAGAAACCATGTTTTGATACTGTAACTGAATCATCACTTGCTTCTATCATGTTCTATCTAAAATATCACAGAAAATTACGGTTTTTGTTGAGCCAGCTCTTATGTGTCAATAAAGGTTGTTTAAGAGTCATTGAAATAAAAGTTTTCAATAAAATCGAATTGCATGAAAAACAGTGATTATTCCCTATTATCAGGGTTAAACTTGTTTTCTGTCCAGTAAGACCAAATGGGACAATTTGTATAAGACGAGTTTACATTACACTTTATGCAAGAGTTACCTACCAAGTATGGTCTTGATCTCCAGACTTGTATGTCCAACTGTCTACTTGGGATCTCCACTTGGATGTCTGACAATCTTAACACCATCAATTTCAAACCATTCCTCCCCAAGTCTTTTCTGTCTCAGCAAATAGCACTATCATTCACCCTGTTGCTCAGACCTGACACTTGGACTCATCCTTGATCTCTTTCTTTCCCTTACATCCAATCCTTTGGGCAGGCCTATCAACTCCACCTCAAATGTATCATCAATCCAACCATATCTCACCACCTCGGCTACACAGCCAACCAAGACTCCATTATCTCTCACTTGAACTGCTCCAGCAGCTTACTAACTGGTCAACCTGCTTCTCTGCAGGTACCTCCACCCATGGACACTCCCCTCCATTCTTCTCACTTCAGACAAAATGATTTAAAAAAATACGTTTTTGCTCAGATCACTCCCCTGCTTAAAACCCTCTCACTATTTCCCATTGCAATTAGAGTAGAAAGTAAACTCAATCAGGGCCCTCAAGAGCTGACTTGAGCTGGCCCCACCAACACCTTGGACCTAATCTTATACCCCTCTCCTATCACTTATTACACACTTCTGTCTGTTATGCATTGGTGTTGTCTTTGTCTCAGTAAAATACTGTTTGTTTTGGTCTCATGGCCTTTTCTATCTGCCATTCTCTCTGGTTGGAATCATCCTTCCCAAGAATTTGATGGATTCTGGCTTCCTTTCTCATCATTTAAAACTCAGCAAATCCTTTTTCCTCAGAGGCCTTCCCTTACTGCTTAGCTAAGGTGGTTACCCTTGCCCCAAAACGCCTACTACCTTAAAAACCTAACTTTTTATTTGTCCATAGAAAATATCAACTCTCTGAATCTCTCTTCCCTTCCTTCCTTTATTCCTTTGCTCCCTCCCTTCCTTTTTCCATATTTTCACCTTCTCTTCTTCCTTTCTTTCCCTTTCCCTGCTTGCTTATTGGCTATTTGCACCAACACAACATAAACTGCATTAAGGATAGTGTCTTGCTTATTATAGGTGATCAATTAATATATACTATTTATTGAGTGCTTTCTATGTGCCGGTTCATGTAGGGTCATTAGATATTGTGTAGTAAAGAAACTGGGCATCCCTGGGTGGTGCAAATGTGCTCAATTGCTAACTGAATGGTCGGAGGTTTGAGTTCACCCCAGAGGCACCTTGGAAAAAAAGGCCTTATGATTGACTTCTGAAAAAACCCAATGGAGCACAGTTCTACTCTGACACACATGAGGTTGTCATGAGTTGAAATCCACTCATAGGCAACTGGTCAATAAAGAGTTTAACCTTGTCCACAAAGAGGTCTGGCCTTTGCCCTTGTCTTCTGGGAGCTAATCTCTGTTTGCCTGGAGGCTTTGGGCTAGCCAGTCAATAACAATGTGATTTAGGGTAGAAGCTTTGGGTCATATAATATCAGTTGATGTGGAGGCTGAGATCAACCACATGATCAATCAATTGATCATGCCTACATAATGGCACCCCAACAAAAACTCTGAACACTGAGACTCAGCTGAGCTTCCAATGTTGGCAATGGAAGCTTGGCTTTTGGTACTTTTCTGTACTCTGTTCTATGCATGCCTTCCTTTGGCTGAACTTAATCTATATCCTTTCCCTGTAATAAGCTGTAACTGTGAATTTAACAGCTTTCAGTCAGTTCTCTGAGTCTTTCTAGAGAACTATAGAAACTGAGGGTGGTTTTGGAAATGCCCCGAACTTGAAGTTGTCAGAAGCGAAGGTGGACTTGTGGGGATTCTGCTTCCTCAGTCTTCTTAATTGGTCTAACTCTCACAGATCCCTACTTTTCACAACAAACTTCCAAAAATGTAGATATGAATAAAATGAAGCATGAAGAGCTTATGTGACATTGTGTAACGAAGTAGAACCCAGGAGTCCTGTATGATTTCAAAGTCATATTTTTTAGCCTTTGTACAGCTATTGATATCTAGAGCCTTTTACCCTGAGATCGATCTTAATAAATTTACTAATCTCTTACATTACTTTTCTTCATATATACAAGACACAGTTTTTAATCATATACAAATTGACATTAAATAGTTTTATTGAATAACTTGTCTCTGAGATATTAGTAGATATTGAAAATACAATTTACTAGTTTTAACTTCTTCAATCAATTTCTTTGTGACTGTCTCTATTATGGTAATTGTATCAGCTGGTGTAATTGCTTCCCCTTTCTCCACATAGTTTTTCATTTTCTATTTCAATTGATATAGAACATCAATTTATAGGCCTCAATCCTTTTTGAAAATGAGTGTGAATAGTGAGGGGAGTTGGAAGTATGAACCATAAATGAATAAATGTATTTGAAACTATCCTAGTAATTGAGTGACACCATTCTGAACATCTTGGAGACAAATAATGAGAGTGAAGGAAGTAACTGTGGGGATCCTGGAGAAGAGAAAGCATAACGTTGACTAAATTAGGGGCAGATATTCCTGACTAGGGCCTCAGGTACAAGCTTTATCTCTTCTCGGTGGGGCAAATCTGAGCTCTGATGAGAGTTTTTCCAGAACAGTGGGGAATAGTGCTGACAGAGTGACTGGCAGGCGTCCTCGCACCTCTTACCTTGCCCTCAAACATCTACACACTCCCCAACATCTTCTCAACTTACCCCTCTCTACCTTGAGCATGTGGCTGATACCCAGGAGCCCAGGCTCCAGCTGCCCTATGGGAGTCCTGAATTAGTTGTTGAGAATATAAGAAAAGAGGCAGAGGAAAGAATATAGAAGAAGAGAGAAAATAAGACCTAACACTTCCTCATCAAAGTCTGGAAAGAAAATATGAGGGCATACCAGGGCTCCCCAAGTACCCTATGCTCCAGTTTCCTTACCCTACAACTTACCCAGTTCCTCCTCCCTTCTTCCTCCTTGGGGTCTTGGCACCTGCTAACACACGTCTTTGCCTGGACTCCCAGAGGTTCCTGTGAATTAGCTGTGTCCTGCCTCCACCCCAAGGAGCCCTGATGGTACAGTGGTTAAAGTGCTTGGCTGCTAACTGAAAGGTTGGCAGTTCAAAGGAACCAGACATTCTATGGGAGAGAGATGTGGCAGTCTGCTTCTGTTAAGTTTATAGCCTTGGAAACCCCATGGGGCAGTTCTAATCTGCCCTACAGGGTTTTTACAAGACTTGATGACAGTGGGTTTGCTTTTTTTTTTTTTTTTTGGCCCCACCCCACTCACCTGTCAACCTGTTCTTGTTCCTCAGGGCCCTAATATCTCTGGCCCTGTCTTTTTGGAACAACGTGTGAAAGGGGATCAACCAGCCCATGTGGGCATTTTAACAGAAGTCTACTCTTCCCTTAACACCACTTCACTCCCATCACCTCCATAAGACTTGAGGAAAATCAAAACTATTTCTTTATCATGAAGAGTGCCCTTGTGCCGTCAACCACCAAATGCTTGAGGACTGCTGAGTGGCTTTTTAATGCCTGTAGTCCAAGCAATTTAATTTCATGCATAAGGCACTTGCATAGGGTATCAGGAAAATAAAACAATAGTGTGGCAGTTCCCTACCTTTGCTTTATAGTTTCAAAAATTTGGTTGGAAACTATAATAATAATAATAAAATTGGTTGGTTCTCAGCTACACTAACAGAAAATCTTTGCCATTCAAAACAGATCTAAACAAATAAACTATGCTCAAAGAGGCTTTTTCATTTCCTTCAACAGATAGTTAGATCAGATAAAAACTTAAAAATACATTAAACTACTTTTGTCTATATCAGTACCATGTTGCTAAAAGACTAAAAAAAAAGATTAAAATTATCATGATTAAATTATTTTTAAGTTTTTTAAACACTCCAGATGACAGGCTCTTTAAAAATGAATTTTATGAAACTATATTTTTACGTTTCATAAATTCCAACTATCCTTACAGTATAACCAAACCCCCAAAAAACCAAACCTATTGCCTTCAAGTAGATTCCAACTCATAGTGACCCTATAGGACAGAATACAGCTGCCCCATATGGTTTCCAAGGAGCGCCTGGTGGATTGGAACTGTTGACCTCTTGGTTAGCAGCTGTAGCACTTAACCCTACGCCACCAGAAACCCTGGTTAACAGCTACAGCTGCTAACCAAAAGGCTGGCAGTTCAAATCCACTAGGCATTCCTTGGAAACCATGTGGGGCAGTTCTGCTCTATTCCATAGGGTCACTATGAGTTGGAATCGACTCAAAGGCAACAGTTTACAATATAACAGTACCATCAATATTGCATGGATAATTAATTTATTATATAAAACAAGGTTATATTTTTCAGTATAGTTTCTTTATTGAACATAAATATAATTTCCCTCAGCACATCAGGAGCACTTTGTGGTAGGTTAGCGTGCTTTTTATCATGTTGTTGTTGTGTGCCATCGAGGCGATTCCGACTCATAGCGCTTCTGTAGGACACGGTAGAATTCTCCCATGAGTTTCTAAAGCTATAAACTTTATGTAATCAAATTGCCACATCTTTCTCCTGCAGAGCAACTGGTGGATTCAAACTACCGACTATTTGGTTAGCAGGCGAGCTCTTAACCACGGCGCCATCAGGGCTCCTTCACTTTTTGTCATACCCTTATATTGTGATCATTTCCATATGATATTAAATATTCCTTGAACACATAAGTTATGATAACTGCATACTATTTAAGTTATGATTTTGATGAGATTCTGGTTATTATTTTTTCCTATTAAAACAAATTAGCATTCAGATTTCTTGAGTTCAAAAATTATTTTCCCCTGATTTGAAAGAGGAAAGACTGATGCCAAGCTTACACGAAATTTAAATGCCACTGTTGGACACTTCAGTCCTGTCCATGTTGGTTGTGTGAGTGATATCGGGAGTTTTTATGTTTCCAAGTAGACTTGACCTGACGTTTTTTCCTTTCCTGGTCTACGGCTAGGCTACCTGTACTGGGCCAGGAATGGTAGAAGTGGGCCCAGCTGTGCTTGCAGGAGCCAAGACCAACCAGGAGGTGAGGTTCAGCATGTCACCTTGGCTGTTCTGTTCTCGGCTTCCTTCCACCATTGAATAACTGGCCTCCTGCTTCTTCCTTAGATGAGCCCTTATCTGATATCCTAGTTTTGATGGCTTGGTTTCTTTTGGTTCCAGTTCCCAAATTCTGCATCTGGCAGCTGCATAGGCAACCCAGACTTATTTCAGTACCAGAGTCTATGTTGGGCTTTCATATTCCAGCCCTAGAAACTGGATCCAGGCCTCGCAGCCTGGCCTGGCTCTCTGCTGATGTCCTTGTTAGGTGCCATCGAGTCTGTTCCAACTCATAGCGACCCTGTGTACAACAGAATGAAACACCGCCCAGTCCTGCACCATTCTCATGATCATTGTTATGTCTGAGCCCACTGTTGCAGCCACTGTGTCAATCTGTCTCATTGAGGGTCTTCCTCTTTTTTGCTGACCCTCTACTTTACCAAGCATCATGTCCTTCTCCAGGGACTGATCCCTCCTGGTAACATGTCCAAAGTATGTGAGATGAAGTCTCTCTATCCTTGCTTCTAAGTAGCATTCTGGCTGTGCTTCTTCCAAGACAGGTTTATTTGTTCTTCTAGCAGTCCATAGTGTGTTCAATACTCTTCTCCAACACCATAATTCAAAGGCATCAATTCTTCTGTCTTCCTGATTGTTGTTAGTTATTTGCCATCCAGTTGGTTCTGACTCATGGCAACCCCAGATGTACAGAGTAAAACTGCTCCATAGGATTTTCAAGGCTGTGTGATCCCTTGGAGGCAGATCAACAGGTCTGTCTTCTGCGGCACCTCTGGGTGGGTTTGACCTGCCAATCTTTCAGCTAATAGTCAAGTGCTTAACCATTTGCACTACCAATACATATATTGGAGCCCTGGTGGCACAGTGGTTAAGAGCTATGGTGAGCTATAGCTGCTAACCAAAAGATTGGCAGTTCGAATCCACCAGCCACTCCTTGAAAACCCTATGAAGCAGCTCTACTCTGTCCTATGGGGGCGTTACGAGTCAGAATCGACTCAGTGGTGGTGGGTTTGCTTTTTGGTTTATATATATATGTACTCATATATATACACACACATATATATTATATATATGTATATGTATTTATATTCATGCACACAATGAAACCGGAGCTGAAACTCAAACGGACCGCTTTGTTTTTCTGGGTCTTGCAAGTTTTCTGCCTTCAAAAGGGTGTATAGTCTTACCACTTTTCTATCTCTCCTTTTAGTGAAAAATATTTGAGTTTTCCTTCTCTGACAGGCTTCCGCCTTGCACACGTTCTGGCTTTTGCACGTTTTACTGTATTAACCAGTTCCCCTCAGTGGATCCATGTGCGTCAAAGTAGAACTGTGCTCCATAGGATTTTCAGTGGCTGATTTTTCAGAAACAGATTGCCAAGTCTTTATTCTGAGGTACCTCTGGGTAGATCTGAACCCAACCTTTCAGTTAGCAGCTGAGTGAATTAACAGTTTGCCCCACCCGGGGACTTCTGTGATTCTATAGAAGGATACAATCAGGGCAATACAATACAGTTTTCCTCACGAATAGTGACTATATGGAGGGCTGAATGAGGCAGAATATTTTAATAGACACACAGAGACCTTGTTATACAGTGTGGGTGGTTGCATAGTGATCATTTCTGGCTCGTTTAGTTTTGTTTAGAGTTTGTTAATCCTTTCAAATGTGTGCCTAAAATTCTTGCTCTGAATTTTAAAAATGGTTACCACTGAAATATTCAAAAAATGGCCAGGAGAGATCCTTCAAGTGCATACCAGCACAATTAAAAGCCACACGATGAAAGTGTTAAAAATTGGAAATGACAAAGAAGCCTGTCAAATGGAAAATTGCTGTTTAATTCTAATCTGCCCATTGTCCAGGCCTGAGGCACCCTCAGAAATAGCAGCAGGTCCTGGAAGCCACGGTCAGAGTCTGAACAGGACACGGGCACGGGAGGAAGCGTGGATGAGGCAGCCGGTTATGCATCACTCCCTTTGGTCGCCCTTATGAACACAGGAAGCAATGGTAAGGACTGTCATCCTTAGGACAAAGGGTGATGATGTAAAACAGTCTGAAGTATGAAGATCTCAATCCTCCCGAAGTCATGGAAACAGCCTTCGTGACGCCTCGCCCGATTTATTTTTTGAATCTTAATATATCATGCTGTAATTTCCTTGGATATACTTCCTCTTTTGTTCCCTGAGAATGAGACACACATTTTTCCCCCAATCAGGATCAGCTTGATGAGATTAGAATCCTTCCCTTCTCCTGACACAGCAGCGGTTATTTTAGGGCCTCTTTTTAAGTAGGCTCATTGACATAATTTTGGGCTGTTCTAAATTCAGTTAAAAAACAGAAAATGGGAAGGTCTTGAGAGGAAATGTTTTGTTTGGTTTGTCTTTTTCCCTTTAAAAAAAAAATTGTGCTATATGTATATCTATATATAAAACCCTGTCGATTCCGACTCCTAGCAGAACTGCCCCATAGAGTTTCCAAGGAGCTCCTGGTGGATTGAAACTGCCCACCTTTTGGTTAGCAGCTGTAGCTCTTAACCACTGCACCACCAGGGTTTCCATATCTGTATATATAAAATACACACACACACATATATATAACAAACGGTTTACCATTTCAACATTCTTCACGTGTACAATTCAGTGACATTAGTTATGTTTAGCATGTTGTTCAACCATTAAGAAAAAGCAAAACACACTGAGGCAGGCTAAAGGATGAGCTTAACATGTCCCTTTGAGATTATGTTCATTCTGGTAAGATCAAAACTTCCTGGTTATAAATAAATTATGGTATATTCATACAACGGAATACTACGCATCGATAAAGAACAGTGATGAATCTGTGAAACATTTCATAACATGGAGGAACCTGGAAGGCATTATGCTGAGTGAAATTAGTCAGATGCAAAAGGACAAATTTTATATAAGACCACTATTATAAGATCTTGAGAAATAGTTTAAACTGAGAAGAACACATTCTTTTGTGGTTACGAGAGGGGGGAGGGAGGGAGGGTGGGAGAGGGTTATTTACCGATTAGATAGTAGATAAGAAGTACTTTAGGTGAAGGGAAGGACAACACTCAATACAGGCAAGATCAGCTCAGCTGGACTAGACCAAAAGCAAAGACGTTTCCTGAATAAACTGAATGCTTCAAAGGTCAGCGGAGCAAGGGCGGGGGTTTGGGGACTATGGCTTCAGGGGACATCTAAGTCAATTGGCAAAATAAATTCTGTTAAGAAAACATTCTGCATCCCACTTTGAAGTGTGGCGTCTGGGGTCTTAAATGCTAACAAGAGGCCATCTAAGATGCATCAATGAGTCTCAACCCACCTGGATCAAAGGAGGATGAAGAACACCAAGGTCACAAGATAATTATGAGCCCAGGAGACAGAAGGGGCCATGTGAGCCAGAGACTTACATCATCTTGAGACCAGGAGAACTAAATGGTGCCCGGCCACAACCGATGACTGCCCTGACAGGGAGCACAACAGAGAACCCCTAAGGGAGCAGGAGAACAGTGGGATGCAGACCCCAAATTCTCATAAAAAGATTGGAATTAATGGTCTGACTGAGACTAGAGGAATCCCAGTGGTCATGGTCCCCAAACCTTCTGTTGGCCCAGGACAGGAACCATTCCCGAAGACAATTCATCAGACATGGATTGTACTGGACGATGGGTTGGAGAGAGATGCTGATGAAGAGTGAGCTACTTGTATCAGGTGGACACTTGAGACTGTTGGCATCTCCTGTCTAGAGGGGAGATGGCAGGGTAGAGAGGGTTAGAAACTGGCAAAATGGTCACGAAAGGAGAGACTGGAAGGAGGGAGCGGGCTGACTCATTAGGGGGAGAGTAAATGGGAGTATGTAGTAAGGTGTGCATAAGTTTATATGTGAGAGAAAGACTTGATTTGTAAACTTTCACTTAAAGCACAACAAAAATCATTTAAAAAAAAAAAGCTGCCTGGTTCACATGCCCTGACCTTGATGCTAGTGTTCACACATGTGATAACTTTAAGTTGTTGGTAGCCTTTTTTTTTTTTTGTAGTTTTTATTGTGGTAACCATACATAACAAAGCAACTACCATTTCAACCCTGTTGCTGATATTCTTAAACTATGTTATCTACAATTGCATCAACTATTTACATTTTTGTAAAATTTATATTTTCCCTTATGTTTTGAAATGTTTTTCACCAAATGTCAAATAAGCTGATAATAAGTTGAAGCTTTTGAAGCTTTCTTTATAAATAGCATAAAGTTTTAAAGCATTGTTTTTTTCTTTATTATGCATCTTTTTAGAATTTACACTATACTACTTTTTTTACAATAGTTAAGCACTCCGCTGCTAAATGGAAGGTTGACAGTTTGAACCCACTCAGTGTCTTTGTGGGAGAAAGACTTGGTGATCTGTTTC
The DNA here is from genome assembly GCF_024166365.1 of Elephas maximus indicus. Taxonomy (NCBI): domain Eukaryota; kingdom Metazoa; phylum Chordata; class Mammalia; order Proboscidea; family Elephantidae; genus Elephas; species Elephas maximus. The sequence goes on along the minus strand of NC_064819.1, from coordinate 207,510,696 downwards.
CCTAAAGATTACTGCCAAGAAAACCTTATGGGGCAGTTCTACTCTGTCACATGGGGTCGCTGGGAGTCAGAATCAACTTGAAGACATGTAATAACAACAGCGCTGAAAGTTACCTTAATAGATCTAGTATGCAAGGCAGTAGCATCTAATATATTTTTAAAACCTGAATCCTTGCAAGGTAATCTTCTGAGTGACTTTCCTTTGGCTCCTTTGAGAATTTAGTATAGGTAGCCCTTGGTTTGCACAGTGCCGTGTTGACTGAAACTCATTTGTATCTTTCTTTCACGAGGGCTGTATTCTTTATTTTCCCCATCAGAATTCAAACATCAATTTTAGGAGACTAGAATACATTTATCTTGTAATGGCAGCAGCATTTTCCTCAAAAATTATGAGTAGTTACTTAGATTACCTTTAACAGACATGTATTTCTTCTGTTAATTCCAGCCTGGGGGGTACTCTAGGAGTACGGGACAAAAACAAAGGGATCTCCACACAGTTTGACATTCCACTAAGTGGTTGGGTGAAAATTCTGGCCCTTGGTCAAGTTCTTCTCAGTGTTCACGAAAAGAGCACATGGTCTCTTGGATTCCTAGGCCATTGATGTAGCAGTTAACTACTTCCATGGATCTTGGAGAGTCTGGGTGCACTGCCCACAGATGCCCTCACCAATAATCTGCCAGCCTGTGCCCACACTGGAGTCTTTGGGTGGCACTAATGGTTAAGTTCTGGGCTAGTAACTGAAAGGTTGGTTGTTCAAGTCCACCTGGAGGTGCCTTTGGAAGAAAGCCTGGGTGCTATTCTCCTGAAAGTTGACAACCGTGAAAACCTTATGGAGTGTAGTCACCATGAGTTGAAATTGACTTGACAACAACTGATAACTGGTGCCCACACTACAGACCATGCATGCTGTTGCTGTCCACGCTCTACTCTCTAGTTCATGCCCCAGTCCCCTGGCATTCCAGTCCTGCTCGTTGACAAAAATGGAAGATACTATTAGTATGTACCTCATAGAATTGTTGTAAAGGTTACATTAAAAATGACTACATGCACTTTGCGTTTTTTTGAGGCACATGGTATACTCCATGAATGTTAACACTAATTATTATTATTTAGCATGCACCCAGGTGATAGATATGTAGTACATGAGGCTCACAGCCATAAGACTGTAACTTCCATTTTCCAAGACCAGTTTAAGGGTTCCATTTTCATCCATCTTGGGCCACTGTATTACTTTCCTACTGCTGCTGTAACAAATGTCCAGAAACTGAGTGGCTGAAAACAACCCAAATTTATTACCATAGGGCTCTGTAGGTCAGAAGTCCTAAAATCAAGGTGTTGGCAGGGCTGTGTTTCCCCTGAAAGCTTCAGGGGAGAGTCCATTTCCTTGCCTTTTCCAGCTTCTAGAGGCCACCAGCATTCTTTGGCTTATGGTCCTTTCTTCCATTTTGAGGCCAGCAAAGTAGCATCTTCGAATCTCTTTCTATCTCACTGTCCTCTGCTTCCATCATCACATCTCCATCTCTGACTCTGACGCTTCTGCTTCCCTCTTGTAAGGAAATTTGTAATTACACAAGGCCCACTTGGAAAATGAGGATAATCTTTCCTGTTTTCCATCTCAAGATCAAAGGTTCCTGGGGTAGAGATGGGGACATAAGTAGGAATTATATATTACTATTCTATCAACCACAGCTACTTTTAAGATTTTATATGACCTTGTCTTGAGTAAATACAATAGAAAGGTGACATTTGGTGTTTTGAAGCCAGGTGAATCAAAACCATCAAATCTATTTTTTCTTGGGCTTGTTTACATATTACCACATATCAAAAATATCCAGACAAAAGCTCTGGCACACATGGTGAATTGTCTTGTCCATCAACCATTTCTGATGATCTGGTGATCAAGAGGCAGTCGTTCGAACAGAACAAAGGGATACTGTGTGGTTTAAAGTCAGGAAAGGTGTGCATCAGGGTTGTATGCTTTCACCATACCTATACAATCTGTATACAGAGCAAATAATCCAAGCAGCTGGACTATATGAAGAAGAACGGGGCATCAGGATTGGAGGAAGACTCGTTAACAACCTGCATTATGCAGATGACACAGCTTTGCTTGCTGAAAGTGAAGAGGACTTGAAGTACTTACCAATTAAGATCAAAGACCACAGCCTTTGGTATGGATTACACCTCAACATAAAGAAAACAGAAACTCTCACAACTGGACCAATAAGCAACATCATGATAAATGGAGAAACGATTGAAGTTGTCAAGGATTTCATTTTACTTAGATCCACAATCAGTGCTCATGGAAGCAGCAGTCAAGAAAAGATGCATTGCATTAAGCAAATCTGCTGCAAAAGACCTCTTTAAAGTGTTGAAAAGTAAAGATGTCACCTTGAAGACTAAAGTGTGCCTGACCCAAACCATGGTGTTTTCAGTCACCCCATATTCATGTGAAAGCTGGACAATGAATAAGGAAGACAGAAGAAAAATTGATGACTTTGAATTATGGTGTTGGCAAAGAATATTGAATATACCATGTACTGCCAAAAGAACGAACAAATCTGTCTTGGAAGAAGTACAACCAGAATGCTCCTTAGAAGCAGAGAAGGTGAGACTATGCCTCGTATACTTTGGACATGCCATCAGGAGGGAACAGTCCCTGGAAGACATCATGCTTGGTAAAGTAGAGGGTCAGGAAAAAGAGAAAGATTCTCCGTGAAATTGATTGACAACAGTGGCTGCAACAATGGGCTCAAGCATAACAATGATTGTGAGGATCCCACAGGACCGGGCAGTGTTTTTTTCTGTTGTACATAGGGTTCCTATGAGTAGGAACTGACCTGCTGGCACCTAACAACAACAACAACATGACTCATTTCTAACCCCCTTCTCCCTTGACTGCCTCTACTCTGCCTTCCACCTAGGGGTGGCCAAGTGACACCATTCTAATGAGATGTAAGGAAAAATCTGTTGGGGATTTTGGGGAAACTTTGCTTCCATTGTTAACAAGGACATAAATCTTCCTTTTTTGGATGCAGACTTGATAGTTGGGGCTTCAGCAGCCATCTTATAATGATGAGGGAAATGCCAAGTCTAGAGAATCACAGAGATATCGGCCCTGCCATTGTTGGGTAACTGAATCAACTCCAGCAACACCCAGAAACTTCCTGATATGTGAGAATAAATAAATTCGTATTTGTTCTAGCCACTCTATTTAGGTTCTCCATTGCTTGCAGCTGAAAAAATATAATAGCCTAACTGCAAATGCCTCATTCCATGGAGACCATATGTAGGCCTGACAATAGCAGGAATAAACACTGATAATATTTTGATACAAAATGAATGAGCACTACTATTTGATAATTTTTAGACATATTGATGGGGGGGACGCTCTTGAGTCAAACCGACAACTTTAAAGGACCCAAAATAAATTGTTGGCTAATGTAGGTTGGCCTAGGAGACCTTGCCAAGTATTTTTCTTTTTAAAGACATCTCCCTTTTTTATGTTTAACCCTAACCCCTGCTTGCCCTTAAAAAAATCTTATTTCTGTAATAAAACATTTTTTTCTGCTTCTGTTTACACTAGACTTGGTTTACTTCTTTTCTCACCATTGTTTTTCTTGGGTCATGGAGTTTTTTTTTTCCCTTTCTTTTCTGAAATGTCAAGGTTCTGTACAACTGCAGACGCAAAATCCTTTGTTTAGAGGCTAAAATACTTCTCCTGAGAGGGGCTTTCCAAAAGAATTCAATGGTTTACTCAGGGGTACAAATTATAGGGAAACTCCTTAACTTTTCCTGTTCCCCCAAACAGCTGCCAATCTCCAGAAAGCATCGACTACGGACTCAGTGGAGGGAGGTGCACACCTTCTGACTTCTGAAGACGCTCAGATAGGCCACATGGCTGAGTAGCGAGTAGTATTTATGCATAATTATGTGAAATGTGAGATGTCTGCATGAGAACCAGAAAAAGGAGAGAAAAAGTAAGAGAGATAGGTTCAATTTTCAGCCAGTCCTGACAGGAAGCTTTGATCATCGGAGAAAAGTCTATAGTCCTTTGTAAAATATATTAGTTAGTGTCTTAGTTATCTGGTGCTGCTATAAGAGAAATACCACAAGTGGATGGCTTTAACAAACAGAAATTTATCCTATCACAGTTTAGGAGGCTACAAGTCCAAATTCAGGGTGCCACTTCTAAGGGAAAGTTTTCTCTTTCCGTCGGCTCTGTGGGAAGGTCCTTGTCATCATACTTCCCCTGGTCTAGCAGATTCTCAGAGCAGGGACCCTGGGTTGAAAGGACGTGACACACACTCCTGACTCTTCTTGCGTGGTAGATTGAGTCCTGCCACAATAATATAACTGCGTCTAATCCTGCCTCATTAACATCATTAAAAAACCCGTTACTGTCCAGTGGATTCTGACTCATAGTGACCCTATTGGACAGAGTAGAACTGCCCCATAGAGTTTCCAAGGAGAGCCTGGTGGATTCAAACTACCAACCTTTTGGTTAGCAGGCATAGCAGCTCTCAACCACTGCGCCACCAGGGTTTTCCATTAATATCATAGAGGTTAGGATTTACAACACATGGGATAATCACATCAGATCACAAAATGATAGACAACCACACAATCCTAGCCAGGTTGACACACATTTCAAGGGGACACAATTCAATCCATAACAGTTAAATTATGAGAACTGTTCTCAATGTAATCTGATAATACCAGAAAACTTATAAATTTGTCATGTCAGGAATTTCAGCCCTATTTGCAGTATGGATGCACCAGAGATAATCATACTTAAAAAAATTTAAGATGCCACAGTTTACAAAGCACTGTGAATTTAAAGGCAGCTTTTTTGTTGTTGTTGTTGCGGGGGGCGATGGAGGGAAGCAGGCTACATTAAAGGGACAAATCAATTCCAATGCAACCTAATTTCAGAAAGGTTGAAACTATGAAAAGCGTGAGTTTTAGTTCTAAGAATAAATGGTAGTTCCAGGTGCTGCACCACAGAGAGCTAAGCTCAGGCTCCTTGTTTTGAATGTGAGGATTTTGAGTTATGGTGGGGTGATGGAGGTGAGGGGAGTAGAGGGGAGCTACTACAGGGAAATGCTGAAAGAATTATGACAAAAACAAAGATCAGGTTACAACTTACATCAACATTTACAACAGATTTAGGACTTGGAGCCTTCAGAAAGGAATCTGTGGGTGGCACAAATGGTAAAGCACTCAGCTGCTAACCAAAAGGTTGGCAGTTCAAACCCACCCAGAGATGCTTCAGAAGAAGGTCCTGGCTATTTGCTTCTGAAAGATCACAGCCTTAAAAACCCTATGGAGCAGAGCCAGTCTGACACACATGGAGTCACCATGAGTTGGAATTGACTCGACAACAACTGGTTTCTGTTCTTCAGAAAACCATATTTTTTGATAGGTTTTATTTGTCCCAGTTTATTTGAAGATAAACAGGCCCTGCCCTTGGTAACATTATGAAATAAATAAAGAGTCATAATAGCTTACGGGAAAATGGCCAGGGAAGTCAAAAACCTGAGTTTTGGTTCCCTCTTTGCGATTAACTTACAATATGATGAAGGCACATTGTTTAAACTCTCTGAGCTGCAGAATTCTTTTTTGCAAAATTAGCATGGACAGACTGTTAATCTTCCACAAAATACCTGTGAATGATTGGGAGCACAGAGCTGTATTTCTTTGGGATTATCTAGTATGGGGAATCACCTAGGGTAGGGGCTGGGGTGAGGGGTTAGCAGAGTGGTCTCAGGGCCTTGGCTGGCTTTAACGTAACCCCTGGGGCCAGAGTGAGGAGCAATACTGGAGGCAGGGGCTAACACTTGCCCTTCACCTGCAGTGTTCAGGCTCCTCAACAGCCACCATCCCAGGCAAAGGGGCTGCAACAGTATTAGAGGAAAATAAAACCATAGACCACAAGATCACTGTCTTTGTTACCTAGTGCTGCTTTAACACCCGTACAACTGAATGGCTGTAGGCCCAAATTTGGCAAGTGGCTCTAGGGGGAGGTCTTTCCTTGTCTGTTTCAGCTTCTAGTAGCTGCCAGCAATCCTGTCTCCATCTTCTATCTTCCTCTTCCCTGGTATATCTCTGTGTCTATTCTAGTCTTTTTTATAACTCAGAAGTGCTTAGGTTTAGGATCCAGCCTATGTTTGTATGGCATCTTTAACATGACTAAAGAAACCCTGTTTCCAAATAGGAACATACCCAAGGTACAAGGGCCAGGAATTCAACACATATTTTTGGTGGAGAGAGGGGGAACATAACTGAATCCATAATAATCACATAGAAGCAGAAAATACAGAAGCACCTCCACTTTCAAAACTGTGTGACAACAACAGATGGTGAAAGTGAAGAGGTCATGGAGCCTCCGCCATTGTGCCTTAGTTTCCTGCCATTCCTCTGTGTGCCTATTTTGAGGCACTGTAGGCAATATTAACCCAATCAACTCTGATAAGTGATAGAGCATGTCTTGGTCATCTAGGGCTGCTATAACAGAAATACCACAAGTGGATGGTTTTAACCAAGAGAAATTTATTTCTTCACAGTAAAGTAGGCTAAAAATCCAAATTCGAGGTGTCACCTCCAGGGGAAGGCTTTTTCTGTCTGTTGGCCTTCTCATCAATCTTTCCCCGGACTAGGAGCTTCTCTGTGCAGGAACCCCAGGTCCAAAGACGCACTCTGCCCCTGGCACTGCTTTCTTGGTGGGATGAGGTCCCCTGGTCTCTCTGCTCGGCTTTTCTCTTTTATATCTCAAGAGATTGCCTCAAAACACAATCCGATCTCCTAGATTGAGTCCTGCCTCCTCACTAACACAACTGGCGCCCATCCACCCTCATTAACATCATAGAGGCAGGATTTACAACATATAGGAAAATCACACATTACTGGGAATTATGGCCTAGCCAAATTGATACATATGGCGGGGAGGGGGGGTGCATAATTCAATCCATGACAGAGCAGTAGGTAAGAAGAGTTTTAAGATTACTAAGAAACCAAAATGTGAGATAATATAACAAATTGGAAGGGGCGGGAGGGTAGTGAAGCAAAAAACACTGCAGGGTGAATCTTAAAATAGTGAAAAGAATGCTGAAGAACCAAAGGCAATTATACAACGAATTGAAAAAGGTCCTGTGCAATGCAGTTGACAATAATTACATACTCTTTACTTGGAAATAAATGGATTTAGGAACAATCTTTTAGAAACTAACCATAAGAACAAGAGCTTTTGTCAACTCTGACTCATGGCGACCCCATGTGTTTCAGAGTAGAGCTGTGCTCCGTAGGGTTTTCACTGGCTGATTCTTCAGAAGTAGGTAGCCGGGTTTTTTTCTTTCTTTCTTTTTGGTTTGTTTCCGTTTGCTCGTGTGTGTGTGTGTGTATGTGCACTTTAGGTGAAAGTTTACAGAGCAAATTAGTTTCTCATTCAACGATTTATACACAAATCGTTCTGCGACATTGGTTGTAGTCTCCGTGATGTGTTAACACTCTCCTCTTCTCTACCCGGATTCCCTGTTTTTATTTGTCCAGTTTTCCTGTCCCTCCCTGCCTCCTCATCATTGCTTTTGGGCAGGTTGCCCATTTGGTCTTACATGCTTAATTGAACTAAGAATCACATTTCTCGTGTGTGTTATTGTTTACTTTATACACTTGTCTAATCTTTGGCTGAAGGGTGAACTTCAGGAGCAATTTTAGCTCTGAGTTAAAAGAGTATCCCAGGGGCCACAGCTTCCGGGGTTCTCCAGTCTCTCTCAGACCAGCAAGCCTGGCCTTTTTGGGGGGAATTTGAATTCCGTTCTACATTTTTCTCCCTGTCAGGGTGGTAGGTGTTGGTAGCCAGGGGCCATCTAGTTCTTCTGGTCTCAGGCTGGTGGAGACAGTGGTACTTGTGGTCTATTAGTCCAATAGTTTCCTTGTGTCTTTGGTTTTCTTTATTCTCCTTTGCTCCGGACCAGGTGGAACCAATAGCTGTATTTTAGATGGCCACTCGTAAGCTTTTAAGACCCCAAACACTACTCACCAAAGTAGGTGTAGAATATTTTCTTTGAGAACTATATTATGCCAGTTGACCTAGATGTCCCATGAGACTATGGTTTCCCAGCCCTCAGCCCCATAAACTTGGTCCCTCAAGGTGTTTGGATGTGTTTATGAAGCTTCTATGACTTTGCCTTGGTCAAGTTGTGCTGATTTTCCCTATATTGTGTACCGTCTTTCCCTTCACCAACGTTAACACTTATATACTACCTAGTTAGTGATTTCCCCTTCCCTTGCCTCCCCTTCCCTCCCTATAACCATCAAAGATTATTTCTTTCTGTATGAAAACCTTTTCATGAGTTTTTATGATAGTGGTCTCATACAGTATTTGTCATTTTGTGATTGAATTATTTCTTTCATTCAGCATAATGCCCTCCAGATTCATCCATGTTGTGAGATGTTTTGCAGATTTGTCATTGTTCTTTATCTTGTGTAGTATTCCATTTTGTGTACGTACCATCATTTGTGGAAACCCTGGTGGTGTAGTGGTTAAGTGCTACAGCTGCTAACCAAAGGGTTGGCAGTTCAAATCCGCCAGGCACTCCTTGGAAACTCTATGGGTCAGTTCTACTCTATCCTATAGGGTCACTATGAGTTGGAATCGACTCTACAGCACTCGGTTTGGTTTTGGTTTGGTTACCATCATTTGTTTATCCATCCATCTGTTGATGGGCAATTAAGTTGTTTCCATCTTTTTGCTGTTGTGAGTAACGCTGCAGTGAACATGGGTGTGCGTATTTTTATTCCTAACACAACTCTTATTTTTCTGGGATATATTCCTAGGAGTGGGATTGCTGGGGCAATTCTACTCCGTCCTGTAGGGTCACTATGAGTTGGAATCGACTTGACCGGCAGTGGGTTTGGTTTGGTTTTGGGTATGGTATTTCTATTTCTAGCTTTTTAAGGAAGTGCCTATTGTTTTAAATAGTGGTTGGACCATTTTACATTCCCACCAGCAATGCATAAGAGTTCCAATCTCCCCGCAACCTCTGCAACATTTACTACTTTGTTTTTTTTTTTTTTTATTAGTGCCAGTAATGTTGGGTTGAGATGGCATCTCATTGTAGTTTTGATTTTTATTTCTCTAATGGTTAACAACAACAACAATGGCTAATGATCAAGTGAATTTCCTCTTGTGTCTGTTAGCAGCCTGAATGTCTTCTTTGGTGAAGTGTCTGTTCATATCCTTGGCCCATTTTTTAATTGGGTCATTTGTCTTTTTATTGCTGAGATGTCGAAGTATCTTATAGATTTTAGAGATGAGACCCTTGATGGATATGTTGTAGCCAAGAAATTTTTCCTGATCTATGTTGTTTTTGTTAAGTGCTGTCAAATTCGTTCCAACTCATATTAAAACTCTGTACAACAGAATGAAACACTGACTGACTGATCCTGCACCATCCTCACAATTGTCGTCAATGCCTGAGCCCACTGTTGCTGCCACTGTGTCAAGCCATCTTGTTGAGTGTCTTCCTCTTTTCCACTGACCCTCTACTTTACCAAGCATGATTTCCCTCCCTAGGAACTGATCCCTCCTGATAATATGTCCAAAGCATGTGAGATGGAGTCTTGTCATCCTTGTATCATTTATGTGGTGGATTATATTGATTTTCTAATGTTGTATCATCCTTGCATACCTGGTATGAATCCCACTTGGTCGTGGTGTATTACTATTATTATTACTGACATGATGCAGAATTCTACTGGCTAGAATTTTTTTGAGAATTTTTGCATCTATATTCATGAGGCAGCCCTGCTGGTGCAGTTGTTGAGAGCTTGGCTGCTAACCAAAATGTTGGCAGTTCAAATCCACCAGCCACTCCTTAGAAACCCTATGAGGTAGTTCTATTCTGTCTTATAGGATTGCTATGAGTCAGAATCGACTCAATGGCAACAGGTTTGGTGTTTTGGGTTTATATTCGTGAGAAATATTAGTCTGTAATTTTCATTTTTGTGGTGTCTTTGTCTGGCTTTGATATCAGAGTTACGTTGGCTTCATAAAATGAATTAGGGAGTATTCCTTCCTTTTCTATGCTCTAAAATAGTTTGAGTAGTACAAGTGTGAACACTTCTCCGACTGTTTCATAGAATTCTCCAGTGAACCCATCTAGGCCAGAGCTTTTTTTTGTTGGAAGCTTCTTTTTTTTTTTTTTTTAAATTACCTTTTCAATCTGTTCTTTTGTTATGGGTCTATTCAAATTATCTACCTCAGTTTGTGTTAGTTTAGGTAGGTTGTGTGTTTCTACAAATTTGTCCATTTTCTCTAGGTTTTCAATTTGTTGGAGTACAATTTGTCATAGTATTCTGTTATGATCCTTTTTATTTTAGTCAGGTCTGTTGTAATGCCACCCATCTGTTTTCTTATTTGGGTTATTCACTTCCTCTCCTGTTTTTCTTTTGTCAGTTTGGTCAGTGGTTTGTTGATTTTGTCGATCTTTTCAAAGAACCTACTTCTGGTCTTGCTGATTCATTCTATTGTTTTTTCTGTTCTCTTTTTCATTTATTTCTGCTCTAATCTTTATTATTTCCTTTCTTCTGGTAACTTTGGGCTTCTTTTGCTGTTCTCTATTAGTTTGAATTGTAGGGCTAGTGATTTTATTTTGGTCCTTTTTTTTTTAATGTGTATATTTATATAAATTGACCTCTGAGCACTGCCTTTGCTGTGTCCCAAAGGTTTTGGTGTGATGTGTTTTCCTTCTCACTTGATTATAGAAATTTTTTGATACCCTCTTTGATTTCTTCTATTACCCAGTGTTTTAAAGCAAGGTGTTATACCGTTCCCATGTTTTTTTTTTTTCCTTGCTCGTCCTGCTATTGATTTCTAGTTTTATGGTGGTGTGATCAGAGAAGGTGCTCTGTATTATTTCTATATTTTGAATTTTATTGAGGCTTGCTTTGTGGCCTAAAATGTGGTCTATTTTGGGGAATGTTTCATGTGTGTTGGAAAAGAATGTATGCTTTTCTGCTGTTGGGTAGAGTGTTCTATGAGATCAAGTTGGTTGATCGTGGCCTTCAGATCTTCTGTATCTATGCTGAGTTTCTTTCAAGATGTTCCGTTTTTTACCAAGAGTGGTGTGTTGAAGTCTTCTACTGTGATTTTGGAACTGTCTATTTCTCTTTTCAGTGCTGTTAGAGCTTGTTTCATGTATTTTGGAGCCCTGTCGTTGAGTGCATAGGTGTTTATTAGGGTTATCTCTTCTTGGTGGATTGTCCCTTTAATCATTATATAATGTCTTTGCTTGTCTTTTAATGTGGGTTTTACCTTAAAGTCTATTTTATCTGAGATTAGTATTGCCACTCCTGCTCACCTTTCGTTGCTGTTTGCTTGATATATATTTTTTCCATCCTTTGATTTTTAATAAATTTATGTCTTTGTTTCTAAGGTGTGTCTCTTGTAGACAGCATATTTATGGGTCTTTTTTTTTTTTTTTAAATCCATTCTGTCACTCTCTCTTTATGGGTGCATTTAAGCCATTTACATTCAGTGTGATTATCAATATGTTTGAGTTTTTTCACGGTCATATTGTTGTGCTTTTTGGGGTGTGCTGATGTTTTCTTGGTTCTGCTTACTTTCCCGTGCTGAGCTCATTTCATTTGTGGAATTCCTTATGTTATTATAGATTTTGTGTTTACTGAGTCTTTATGTTTTTCTTCTTTTTTTATATTAATGTGTAGGTATGTTAACTATCTTTGAGGTTACTTTGAATCTTAGACTTTTCTTCCTAAGTTTAAACCGGTCTTTTATTACTTGATATCATCACAATTTCTCTTCCACAAGAAAGTTCTTTACATACACCATTTAGTCCCCCTTCTGTTTTTTTTTGGTTTTGATGTCATTTACAGATTGATGTCTCTGATTCCCTGTTTTAAATCTTTTAGCTTTGTTTTATTACTGAGTTCTTTACCTAGATTGATATCTCACTGATGCTGTCCTGTGTCCTAGACTAAGATTGTTGTCTGATGTTAGTTTTCTAACCGAAGGACTCCCTTGGGTATTTCTTGTAAGCTTGGTTTGGTTTTTACAAATTTCTTTAATTTCTATTTATCTAGAAATGCCCTAATTTCACCACTATATTTGAGAGAGAGTTTTGCAGGACATATTATCATTGGTTGGTATTTTTTCTTCCAAAGTCTTATATATGTCATCCCACTGCCTTCTTGCCTGCATAGTTTCTGCCAAGTAATCAAAGTTTAGTCTTATTGTTTCCCCTTTGTAAGTGACTCTTCTTTTTTCTTGAGCTGCTCTCAGGATTCTTTCTTTGTCTTTGGTTTTGTCAAGTGTGAATATGTCTGGGTGACTTTCTTTGGGGGTCTACCCTATACGGGGTTCATTGAGCTTCTTGGATGGTCAGCTTTTCCTCTTTCCAGATATTAGGAAAGTTTTCTGCCAGCAAATCTTCAACAATCTTCTCTATGTGTTCCATTTTCTCCCCCTATTCTGGAACTCTGATCATGTGCAAATTTTTGCCCTTGATTGTGTCTCACATGATTCTTAGGTTTTCTTTATTCTTTTCCCTGATTTTTCCTCAAAGTGGAGCCGATGGATTTGTCTCCAATTTTGCTGACTCTGTCTTCCATTGTTTCAAAGAACAATGCTAAAACCTTGCTCCTAAAACCTTTTATTGAGCTGTCCATTTCTGAAATTTTATTTCTCTTTTAGATTTCTACTTCCTATTTTTTTATGATTTCTAATTGTCCATTTATTTTGGCATTTTGTTCTTGTGTTATTTTCCTAAACTTTTCTATTGCTTTGTGTTTTCCTTGATTTTGGCTATGTTTTCATTGTTTTTGTCTATGTTTTCCCTTATTTTGTCTGTTTTTCCTTAGTTTTATCTGTGTTTTCCTGATCTCTTTCCTAATCCCCTGGAGAGTCCTGAATATTAGACTTCTGAATTCCATATCAGGTAGTTCCAATGTCTTTTCTTCTACCGGAAGATTATCTGATGCTTTATTTTGGCCACTGCTGGAGCTATCTTGTCCTGCTTTTTATATGTTGATATTGTCTGTTGTCTCCAAGACATTCAGTTATTATTTTCTTTATTTATTGATTGTATGTTTGTTTGTTTCCATTTTTTTCTGCCAAGGCAGGTGGATCAGGTGTGCTTTGTTGCTTCCTCATCTGTGGGCACAATAACTCTTACCATCTTGTCCAGATGAGCAGGCCAGCAGCTGGCAAGGTGAGACTGCTTCACTATACACTAGTTTGGAGGTGTGGCTGATGGTGGACTGGGCAGGCAGTGTCTGCCTCCTGGTTTTGGTTCAGCAGCTTGGAAATATTCACAGCCCTTCACCAGATACGCATGGGTGTCAGATGGCGAGTGGTATGCATTTTTTCAGCAGCTGGTCAAATGGTGGGAGGAGATAGGCAGTATGGGCCCAGTGCAGTATCAGGCTTCATCTCCAGTGGTGCTCTAGGGACAGTGTTGCAGCAAGGGCTGACAAGAAGAGGGAAAGGTGGTGTATAGGGCAAAAGAGTGAGGGGTAGGAAAACATGTTTTTCTGGTCTGGGTTATCTGTCTCTGGTTGGGAGCTCTGTGAATTTGCCTTCCCATACTCCTGAGATTGTTGCTATCCGTGTTTCAAGGTGGCCATGGAGGGTTTGGGCGGGCAGGAAAGGAGGGGTTTTATTGACTCTGCAAAGGCATTCAACTATGTGGATCATAATAAATTATGGATAACATTGCAAAGAATGGGAATTCCAAAACACTTAATTGTGCTCATGAGGAACCTGTACATAGATCAAGAGGCAGTCATTCGAGCTGAACAAGGGGATACTGTGTGGTTTAAAGTCAGGAAAGGTGTGTGTCGGGGTTGCAGCCTTTCACCATACCTTCTCAATCTGTATGCTTAGCAAATAATTCAAGAAGCTGGACTATATGAACAAGAATGGGACATCAG